>NC_061524.1:24702500-25025000 GCF_022379125.1 Scophthalmus maximus
TACTGATGCTGATCATCTTTTTTTTATCCCGAGCTGCCGACCTCCTGCATGGGAGACGGACACGCTACCAAGGAGGCTAAAGCCCAGCGGCGCCAGCAACTGTCGCAAGAACGTCTCTTAAGGTGTCGGTGTGTGAGGTTTACACACTGCACTGCACAGTTGACCACTGTTAAACATGCACAACAACACAAAACATGCAAGAACTAAATCCCAATATTCGTGCCTGGTGACATTCTGGAAAACTGTGCATTGATGAAGGCTAATGTCAACAGCATTATCAGGTAAATTGGCCGCAATGTCATCTATTGTCTCAGGGACAGGAGCGCTGACACCGGCTGGTCCATTTGGGATTTTATTGTTCTATCGCACTATAGAGACTGTTCATTATACAGCACTTTCTTAGTTTAAACATTTCTATTTTAGGTAGGTTGATATGGTCTATTGGTGAAGTAACATTGATTGGGGTTCATCCCCATCGGGAGAGAAAACCTGCTCTGGAGTGCACACGGCCCGGGACTGACAGTTCACCTTTCAGCAGAACAATGGCCTGAGGCGTGGAGCCAAGGCGACGCTGGAGTGGCTTGAGGACAAGTGTCCGACTGTCCAGCCAGAGCTCAGACTAGAACATCTGTGGAGAGAGCTGGAGTTCAAAGAGGCTTCCCATCCACCATCCGTCCTGACAGAGCCTGTTCTCTTCACGGCTGCTTCGTGCTTGTTCACAGCTTGTGAGAGAGAATCGAAATGTGAACAATCTGTTGGAAAGTGAAATATCACAAAGAAATAATCTTCGAAAACCACTGCACTGTGTATCGAGAGTAAATCGCCGTTCACTTGGTCTGTCACTGTTTCAACAGGTCCAGAGGGCGACAAGGCAGGCGGGGAAACTGTGTGTGATAAAGAGGAGGAGGAGGAGGAGGATGAAGAGCGCTGTGGCTCGGGGCAGAGGGAGACGGAGAGAGGTAGCTAGGGGGGAGACAGATGCCCCTGCCCTGCTGGTCATGTTGGCAGTGTCTGGGCTGCCTGTGTGTGACAGACGGGGGAAGCCAACATCCTCCACAATCTGCTCTGCTCCCACCACGACCCCACATTGTCCTCACTCTGCCCCCCCCCCCCCCCCCCCCCCCCCTTTTCTTTTTTAGGAACTCTCTTCCTCCTCAAATGTCCCAGCATGAGTTTCCATCCCCATCAGCACTCCCTTCGTACACCCAGCTATAACCTGTCCTCTCTCAGCGTTCCCTCTCTTCGAACACATGTCTGCTGGCCGCTTTATCTCAGCCCTGGAGGCTGTGTCCAGTCCTGGGGGCCGAGGGCGAGGACCCCCCCCCTCCCTGCCTGGTGCTCTGCAGTCGGCTGCCAAGCTGTCCTGACCAGCCACCCTCTGTCCTACGGCATCACACAGCACCACGGCATGGCACAGCAGGGCACCGCCGCGTCACACACGCACAGACACATATAGAGTCCCGCTGTGACTGAAGACACAAGATGCACTAAGTGCAGGAGATATCAGTGGAGGATCTAAAGGTCAGAAATAGAGAGCGTAAAAGTTTTCTGCTGCCACATCAGTGCAAGGACAGAGTGATACTTCATTTGTGGTTCTCCCAGCATTTGCGCTTTGAAAAATTCATCAACGACATCTCTATCCATAAACATTGTCCGTGTCGATCTATATACGGGTGTAACCACAGGTGAAAATCTAAAATCCAGTATCTCTAATATTGGATCCTTTCCTAAACTCAATCAAAAAAGGATTAACAACGCAGAAATGTCCAACTTCTGAAAAGTATGTTCGTTAATTCACTAAATATTGGTCGGCGTTCCTTTAGCATGAATTCCTGCATCAATTCGGGGTGGCATGGAGGCGATCAGTCTGTGGCACTGCTGAGACGTTATTGAAGCCCGTGTTGCTTTGACAGCAGCCTACTTCTCGTCTGTATTGTTGGGTCGAGGGTTTCTCATCTTCCTCTTGAAAAAACCCCACTGAATCTCTATGGGGTTCAGGTCAGGTGAGTTGGACCAACACAAGCAGATGACACGGAACCGCAAGTAATCACAGACTGTGGAAACGTCCCACTGGACTTCAGGCAGCTTGGATTCTGTGCCTCTCCACTTTTCCTCCAGACTCTGGGACCTTGATTTCCCAAATAAAATGCAAAAATTACTTTCATCTAAAAAGAAGACGTTGGACCGCTGAGCAACAGTCCAGTTCTTTTTCTCCGGAGTGGCTCGATACTAAGAATGCAACAGCTGTAGACAATCTCCTGAAGTGTGTGGTGGCTCTTGATGAACTGACTCCAGCCTCAGTCCACTCCTGATGAAACTCCTACGTTCTTGAATCAGCTTTGCTGGACAACCCTCTCAAGGCTGCAGTCATCCCTTTTGCTTGATACCGCACTCTACGGGCCGCCAGCCCTTTCAGCGAGGACCTTCTGTGACTTCTCCTCCTTGTGGAGGGTGTCGATGATCATCTTCTGATAAACTGTCGGGTCAGCAGTCTTCCCCATGATTGTGGTTGAATGTACTGAACTAAGATACACATTATTTAAACTGTATGAATGGTTATTTGCTCAAAATCTAAATGAAATATTCCAATATTCTGAGAAGTTTAAGAACTTTCATTTTCATAAATAACTGATGAAAAACACAACCTTTTCACAATATTCAAATTTTTGCGATGTACCTGGAGTCAGCAGAACAGATGCCGCAGCCGATATTTAAAAAACTGGTTAGAGGCTTATGATTTGGATGAACTGACCCTTGATGAGTGGTGAGAGCAAATGAAAATCAAAGTGAAAAACAGACATAGTCCAACTTTTAACCTCGAGAGGCTCAAAAATGCTTTATCTTACTTTTCTTCTGTCCTTCATTAGACTTTCCTGCATGTACACATTCAAACCTTTCAATCTCAAATCAAATAGAAATACACTTAACAAGAGTAGCACCAACTCTACGAAATTGTAAAAACTGTGAAGTACAAGTGCACTTGGAGAGCACATACCTCCACCAAGGCTGATGCAGGGCTCCAGAGTGTCACCAAAAGTCACTAAAAGATCGCACCGGTCTACTTGGTCGCACCGGTCTGCTAACTTTAAGCTGGTCCGGTCTGTCTGTTTTTTCCCACCAGCATACAGCGTAGAAGAAAACCACGGTCTGAGGCCAATCGGAGGCAGAGAAGGGGCGGGCCGTTCGTCTCTAATTGGCTCTGACGCTGGTTTTCTTCTTTGCCCAATGATGGTGGGGGAAAAAAATCAGGCTATGATAGTTAGAGATGGGCACCGAAATGACTGGCATTAAACAGGCCCCGGGAGTTAATCATTAAAAGGCCGCAGTATCGATAAACTCAGATGTCATCGGTCACATACGCAGGCCTGATCCGTGTGGCGATTGCCCCAAAGTGGGGACCAGTCGAAAATCTGGTTGTACTTCCACCAAGTACAATGGATGGAGACGACGCTCGTTGCCACAAGTGTAACAAGTGTTTTGCAAATAAAGGCGGTAACACAGAACATTCAGTGAAAGTGAAAGTAAACTCTCCTTCTGCTGGTCCAAGTCAAAGACAAGCCCAAAGCCCCTTCACAGCTGCAGCTAGTGGGAGGACGACTGAGGAGAGGGTAACTGAGTGACACCTCGCGGTGACCAGGTCCATAAGACCTACAACCCTTTACAACAATTGAGACAGATCCGCCCGTTTATCTGGATCTGCTCCAAAATTTTAGAGTTTCTTCCTTGGAACATTCCAAGAAGACCCGCTGACAGACAGACAGACAGACAGGGACATGAAAACATAACCTGCTTGGTGGACGACGTCCAAACACTATAGCGATATGTCAGTAAGCTGTAAGATCGGCCAGCCTCTCAGTAAGTGAACACAACAGGCAATCAGCCAGCTAGCCAGTCAGTCAGGTCGTGGCCTACAATGTTTAAAGCTGTTGCAGGGTTGTAATCTGCACGTTTATGTAATGCAGTAACTAAAGCTTTGACCCTGACACACACTCCGTTTGGCCAAAGAGCTGCCAACCTCTGGCCTGCTTATACAACACACACACGCACGTTTATCTCCATGACTTCAGAGGACATTACACTGGCTTACAGTCTTATCCTGGAGACTTACTCAGACCGTAACCATTACTGCTACTTTCCTACAACTAACCCTTAGGCTAACCCTAAAACATCGCTTTACCTTCAAATTCATTGATTTCCAACTTGCTTTTTGTCCCCACAGGAAAGACAGATCACCGCAATAAGATTTAGGTCCCCACAACATGAGTAATACCTGGACCACCCACACACATGCTCTGATCTACCTCTTGTCTCACCTTGCATACCCTCCCTCAGAGGTGTGTGTGTGTGTGTGTGTGTGTGTGTGTGAGAGAGAGATTATAGTAGCACTCCTTCCAGCAGCTAAACCAGAAAATCCAATAACTGGCCTCTATCAACTGGCACACTCATTAATTAGGGCTTAATATGGCTTAATGCTCAGGCACTGCACACACACACACACACACACACACACACACACACACACACACACACACACACACACACACACACACACACACACACACACACACACACACACACACACACACACACACACACACACACACACACACACACACACACACACACACACACACACACACACACACGGGGTTAGGCTGGCTCTCCGCTGCCCGCTGCCAGGTACAGGTAAAGAAGGAAGGAAGCTTGGATGGATTGATGATGAGCTGATGTGCAGACAGATAACTGGATGTTTAGGTGAAGAGGATCTGCAGTTGGTGGTGAGATTCAGGACGGGGTAAAGGCGGGGTGGAGGAACAAAGAGGCTGAAGGCTCCAGTTGCAGGTCCACCTCCCCACTGCTGTTCTGGCAGACAGCTGGTTGTGACGGGGCAGAGGGTTAGAGAAGGAGAGCGACCGGGTGGAAGGGTACCACCTGCTGGATCCCACAGTTTACTGACAACAAACACACACGACAAACACCTAGACAGAAATTATTTCCTCAATCATGCTTTAACAAAAACCTGAAACAACAAGAGTCGTGTAGTGTGTGTGTCTCACTCTCCAGTAGACATAATAAACACAGGATTTGCTGGGAGGCTGTTTGCGATAATTTCCCGACAGGCCGATAATCAAACTCTGCTCACAATCTGCACCTCTAACCGCAGCCCTCTCTGTTGACTGCTGATTCATTACAACACACACACACACACACACACACACACACACACACACACACACACACACACACACACACACACACACACACACACACACACACACACACACACACACACACACACACACACACACACACACACACACACACACACACACACACACACACACACACACAGCTACAGTACCTCTCTGTGGTATACATCAGTCGTAGCCCACAGCTAGTGTCTAAACTCTGTGGTGCGTGTTTTTGTCTGTTTGCATATTTATTTACAGGTGGAAGCCTTTCTCCTAAAGGCATGATCCAAAGGGGAAAGTGCTAATATCATGTTCGAGAAACAGAGAGAAAGTAATTGAGAAAGATCTGGAATTAAATTAAATTATTAGACTAAAAATATCACACACTGAAAGGCTCAAGTGTTAAACCCGAAAGGTGACGGAGCATCCTAACGCAGACAAGTTTACCTGCCATTTTGAGATATTGAGCCACGTTGGTTGTTGAGCTGTGATATGTAAACTGCTACACGCAAAGTTTACACTCCACTTTGTGATCAAGTGTACACAGACAATGCAGCCACTACTTTGACACAATGTCAATTATTTTAGAGCCGCCCCCTTTAGGAAATTCCCTAAAATATATATACTGGACAGAACATATCAAAATAACAGGAACAAAGTCAAAGAGTAACATCTTGTTGTATAATCTGTGTATTTCCAAATATAACCACTCAGCAAGGATTCAAATGAGGGACGTTATAAGATCAAAGATTAAAATGTTTTCCTTTATTTGAAGAAAAATGAAGCAAAGCAAATCTGTGTTAAACTGAACATTAGAGCTATGATTAGAGCGCAGATATTAACTGTGTTTCGGTAACAATATGATACAAAGTGAAAAAGTGAACACAGATAGTCAATATAGTGTGTGTGTGTGTGTGTGTGTGTGTGTGTGTGTGTGTGTGTGTGTGTGTGTGGCCTAGGGGGTGAAGAACGCATGCAGGCAGACGGCCTTGGCTTGCCTGGTTACAACAACACTGCCAGGGGCATAAAGGCTGCAGCTGCCACACACACACACACACACACACACACACACACAAAACCATATTTTGCCCGATCCAAGGCCCACCATTGCTACCCTCACACCCCAGCGCTCAAGCTACATCTTTGCTGGCACACGACTGCACTCAAGAATGTGAATGTGTTTGTGTTTGTGTGTTCGCCCGAAGGCCGTACCCTCTTCCTCTGCACCAACCTGTCATGCCAGTTGTTGCTCTTGCTAACATGTACATTTGGCTTGGGAACACGATTGCTGACACTGTGTGTGTTTTTGATCGGCATGAAAACAACAACGCGTTCCCTCGCTGTTATCGAGTTCTCTTTCATTGCCACTGAGAAGCAAAAAAGCCATTACTTAAAACATACAGACCAACGAAGAAATCAAACATAACCACAAAGTCTTAGTTTTCACCCATTGAGCAGCTCATAGTGAAAAAGACATTTCTGAACTGCTGTCCATAGAACCTTAAAGTCTCTGACCTGCATCAGTCAGAATGTCCCTGGAGAGAGACAGGAGTTTGGCGGTGGGAATAACACATAACACAGTGACATACCTCTACACATCTCAACTTCACTTCTCAAGACTCCTTCTGATATTTGTTTTTCATGTGGACATTATATCTGTTTAATCAATTATTTTTTTGTTGCTCTTGTGTGTGATAATTTCCTATCTGTTGGACATTTGTTTTTTTTTAATGAAGCTACTAGTAACTTTTTTTTTTAAATCCTAATTTTCTTTTAGATTTAATGTCTAAAATGTGCAACTGATTTTAGGTGAGTGAAGATGGCTTCATGACAATTTCATTTTGTAAGCAATCATCAGTGGGTTTAATCCTTTGAAGAATATAAATCTTTAAAAGAAATATACAAGTGAATTAAACAAAAACAACTAAACAAATTACTTCTACATTTCTTATAGTGTGCTGTTGCATTTTTTGATTCAAATTCAAATGGTCACTTAAGATAGAAAATTGATGAATAAATATCTTTTTCTGTTGTAAGAGTAACATTACTGCTGAGGGAGAATGTAGATGTAACCATACATTGATTTGTAAACTGGCCACTGGTTGACACAAGGATGTTAAAATAGGATCAGATGAAACAACTGATCCTGGATGACAGGAGTCAACCTACAGCACTGTGGTATGATTGTTGCAGGATCTGTCATAAAGCTGCAAGAAGTGAAATATTATTGAAGGCCCTTAACACTTGTATTATGTTTTGTTGTTGTTTCACACCAGTATCATGTACAAATGTTGTGATAAAATAAAGTACAAATTACAGAATTATTTGAAACATTTGTTCTACTGAGCTTTGGCTCGACACACAGCTGCATGTGCTGCTGCTACAAACAGACAGACCTGATGTATGGTTCAAACCTTTTTAAAACCTTCAAATTCTATTACATTACTCAAATGTTTTTTATACAATTCCTTATTTTGATATAATTTGTCCTATGTCCCCACAGCAGGCCATTTTCATCCAGATGTTTGACGCCATCTTTGTAGCATCAAATTACATTAACTCCATATTTCCCAATGCCTAAATGAAGAACTAAATAAAAAAATTAAGGGAGGCAAATACAATAATAGAATATATATATATATTTCTTTCTTTTTTCTTTTTTTTTTTTTAAGTGATAAATGGAGAAAATCAATTAATCTGTTCAAAGTATACCCCGAAAGATCAAAACTGGTGTTCGGTCTAGTGGAACTTTTCTGAGTACTGCAGAGCCCCGTGTTGGTTAACATTTGTTATTTATTTTTTGACTTGCCAGCTAGTTATTAAAAAAAGAACAAGATGTAGATAACCCTATGTGAGCACAGCAGTCGTCTCTGCCGTCATTTAGTCACTGTTGGTCTCAGTGCCGCTGCAGCTTGTTACACATCGGTTCAATGTCAATGTGTTTGGTGCCATGAGGCCTGCAGACTCTTTCCTGCTCTCAAAGTGTTTCACTTATTACTTGTGACAATTTTTCCACGGAAGGTGCAGGTGTTTCTGCACGAGTTTTCTAGCTGTAGTTTTATGAAGTAGTGTTAGCGAGTGTCACTGACTGGGGCTTGCGATGTGACGCTTCGCACAGTTAACGCTCCAGCTTGCAAGCCCCTGGCTACAGCCTGACATCTGAGCTGCAAATCTGTGTGTCTGTGTGTGTGTGTGTGTGTGTGTGTGTGTGTGTGTGTGTGTGTGTGTGTGTGTGTGTGTGTGTGTGTGTGACAGAGCTGTAAAGCCACCGTTTGACAATGCTCTTTCAGCAGGCCGCCCTGCATTCGCTCCTGGCTACCGAAGCCAGCTGGGCAATGCAGAGACAGAAACGGTGAGAGGGGAAGGAGAGGAAGATGAAAGAGGAGGGAGGACGACTGATCAGCGCCATCCAGAGGTGAGAACACGAGCACGAGTGACAAATGAAAGGATTGCAGTATTGAACTGTGGACTAAACTGTTCCTATCTGGCATCGAATACATTTGGAAAATGTCAACTGTTAGACCACCAACCGCCAACTACTTTTAACATCTTATTGTGCCTGAACTTCTTTTTCTGCAATTTCTGTAAAAACCTTTCTTCCAGGAAAAAAAGACCACACGATAAAGTAAAGGGGCTGTTGTTCCCGGAAAAATAAAATCAAGGAAAAAGAAACTGCGCTATATATGTAATCAGCAGAAATGCGACAGCAGTGATGTTGATATAAATCTGTGGAACACGAATGTGAAGTGTGTAAAAGCTGCAGCTCACACTGGGCCTTCTTCATTTTCTTTGTGGTATCTCACTCTTTTACCATCCCTCTATGTCTCGATATCTCTCAGATCACACACACTCAGATGCAACTCACAAACATTCCTGTATGCGCTCACACTCACGCACACACATTTACACATTTACACACACACACACAATACACAGATGAGATAAATGAAAGCTGTCCCCTTTTCTTCGTCGCAGCCCTTGCCAACTTAATTTGCAAATGAAAAGTTTTTCGAGGAGCGTCCTTTGCTTCTGGGGCATGGCAGTACAGTGTGTTCAGGGGTGGGGGGTGAGGAGAGGGTTTGACAGAGGGTGTGTGTGTGTGTGTGTGTTTGTATGGCAGGAGCCCAGATGAAGCAGCCCTCGCCCTAGGCTTGCTGTTCGCCTGCGGTAGCAGCAAGCCTGTTCCTTCTTCCCCGGCCCGCCGCGACCATTTGTTCCATTAACCAATCTCCTGAAGCCTCTGGTGCAAACACACATACACACAAACGCACACACGCACACGCACACGCACACACACACACACACACACACACACACACACACACATTTCAACAACTGCTTGCACAGCTCATGCCACACATGGCCCTCCATCCCTCCTCCGCCTTCCTTCAGACGCACGCACCATCTTTCTTCGTGGAGGCCATATGGCCCAGTGAAGCCTGTGGATCTACAGGCACATCTGCGTATATGTTGCTGCTCTCCTTAAAGGGCTGCACAGTGAGCTACACGCGCACACACACACACACACTGTTGTCACTATGTGTGGTTAAGCAAGTGTTGGTGTTATGTTGGTCTGTTGTACATGTGTGTGTCTGTGTGAGAGAGAGTCTGTGTATGTGACCTAAGTGTGTACATGCATAGTGATAATTGGTGAAACAGCCTGCGAACAGCTGCAGGGTGAGGAAAGGTTGCATAGTGTTTGCTACAGAAAGCAAAGGGGACGAGGAGACAGGGGGGAGCGGAGAAAGAGAGGAGGGGAGAAAAGTTGAAGAAAAGAAGGAGGGCAAAGAGGAAAGGGAAGTGAAAAGCAATGAGAAAAGGAAGGAGATGCTGAGGTAAGAGAAGAGGGGGCGAAAGCACGGGGAAGATGCTTATGGTTGAAAAACGGGATGTCAATTTTAAGCATTTAAGAAGTCACAGCAAACCTTTGTCTCTCCATTTTTATGTCCAACAAACTCAATCAGTGGGGGAAAAATATATATCTTTGAAAAATGTATACACAAGGACTGGACTTCTAACATTCAGTCATTAGTTAGCACTTTGAGATCGCTTTTAGCAATGAAAAGTGCTCTATAAATACAATTTATTATTATTATTATTACATTAGTTATTTAAATATTTATACATATATAAATGAAATCAATTTGAATATACACACGAATAGACTTGATAGATAGAATTTTCTTTTTTTATGTGAATCATGAAGAAATAAAGTAGTGAAGTATATTCCAAATTTAAAAAATACAGTAAGGAGTTACATTTTCTTTCTCTCTTGTGTCTTTTCTAATTTTAATACTGTGGCTGCAATGAGAACTAATGCTGCGAGCCAGATATTAATCAATAAATCAATCATATTTCATTATTTAAAGGATTGTTCACACTGAGAAAAAGAACTGCTAACCGAGTATGAATAATAATAGTTCCTTAGCATTCCAGATATTTATCGATAAGATCTTCTTCACTGCGGTGTTCTCACCAGGAGCCTTTTCCTAAACATTAATCAGCACTTTAGATTTTGCTTTTGTCAGAACTGTTTTAAGATTTCCAATGATATAAACAAATCAGATAAGACTTTTTGTCTTTAAATAAATTGTAAAATAACACACATCTATTCCCTGCATATTTCTTTTTACATCTGTAATTTGTTCTTTTGCATTTGTGTTAAACATTTCCTCTCCTCACTGAGGAACAATCTATTTAAATGATATCAATATAAGCGATGTTTTGTTTGTGTACTGTACCAGAAAACTGCATAACTAAATAAAAAAATTATCGATCAAATAAAGATTTTAAAATAAAGTTGTAAATGGTTTGAAGATCTAAAATAAAATTGATGCTGCTAACATTTCCAGTTGTGTTCACTTGCATGAACCAACATTTTATGCATCACTTTTTAACTCACACTGCTGATAAAAACAGACATATAACCTTGGGATGAATAATCTATAATAATTGTCTTTTGCATCTTCCCTAATTCGTTGCTCACCTGCTCCATCTCTTCACCCTCCATTCTATGCCTTAATTTCATAACACAGCAACACAGAAAAAGTGAAATAAATAATTAAATGGTGCAGCAAAAACATTGTGTGCTAAAACCCCTGTGTAGTTTGGCAATCAAGCTCGCCCATGTAAAAATAAATCAAGCTGATTTTCCAAATGTTTTGTGCGTGGTGCGCTGTTGCCGCTCTTCGCAGCACAGATTGCAGGCCGATGGAGAGGCTGTGGGGAGGGGCGGGGCGCTGGATATTGAACCCACTTGCACCAGCTTGTTAACACGTACACCTTAACCCCCGAGCGTCACGGCAGGGCGCCCATCAACCACCCAGGGCCTGCAGGGGCAACTCATATATACTCAACGTATGGATGCACACACAGACACACTTACAAGAACGTGTAAGCATGTGAACAGTAACATATGAAAAGGCTGATATACCGGTTGTACATGAATGTACACACATGCATATAAATATAACTGCGTGCGCACACACACACACAGAAGAGAGAGCAACCAAATTCTATAAGAGAACACAAGGTTCATTCCTGTCTCTACAACAACGCCCTAAGGAATATTAAATTAGGTTCAATTTTATTTGTATAGCGCCAAAACACAACACACATTAACTCTTTACATAGTGAGGTCGAGACCGCACAATATTACAGAGAAACACAACAGATTTCACGATGAGCAGCACTTCTCGACTGTGGAGAGACAAAAATCTCTTTTACTAAATACTGTGAATCTATTTTTTTATTTCTAAAAGGTAAGGCCTATTCGATAAATCATATTTGCGGAAGGTAGAACACCAGCTTTAGAGTTTGCCACCAGAGTACCAGCAATACAATCACATGGAGGAAAACTAAGCAGCTGCAACATGGATCATCGTAAATGTGAGTCATACCTCACTCGCCTCCCTGTCTCTCCCTCATCCCAGTGCTGTACCTTCTTACCTCCTAAAAATAATACATTAAAAACGCAAAAATAGGCATATCTGCTGATCATAACTCACTCCGTGGATTCCCGAACATATACATTTTTAACCGGTAGAATTATCTCTGGTCAAGTGGTAGAACAGTCACTCCAAAAGTGACCTCATGTAGAACTGAACTCTTGAGATTTTTAAATATCATGTGGATTCATCAACCAACTAAGTGTCAAAAGCAGAAAATAAAACTCACTAAATGCCAAGAGTGATTAGATGGGAGATGGTTCAGATGGGAGAAGAGAGAAGTTAGGTGCCAACTTCCCAGCCAATCTACTTTTGGCAGCCAGATTCCTACTCTGCTAAACCTCCAGAGAGCATGCAATAGCAACACACACACACACACACACACACACACAGACACAGACAGACACACACACACACACACACACACACACACACACACACACACACACACACACACACACACACACACACACACACACACACACACACACACACACACACACACACACACACACACACACACACACACACACACACACACAAACAATGCCACCATAGCATATGGGCAGAAACATACAGAATAGTCATACTTCACACTCCTTGACAACTTAGATTGTTTTGCTTTCCATGAAACTCACAAAAAGAGTCGCGCACAACCAGGAGACAGCTGTGACTTGGTAAACTTTGTTTTTTGGCAGCGTCTGACTGTCGACAGGTTAACACCGGTGGGTGGTAGACAATATGTGGTGTCAGTGATGGAGCAGGAGAGAAGGGTGAGCGAGTGTGTGTGTATGTGTGTGTTTGGTTGTGTTTAAGAGTAAGGTGAAGTTTGGGAGGGGGGGGTAAGAGAGCCTGCACAGTGGGGCAACAACACCCACACACCCTTGTCCCATGTTGGCAGAGCCAGGCTTTATGCCAGGCGCCCTGTGGAGCCACACACCAACTGGGCTCCAAACTCGGGGAGGAAAAGACCCCCGCAACTAGCTCACACACTCTTCACACATGTACAGATACTTTAGCATAAGCCAAAGATGGAAGAAGTTTTAGCTGCAGCATGCAGGTCAACATTTCCGTTATCACTCCCCACTCTCACAAAGAGCACTAAGAGCATCAGTTTGAGTTTAGTCGGTTTGCACTATTACTTCCTCACCAGATAGTATTTTGGTTTGCAGATGCCACCATAGCAGTCACAATTTATCATGAAATACCTCCTTGTTATCTTAATTATTCATTTGAACCATGGAGGTGTGAAGCAACACAGCCATGAATAAATAATTTGATATATAAGCACCTGACACCATCATATTAAGACCAACAGTTAGGCGTGAATGCAGGTATAGTGGATCACCACAATTTACTGAAGGGAGTCTTCAATCCGAGTGTAATATATGAAGAAATAAAAAAAGGTTTCGGTTTTTGTACAGAACAGTTTGACTGTGCAAACGGATATAGAAAAAATTGCCGCTAATCAGACAGCAGCATTAGATGAAAAAGAAGGCTGTACTTATCTGTAAGGCCTGCTGCCATAGAACCACAACAGAAAGAAATTAAAAAAACTAAAAAAGACTAACTACACTAACAAAACCGTAATATAAACAAAAAATTAAGAATATTACTGAAAACGTAACCTTGACTGCGGAATTAACTAATCATTGTTGGATAAATCTGCTCTTTTTTTGCTATCAAACCATATAGAAAAACCCAAAACGACCCCATTATGTGATAAAGATGTCAGAATATGTAACTTCACTCTATGTGCAGTATGACCAGTTGAGTGTTTTATGTTTATTTGCGCACCTGTCCTTCATGCGCTGGTGCATACGACCATGCTGGACACACTGTTCCTCCATGTCGGAGCAGCGAGCTCTCAGACTTTGGACTGACTCCTCTAGGTGTTGCTTCTCCAAGGCCACCTGTTCAAGTTCACTCCTACACACACAGACACACACACACACACACACACACACACACACACACACACACACACACACACACACACACAGTTGAAAATGTCCTTACTGACTTACAATAAACCACAATATGATTTAACAGAATAAATGCTGGAAAGTGTTTCATTGAAATGTTTGCATGGTAGTAAGTCTGTCCAACATATCTATCCAACTTATGTCACAAATGCTTTATGACATAATACAAAAGAAAGACAAAAACAAATGTAATAGGCAAAAAAAGATGAAATACGTAACCTAAGCAATGCATAAAATAAACAGCTTTTTTATCCCAAACCTCTTTAGCAATAATTTCCTTACATGTTAACAAACATCTCGGGGTTTTTTTTACACCTTTATTTTGCCAGGCTGTATTTAAAATCTCTGGTTCAGTGTACTGTCCAAGTCGGGGATCAAACCACCGACTTGCTCTAGATCCTGAGCCACAGAGTTTTCTATGCAATCGATTAAGGACATTTACAGTGGGATCCAAGGTCTGACAACATTTTCACATTCAAAAGAAACTGACTGATGGCAAAACAAAACCCTCTTGTTTTTTTATTCAGTATTTTGCCGATTTATTTTGTGGCAGCAAAAGATACAGGTAGTGTGGAGAGAAAAAGAAAGACAAGTATGACCTCCAGTGAAGGTCCTTGGCCGGATGCTGTATTTACACTATGTGGTATGAATCTTTACCATTGGTTGACTGGACGCCCTGAACCCCATTTTCCGCTTCACAAACCGAAACCGGCCAATCAGCAGCGGTAGGCCTCACACTGTGAGACTCTGTCAGTGAGGCTAACTTCTGGAACAATTCATCAGAGTTTTCTTATTCGACTTGCTACAACTGTCTCAGTTTATCCTCGCTCAGGCCGACTCAGGCCGTCCAGCAGGACTTTAACCGCTACACTAGGCTTAGACTCCAGGAGCTCAAACAGCCTGAGGCACAAAACACACCAACACCACACTGCTGCTAAACTACATTACACACACATACTTCATAGCATTGAGTCAGCTGGCAAGTGAAATCCAACAAATAAAGACACATTCAAGGTGGTAGTTGGTGCATTTATGTGTCTGTACTATTGATCTCCATACATTAGAAAATACACAGCGTACTTCAGTGTGTGTATTGTGTGCATGTGTCCTGTAGCTGGTGAGGCCAGAGCGGTATGGCAAGGCCAGATTGGGGGCTGTCATGTGACTAATGTGCAACACAGCTCCAACAGCTGACAGGAAACTGGGCCCAGGGTCACTGACACACGCGCACACACACACGCACACACAGGCGGCCCAGATGGAGGCTGTGCAGGCCTGCTGTGACTACTGTAGCATCAGGTTAACGAGAAAACAGGTCAGACTGGAAAGCAGTATGTAGTGTGTTGACATACTCTGTCCAATCAGCCTGGATAGATGATGCTTCATGAAATGATGACATGGATGTCCAGCAGATAGAGGGAATAAACAACTGAGCGATGGAGCAAACCAGTGACAAACAGACAAATACATTTTAACTTACTGTACAAAAATGTTTTTAATGGATAAATGCATAAGGTGGGATGTCAGAAATAACACAATGAGCAAGTGTGAGGGAATGAAAGTTGAATGTTCATAAAAAAAAAAGAAATTGTGAGGGCAGGATCAAACAGAAAATGCTGACCTGCTGTTTTCCTTCAGCTTTTCAAGTTTGGCCCCCAGTCTGCAGCACTCCTCCTTCAGCTTCCTAATCAACGCATTCTGGGAACCCAGCAGACCATCCAGCTCTCCAACTGCAACCAGTCATGGGAAAGCGGTCAGTTAAGTGAGGTGAACCATTACAGGGGGCTTTGTGCAGCTTTAAAAGATCCTATAGCTGCACAGACACTGAAAGAGGTTCAAGCAATACATGCCTGTACTGAGGTTCAGACACGGTGAGACAAAAAAAAGAAAAAGCCGTTTTTGTGTCCACTGGACACCACCACCCTCTTTCTAATAACTAAGCCAAATCAAGTCTAATCAGATTTTGTCAAACTGTTTATTATCAGTTAATAATCTATAGTATCTAGTACATCTATACTATACAGTATCTGTCTTCATCTATCTCTGGTAAATCCTCACCCTGGCCCAAATAAAACTGAGCCAAGTAAAGTAACCATTTCTAACTTAATACCTTAAAATACACTTTTTAAGTATACTGTCTAAATCGTCCTAAACCACAACTTTTTCTAAAACGGTGGTGGCAGTTGTTTGCTCTACCTGCTTCACATCAGTACTGAACATATCTTGCTGTTCCACTGCAAAAAGATAACTTCAGTACAAAGTCATGGACAAACACGTTAGTAACACAATAACAGTGACGTCGGCTCAAAACTGATATAATGAATAACCATAAAACTTTGATAAAAAACAGGACTTCATATACACGCAAATTTTTAAAGTCTAGGGATTTTGAAAGGAATTCCTTTTGAAAGTCTGGACGGACACAGAACAGTGTAGATGTTACTTCCACTAGGAATAATGTAAAGAACAGCAACTCAACAGATGCTGTTATTGTCATTAGCATGAAGATAAAAGAAAAAACAACAGTGATGCCTTTATTAGGACTACACTGTCTGACAGTAATGACTAAACAGAAACTGCACAGTGCACAAAACAAAAACATAATGTCAAGTGAAATAACAATTTGTGTTATCGGTTTGTGTGTCCGTCACGACTGTAATAAAACGGCAGGAGGTTTCCTTGTAAAGAAAAAAACTGTGACTGTTTGTGTGATCTGCATATTCTCTGAGGAAAAAAACTGTTCACTTATCATTTTTATTCAAAATTGACAGATCAAATTGCGGAACAAGGTCAAGGTTGGGGTTAAACCTACCATTTTCATGTAAATTTAGCATACAAAATGTGTATATGTATACATTTTACTTTACATCATTGACCCACAATTTTAGTCATGCTCTCAATTAATTTACATTTAAGAGAAAAATAAGTTGATACAAATTATTAGTGGTACAAAATACAGGTTAAAAAGAACTCGGCTTTGGCAGCATCATGACTACTTCAGTGAACATGTACATTTTAAGAGGAGGTCAATCGTATGGCTTCACATTCCAGAGAACAACATCTACATTGAGCTGAACAGTGAAATGTATTGCAACAAATACCACAGCAAAAAACAAAATACATATATCTGTTTGCATGTATTCCAAAAGATTCTTTGGTCGACATTCACAATGCAAACGAAACTGTTCAAACGAAAGGAGGAGATGTGCTGAGAA
Organism: Scophthalmus maximus; assembly: GCF_022379125.1. Classification (NCBI taxonomy): domain Eukaryota; kingdom Metazoa; phylum Chordata; class Actinopteri; order Pleuronectiformes; family Scophthalmidae; genus Scophthalmus; species Scophthalmus maximus. The sequence goes on from NC_061524.1 coordinate 24,719,840, forward strand.
AAACAGAAGTATGAAGAAGAACGGAAATATAAAGAGCATGAGTAGAGTGAAACAAGGCTGAGAAAGAGAGGGTATTGCTGTTTGAAATCGCTTTTTCTCTCTTTTGCACCCTTCCAGCCACGTCCTCAACCACTCATGGGGGCCTCTTTCTGAACAATCCAACATTGGGCTTTCATCATTCCTTTGAAATGATCCACGTTCCGCTCTCCAACATATGTCTGCTCTTTTAAAATAACAATGGCTGCCGTTTGGAGAGGGGGAATGATCCACCTGCTCCAGCATTCTGTTACAGTCAACTGAAACCAAAAACACCAAGGACTTGCAGTCTTTGAAAAGTGGCTCAGACTTGTGAAGTTTTTTTTTTTTGCATATACTAGATATTGTGGGTGGGGGTAAAAAAATCAAAAGTAGAGAAAGAGCTATAATGGTGGACCTCTGCGTTGCGATGCATATTTACTGTACCTGCAGGCTGAAATGTTGTCTCTGCACATCTTTCTCTACGCATTACAGAAATGCTAATAACATACAAAGGGAGAAATTTTTATTATTGTTCAGTTTTTCGCTGGCTGCACTTTGCTGCTCCATAGAGAGTTACTACTGACTTATTTTATTCCTCTCCATACAGTCTTAAATCACTACTATAGATAATGCATGGAGGGCAGACACTGGATGCTACAGAGAATTAACCCAAACTACACTACTCAAAAGGCGTGCACAAACGCATTCACTCAACTAAAGTTTGGTCAGTGCTGGAAAAGTTGTATGAAGAATGCTAATGAGCTGAACAGGCTTTGAATGCGTCTGGCCATGCGTAGTCCAAAAAGAACCCTGGGACACAGAAACACAGCAGAACTGGCACTGGAAACAAACAGAGGAAAAATGAGGGAGGGAAGAGGCATGGCAGGGTGGGAAACAAATATCTGATATCATCTAGAGGCTGCTCTGTACGCATTTACTCAAAAAAAGAAACATGAAAAAAAAAAATCTGAAAAAAAAAGGTGGATGGATGGAAGGACAAACGGATGGACAGAGAGGCAGGATTTGGAGAGCAAGAAAGCTAATTATCCAGCTCGTCTGTTGGGTTGCACGGGGAGAGGAAGTGATGCGAACTACTAAAGGACGTCCACCCCTCCAACCCCTCCCCATCCACAGTTTCCTGCTGTGCTCTGATGTCAGCTCTCTTTAGACAACATGTGTGCTGCCGACGCGCGCCAGAAACAGACCCTTTGTTTATCCCCACCCCGCTTCCCTCCCTCCCTCTATAACCTCCATCTTTGTTCTGTGTACCAGCAGGTTTCCTGTTTGTTGAAGTTAACCACAGGTAAATAAAAAGATAGGGGACGGGAGGGGGAGAGGAGGGGTAGGTGGTGGGTATGCGTGTTGCCTGTGTGTGTGTGTTTGGAGGGGGGGTTCCAGATGGTGCAACAGATGTGCTAGCAGCAGCAGCTCTGCTGTGCAGGCAGACAGGGATCTCTGAGCAGGGTCTCTCTGCACTGCTCCCATCACCTTCTCTCTGCTCTGCCGTGCTATTTCCACTATCTGCCATCTCCTCTCCTCTCCTCTCGGAGCGTCTGTTTTGCTCTTTTTGCTCTGTTCTGTTGCCTGAGGTCACTTCCCCCCAGTCTCGTTCAGCTCAGACGATATACGTTACTGCCTATCCCTTCCCACTCTGGTCATGTTGCGATGGAGGTTAGCAAGGTGGCACAGTGAGAAAGAATGCCATCCTTTAACTGGAAGATGCAGGTTCAAGACCCTGTTCCTGCAGACATGCACCCTGCTGAATCGTCCTTGAGGAAGAGACCGTAACTGTCCCAGCTCAAGGGCTGTGATTCTGTTGCTGAGCCTGTTCAACACTGTTCTTTTGCTCCTTGCAAGTTGGAATAATCTGACTGTGCGCTCCATATTCCTCACATCACCCTCCCATCCATGTAAGACAACTAATACGCCTTACTGTGTACAGTAATTGCCTACAGTAAACATACTGATATGCAAATTTGAGAACTTGCTGCTATGTAGCTGTGTAGAGATGCTCTCAAGCGTGCTTGGCTCTCGGCTGATGCTGCTCTTTGGGAAGTCTGATCCCAAATGTCCACCGGATGTGGCTCCATCATGGCTGCCGCACACGGTCTGTTGTCATTCTGGCTGCTGGGACGATGGCCACCAGAGACTGAAATGTCTGTAGTGTGAAATGTATTTACTGATATCTATTGCCACTTCAGATATATTTAATGTGCAGTGGTGTATTTCATTAGTTTTGGGCTCAATTTTAACTTAAACATACAGCAAAACTAACTTTTTGCTTAGGTCTCTTCTCGCCTAAAGTCTGTATAGCCTGAGAAGGAAAATAAATAATCTCCTTCTGCAAATGCACCATATTTATGAAAAACTGTTTGAAAGCATATAGAAATTACAACAACAAAGGTGCAGTCACAAACGCTATTTGCACAATGGGAAAAGAAAAAGAAAAAAAATGTGCACAAAGGGCCTCATGCAAGAACCATCCGTATGAACAGATTTATTATTAAGTCGTGCATACGAGTGATTTAGGTGAACTTGACACATTCACCAATTTTCTCATACTGTGAATTTTCTTTCAGGTACAAACGCAATTTACGCGTGGTCCAGACCTCTCGTAGGAGACAGTGAAAATGTGAAATTACTGTAGTCTCCTGTTATTCAAATCAAGTTTTTCACTAATGGACTGTATATTTAGTATATTAGTTTGAAGCAAAATTATAAATTACAACTCATAATTATATTGACATAATTCTGTAAATCTGCTGTCAATCTGCAATTGAAATTAAAATATAATTCTTAGCATGTACCTGCTAAATGTCGTTGCGCAATAGCCAGGGGAGCACACACCTCCTTTGTGATGCAAAATATGCAGTTGGCATGTGTCTTGTGCAAAGCATGCATGCATGGAGATGCCAGGAAAAAATACAACATCACCCATTACGGCACATATATTTTCATCCACAACAGTGATGGAGACTTCCCGTATCCTCCTCTTGTAGCAGTCATTGATCGCTTTGCTGTGGCCAGACTTTTTATTTATTTATTTTTACTATTTTCATATCAAACCATTTGTTCTTTATGTTAATGACATTTCGACCCACAGGTTGCACTAAGGACTTGCAGTGCTGTTAATGCGGTGTGCTTTCAGAGATCCACACACGTAAAGTTCTTATTCTTATTGTTTGACATGATGGAAACAGTCCATCTCAGACACGACAGAGCAATGGCACAGTGAAACCGTCATGCAGCTACATCCGTTGAACATCTAGTTTAAGCCCCTACCATGGAAGAAATTAGAAGGTAGTTTGCTAATGAACGCACTGTGGAGGGCGAAAGAAAAGTGGGTGTTAGAGATACTTAATCGGATCTGATTTATTTGATAAAGTCAGAGAGGTGAGAAAAAGACAGTGAGTTGTGACAAGTGGACAGCATCTGTGGCCACTGTTGAATCCAAAACCAGAGCTGCTGCTGTGGATGGAAGCACTGACCTCTCTGCTGGTGTTGAGCCTCTGTTTGCTGCAGCAACGCACCCAGGTCTCTCTCCCTCTCCTGCGCTGAAAGGGTCGCAGAGGTCATTTCCTCCTCGTGAGCCCGTTCTGCGCTCTCTCGATCCTGTCTGGGGAGAAGAACGGGGTTGTTGAAGACGCTTTAAACCACAATTGTTCTTATGATAAACGGTAGAGATGAACTATTCTCTATTACAAATTCAATAGGATATCACCTGATCACTAATCTGTCTATTCCTTATAATGATGATTTAGCTTTATTTTCTATGAAAATGTGCATATTGTTTAAATATGAAAGCAGCATGGTGTTCATTATATGCATAGTTTTACTTCATAACTTAGCCTTTTCATCCAGAATTAAAGTGTAACTCAATGTTAGTCTGTGCTTGAGATGAATGTTTTTTTGTTTTTTTTTACCCCTGTTCTGTTTGTTGGAGCATAAAAAATAGTCGCTAACTGCTGACTTAAACGTATTTATTTGTTTTATCATATAAATATAAAATGAATTCAAACTGGGATTAATTACAATTACAATGTAAGCAGCTGTGAAAGCAGTATGTTTAATAATCATTCTCATAATAAAATGTGCAAGAGTGAAATGAAATGCCTGGGATCAGTGTTGATTTACACAAGTAGGAAAAATAAATGTCTTCAAAGTGATCGAGGATAGTTATCAGGCAAATTCCAGCAACCTGTTCAAAATACATATAATTTGGGATAAGCTGCTGATCAGTGCCATTACTAATACATTGCAGCAAACATGACGAGTGTTTGTGGTACAAGGGAGGGAATTTGTATGAAGGAGATTGTTGATGTGGAAAAGAACAATGTAGATGAACACAGAGGTGAAAGAGAAAGCAGGAGGAGAGCACACACTGTACATCAAGAGAATGAAGGGAAGGACACCAAAAAAGACTCAGGGGGTAGAAGAATAGAAGTGTCAGGCCACTGTCAGCTTGAAGACCCCTGATGGATACTGCAGCTGTCTACAAAACACACACACACACACACACACACACACACACACACACACACACACACACACACACACACACACACACACACACACACACACACACACACACACACACACACACACACACACACACACACACACACACACACACACACACACACACACACACACACACACACACACACACACACACACACACACACCTCCATTTCAGACCAATCTAGGAGAAAAGCTCTGAACACTACAAGAAGTAGTGTGCATTTACTAATTCATTTATGTTAATATAATTCAACCCAATAAATTGTTGTATTCCACCCTCATGCTAAAAACACAGATAACATCACAGTGACGTATTTCATCAGTTTATCAGTCATATTTAATTTTCTAGTAGATTTCTACTTAAGACCGTCTACATAGCAATTACTGCAGTGTTTCCCCTATGACTCTGTATGACTTTGTTTTACACACCATTCTTAGCTCCAATGCTCACATTTGTGGTAGCGATGAAATATCCCTTTCACTCATCTCAATATCAGAATTGCGCAGGTAAGATGCAGGCTAAGGTGCTTATCCCCGCTGGCTTTGAACAACATGACATGTTACCCCTGTTTGAACCAAACTTTCCAACACAAGTGAGTCCAAACGTACCCAAACAACTGAGGAACAGACAAAGAAGGAAAGAAGAGAAAAACTACAAAGACAGGAAAATCGAACAAATAAACAGAACTCTTCCTGAAGTCCAAAGGCGCTAATGAAGAGAGAATTCTCCAGTTTAAGTGAAAACTTTTCTCCCCTGCAGCGCTTGGCCTGCATCTCTAAAGTGACCGCGTCTGTCTGTTCCTCCGTGTGTGTGTGTGTGTGTGTGTGTGTGTGTGTGTGTGTGTGTGTTCTCCTGCTGTCCTGCTGTCTGGGGTGTGAAAGCGGGTGGCGGGTGTGCAGGGGACACAAGGAGACTGTGTGTGTCTGTACGTGTATGTGTGTGTGAGTGAATGAACCCCCGCTGGGCTTGAACAGCAGCCTGAGCCACCAAAGCGCACACCAGGGCGCAGCGGGAGATGGCGGGCAGGCGTTGCCAGCCATTTGGTCCTGCAAAAGGTTCCAGGGGGCCGTGTGTATTTGCGTATGCCTATGTGTGTGTGTTTGTGTATAACTGGGGGGTTGGGGGGGTGGTGGGCTCACACCAGACCTGTTTACCCACCAATTAACATCAGACAGATCGCCAGAAAGTTCCAGCAGTCAGGCAATAGAGTGGTAGTGAAAAAAGGAGGGTGATAAAAAAGCAAAAGAAGATAGAAAGCCGAAAGACAGAGAGCTACACATTTGGCATCTGTTTGGTTTTGCTTATCTGCTGAACCAACATTTACAACCAAATAATCTTGTACAAAACAGAGAAGAACAAACTCAAGACTTCTGAGTGGGAGAGGGGCAATCTTGAGGTGGGGTCAGTCAGGCCTGAGAGTTGATAAAAGCTCATGAAAGCTTCATCCAGGGTCAAGTTAAAGCTGAAAGTCAGGCTCAATTGCGCGGTTCTTCCCTTGGCGCCATTTTGTGCTCCCGAAAATATTCAACATGTCACTTTGAAAATACTCTCACAAAATGGCCGCTGATGAGCACTGAAATGAAAGAGTTAAATTAGAGCTGAGCCCTGGAGCAAGCGCTGAGGGCAACGGGTAGAGCAGAGGCTGAATATGAGGGGCTGGAGCTGGATAATTCTCCCTGGACAATAATCTGCCTTCCAGCTAATTGGTGAATGGGCTCTGGGTTGCTGCCTGTGGCAGGAACTTTTGTTTGGGCCTAGGAGGCAATGGAGTGAATTTTCAGTTAGAGTATAGCTGGGCCTGTTTGTATATGCCTGGCCTGATGCACTGTAGGACAGCTTGATAAGTATGGCGAGAGCTGCATGGGCCAGGGGCCTAAGGTAGGCTGGAATGGCTCTGGGGCTGCAGCCAGGTAAAGTGGCTGCTGGGTAAGTGGGAGGTGGCAGAGGTGGTGGCTGGCTGGATAGCTGGCTGGAGTGGCGAGGAAGAAGAGGGGGCCCAGTCCGCACTGCCTGCCTAAGTGGGCACTATTCAAGCTGTTGCCCATTAGATGTGGGGTGCCAGGGCCTGACCAAGCGCAGAGTTTGCAGCACCCCATGGTGCAGCAGGCATCCCATGCCAGAACCACCAAATGCCGCGGTTTATCAGAGAACGAGCACAAATTGGAGTCAGACGGTGGACTTGGAGGAATAGAAGACATTTGTAAACGCCAACACCACTGACTGCTTTTTAGGACTAAAGTGAAAGGGACTATATTCTCTCCCAATAAACACAAAATCACTCCAATACACATGCATACAAACTGAGGTCATACAAACACACGCACACAAATACATTATTATATATGACATATATATAAATATATACATGATATTTTTTATAATTTCAAGGAACTTAAAAACATTGACAAGACTGATGCAGTTCTCAAACTTTTTGGAAGCATTCTGTTACCAAGTTAAAAGGATAAAGACAGAAAATGTATATAAGTTTGATACATAAAAACTAATTGAATACTAAAGAGTACAACACTACAAATCAGTGCATATTCATATTTTAGCTCTGCAATGATCCTGTGCTGCAAAATAACAGGTGTGAAATTAGCATACAGGTGAACAAATTGCGAACCCAGCCTATAGTACAAAACATACAAACACACAGCAACAACAAAAAAAGAATGACTGTTGTAAGAAATTCATGATCGCTGTAATTTTGAAGAGGAGATTGAGATGAATGAGACAAATATTACCACTTCAGTTAGAGATAAAAAAGAAAAACCTGTACCGACAACTACATTCATGTTCATATGGCAGAGTCCAAATATACATTATTTTCTATACATTTTAAATTTTATCAAAAAATGTAAAATAAGTGCACAGAACTCTGTATTAGCTGCCACATCTAATTGTACTAATGTACTAATTGTAACGAGGATCAAATAAATAATATCAACAGGAATACCAAAAAAGATGTCCATTGTATTTTTTAAGATACAATACACAATTTAACATTTAACAAAATATCTAGATATTAGAATATATTTAAATTGATTACTAAAGACAATGTACAAACAACTATTATTTATTTAGTGAGACTGGATGTTGATGCAATGTTGTTGAAATGAACTGATACTGCACTATAAAATTACAACACACACACATCTCACTGGCTCATAATTGTGACACTCGCAATTATTCATTTTTGTGGAGGAATTCCAGCAGATCCACAGCTATTTATGATAGACTGCATCAATCAGACCACATTAATATTCAGCAGTTTGATACGCTGAACAACAAAGATGATTTCTGCCTATGTGCGAGTGTGCTTGTTTATGTTTGTGAGATAGAGGCCTTGTGCAGGCCTATCTCACCGCCGGTGCCAACAATAGATGAGAGAAAATAAAGTAACATATTGAACACTTGCTGCGCTGCATATCAGTGATGCCGAGGACAATGAACATCTGAATTGTGTCGTGTAACAGACGACACACAGTGTCACCCAATCTTCTGTCATGTACCTCAACGTGTTTCAGCACATTTGTATTAAACCTCGGGTTGATGTAATCACCCTGAAGTTGAATCAGTCTGTCAATCATTCCGCTCCCATCCAAACACCCCTCCCTCCATCTCGCTACACAAATTTAGGAAACCAACACATCAAACACAGAGGCAGGCTGATGTAGCCTCACTATTCGTTTACTCTCTGCCCAGCCACTATTTGTATCTATCTGTCCATTTATCTGTGCACAGCATCCTCATCTCTCCTCCGATCTTTTTTTTCTGCTGTTTCTATCTCTCCCTCCTCCCTCCTCTTCTCCCTCCCACCCTTTTTTTTCTTCCTGTAACTAAACTGGCTGTGCGTCTCTCCATCTGCTGGTTCTTCCTTCAGCGGCCGTGCACCTGTTCACACCTCCTCTCCTGTTGTCCACCCCCCCCCCCCCCTTATCTTTCTGTTTTGCTATCTCTCTCCCTCCCTCTCTCTCTGCTCAGTGCAATGCTGCCAGACCCATTCCTGGCTCAGTTAGCCTCTCTGTCATTCAATCCATCTGTCGGCAAGTCAACTTTGTTTACAGCGGGCGGCCCAAGCCTCTTTTCTTCTTCAAGGAGCACTGAAGCCCCCACCACCACCACCACCAAGGTCAGTGGTGAGCCAAATAGAAAACTGCAAATGTTAAATTAGCAAAAACACACACATGCATAAGTATGGACGATAACACTCTTTAAATATGCACATCTTAAAAGCTGATTTTAACTCTCTCATGCATATGAATAAATGCATATATACAGAAGGTTATAAATACACAGAAACAAACATTTGCTGTTAGAGCACACATTCACTCAGAAAACCCAGCTCTAGATTGAACTAATTAGCAGCTGATTGGCCTCTGTCATCATCTATCAGCACAGAAAACAGAGCAAGAGAAGTTAAAGTTTTAATTGGCACAGATGATTGGTGGTCTTAACACAGGAACACAGCGGACAAACAGCGCAGGCATCTGTGATTTTTAAAAATAAACACACAGCATACGTTCAGTATGCTCCCCTACTGACCCAGTCCAGAAATCCAGGACTCAACGACAGTGTCATATCTGTGCCCTACAGAAAGAGTTGTAAGTCGCATGTATGGTAGGGCTGGGTGTCAAATCAATTTCAGCTGAGACAGTACATGTCTGTCTACAAAATCAATTATTTTAATTAGGATAACACTTTGATAGTGTGTAATAAAAGTTAGTGTATATGAATTTTATGGCATAAATATATTAACAAATACTGTATATATATTTTTTATAGAAAGAGTATGTAAGGCAAAATCTAAATAAAGGAAAATCTTGATCTGCAAAGAAATAAATTAGACATACAGTGGAAGTTTCAGATGATGAAAATAAATGCAGTGAGAGAGAAAGATGTGCACACTGAAAGTCGGCACCACATTGAGTGTTCTCTCGTGTTAGTGTTCACTTCACACCTGAGACATGCCTGATGTCACTTCAAATGCCCCTCGGCTCCTCCCACACGCACATTAACTTGGGGGCAACTGGCAGGAAACACGCACCATCTTGCTCTCCAAGCCCTCCCAAGTCAGCTCAAGTGAACTCCTCGATTAACTGCTTACTTTTGCACCTCATCATTTCTCCTATTTCTCTCCTGTCCTCAGTGTCTGCACTCATGGGCCATGAGATCAGATGCTTAGTCAGAGAGAGGTGGCCATTGAGGTAAAAAACAAAGAGAGGCTTTTTTTATAAACTCTGCAGGGGGACTAGGTTTGGAGTTGGCACCATCACCAACATCGCAGCTTTTCTCCCTCTGCCTCCACTATGCTATTCACTAACTTCTACATAAAAACATCCCCCATAAGCTCCTAAACCTCTACTCTACATAATATTCATACGTCTGTACGTGTCAGTCAAGAGCACTATAGTCTGAGGTAGGGAGAGCACACCTCCCTACTGTTCCATGAGCCTTCATGGAATGTGAGGCAAGGTGAGCTGCAGCTTAAGACCTCCCAAATGACCATGCCAGGCAAACATCTCTGGCCTTCCATGCGCTGGCTGGAAAGGCCAGCAGGAGGAGTTAACTACATACTGAAGAGGAAAGCCAATTGGATTAAAATAACATGGAATAAAGCAATTAAACCTACACCATTAAAAGTGAAAGCTTGGATATTGCAAGATTACATATGTGATTATGTCTAAATATCGACCATATGTTGGCAGCAGATGATTTGGCTATTCGTGTTTAGTATTCAAGGCTAGTAAAATATCTTATTTAAGTAGTCAGACTATACTTTGACGTGACCAATTAATTTCATCATTACTATGCATAGTGACCCGGTGACTCTGACAAGTCTCTGCAGTGTTTGAGTACACAAACCTGGTAATAAACAGGCCCCGGGACTAAATTATGAAAGACCATAGTATCGATAAGCCATGACTTTATCGCTGCTTCTAACGGTGTTGAAGAATTTGATGAATATGATGAATTTTCGCTATTCACAATCCTGAGGAGAGATCTGTGCCTCTGCGTTGGTCGGAGCCTGTCCTGTGCAGGGCTCGGGGCCAGCTCTCACTCTAGACCTGCTCCGTGTGGCGATGGCAGAGAGCGGACCGGTCAAAGATCTGGTTATACTTCACTTGTTGCCACAAGTTTAACAGACGTTGTGCAAGTAAAGGTGGTAACACGGGCGATCTGCTGAAACATTTGGTGAAAGTTAAACCACATTCAGGCGGAGAAAACTGCCTATCTCGCAGTTCGTCTCCCATTTCTCCTACACCTCAGGTATGTTAAACTAGCAGGAGCCCACAAGGAATTAATTAAATTGTGCAAACGTGTTAATAGCATATATAATAATAATACAAATAATAACAACCATTCGTCATATATATATACACATATATATATACACACACACACATATATATATACATATATATAAACATCTATACATTAATTCAAGATCAAACTAAATTAACGGCCGCTCCCCTCACGTTGTACGTGTACTCAAGTTAAGAGGCGGGGATAACAAACTGTTTCGGTGAATCTCGACTCGGTGCACATGAACCGTTAACTGGAGAGTCAGTCAATCAGTTGTTGTCCATGTTGTTGTGAACACACCGTTGTGACATCATCCGCTGACAACATCTTTACTTTCGCTGCTCCACAGCGCTGATCAGCTGTTTTCCAAAATGCATCAACACTGAACGTAACACGTGTCCAGCACTGGGTTTTCTTCCTTGGTCCCTAAACAACACACTTGACAAGTGTGAGCCAATAAGATGAACAGTTCTCGAGATATGACTGACTGACAGACAGATTCCTTGACTCATCAGCAGGATTAGTAAGAAGATGTCTCCAGCAGTGGACATTGCTGTAGCGTCTCTGCTGTCCTTACATATAAAATATAAATGAAAATTAGCTTAATTTCTTTGAAGAAGAGGAAGAATATGGTAATGAATCCAGATATTAATTTAAGTAAAAGTGTTCAGAGTGAAATGTTATTTAACGATTTTCAACACCACCTGTCATCTTGATTTCAATTTTCGATACTTGTATTGGCCTAATTTAATTTCTTTTAACTACTTTTGACTAAAAGTCGACTAAAATGTAATGACTTTGTCGACTAAAATATTTTTCAGTTTTAATAAAACTAGACTGAAACTATGAAGGATAAACATGACTAAAATGTGATTGAAACTCATAAGGATTTTTGTCTAAAGACTAAGACTAAATCTAAAATAGCTGCCAAAATTAACACTGGTGGGAGGATGACTGAGGAGAGGGTACGGGGCTACTGAGAACTTGTCCGCTGCAAGTCGTCACCAGTTGTCAATCACGCTGTATCCACGACCCCGAAACCATAGTGCTTTATCGTTTATTTTTCTCTAAACGAGACCATCATTTAAAAAAAACACATGCTGTATTGAAGAAGACTTGAAAATAGAGATTTAGACCATAAACGCCTCAGGAAAATGTTTACCAGTGTCGGCATTAAGGTCGGGCCTTCTGTTCTAGAACCCGTCCAGAAAGGTCGACCTGTGCGAATGGGCCTGATGCAAGTCAGAGGAGAAGTACCCCTCACGTATCTTAGGAACGCTTACCCAATCCAAGTGTGCTGTTTGCGTTTAAACTTTTGCGTCACATTTGGTGCATCTACCGCAATGTGTGAAAATGTATTTTCGATATTAACAAATGTTTTGACCAATCAGCGAAAAGCAAGCTGCACAGTCGCAACAGAATAAATGAAAAGAAGTTGTGCTGAGGAGATTTGGCTATTTAACAATTGCATGATTTTGATTTCCAGCCTCATCTTATTCATTTTTTATATCAGTAATTTTTCTTTGTGTATAGATCCTCGCGAACAGACTAGTGCACTAAGGGTTGTGTTAATGTGTTTTTTTTTCTTTAACCCCTTTCACAAACTTTGTTAGCATAAATGATAAAGCTTTGTTATTATGGCCATATCTCACAACGTGCATGAATATTAACTTAAGCTGCAGGTGGCAATCCTCTTTTAAAAAAAAAAGGCTTTTTATTGTGGATTGTAATAATTTTTATCATATATATAGAATATTATTAATTATTACACCAGAAACCCAGTAATTTGGGATAATGGAATATAAACAGCACCAAAAGTGGAGCAGCACTGACTGATTTCATGAAAGGCATTCCTTCAATAGCTGATGACAATGACTTACTCCCAGAGCCAAATGTCTCTCCTGTTCATGACTATCGTTATATAACACCCTCCTCAACTCATAGTCACGCTCTTCTCTTCCATGATTCCACCTTACATATCGTCCACCACATCTCCTCTCAGCTGCTACCTTGCTCCAGTCTTCTTCTCCTGATCATCCTGATAAAGTCTGCAAATGGGGCCACTGCCCTACTACCTACAAGGCACTGCTTGGCATCGATGTGCCCACAAAGGGGGCAACCGAGAGAAAGGGATGGATTAAAGACAAGAGAGAAAAAAAGAGAACAAAGAGCAGCTTTATGAGGGACATGAAAATGAAGAGGATGAAAAGATAAAAGCATCAAGATCAATCAGGTAAAAGAGGGTGACTGAGGTAAAAGAGAGAAGTGGGGGGAAAAGAGGAGGTTCTGTCATGTTGGATGAAAGCTGTGCCTACTGGGCAGTGGGTAGTGTAGAGTCACTGATGGTGCTGCCCTCAACTTTGTGTGAAGGCACAAAGTTGAGGGCTAGATGACTGACACACACACACACACACACACACACACACACACACACACACACACACACACACACACACACACACACACACACACACACACACACACACACACACACACAGAGACGTGAGTACATGTGCATGTACAGTGCATGAGGGAAGGCATGACAAGATGAACGAATGAAGGGAAAAGTGGATGGTTGATGGATGGCAGAGGGCCGGAGCTCTCCCATCCACTCTCTGTCCTCCAGCCTTAATGTGTGTATGTAGGCCAGTGTCCCAGGGCACACTTGGCAGAGGTGACAACAGTTGTAGCTGACAGATTTGCCTCCATCTTGCCCAAGGTCTCCCAGTAAGCGATCTGTCTATTCTATCCATTCCCAGCCCTGCAGGACGGGCAGATTAAAGCTCTGTTTAATAATCCTACTCCTACAGTTAGAGTGTGATTTTCCACTGCTGAATTTATAGCTCACACATTTGAACCTTTATGGTATTTTAGTGAAAATAAGTAGATGCTAGCAATATGTGCTCAGAGGGGCTCATGGTATAATTTACCCACTGCAAATTAAAACAGATAATGGATGGAATTTGAGCTATGGCGAGATGGACACAGGACACCTGTCTCCATCTATCAAGAGTGCCTGGCTTGCATGAGTTTACAGTATAGGTGAAATGACTGTTACAAGGTTGAACAGGGGAGAAAGTGGAATGTTTGTTATATCCAACCCCCCAAAAGAAACCATCTACTCTTGCACTCATGTTGAAATTGATCTAACAATCTACTTGTACAAAATCAAAACATAATCTAGCCTAAACAATCAAACCCAAATAAGAATTTCAAACTGTGACAATCTTTTTTCCGGGGTTATTAACTACTGGGAAAAAGAATTATAGATGCCAAAATCGACGCTCAATATCGAGGGTTAATTGGAGAAGCTGTGTAGTTTCCTAAGCAACAAGAATCATGAAATGTAGCACTGATGAATATCTTTGATCTAGACATAACTCTCAGATGTCTTATGTTGAGAGCATTTGCTGTAACACTAGACACACTAGATCAGAGTCAAAGTAAGAGTTGAAGACCAGAATCATAAGCAGAGGGGGGAAAACAACACAACAACACAATTAGAGGGGGAAATCTAGATTTCGACCAAGGGTTGCGGCATTGATGTGATATTTTTGTTATTACTTTCAAATCAAACATATTCACACAAATACAATTAGAATTGAAGACCAGACAAAGAAAGATGCGGCGGAGAGCAAGACAAGGTAACGGAAAGACAAGAGGAAATGAAAGAATAAAAGACCTAGCAGGTCTCATCAGAGTGAACCAGAGAGCAAGCAAGAGCACATGCGAGAGGTGAGAAGGCAGGATGAGAGAGAGGGTACTCCGACAGCGAGGAGAGAAGAACGCAGCAAGGTCTCGTCACCGGGCCAACGGGCCCACCACTGTCAACATCGTGGCACTCTGCGACGCACACACACACACACACACACACACACACACACACACACACACACACACACACACACACACACACACACACACACACACACACACACACACACACACACACACACACACACACACACACACACACACACACACACACACACACACACACACACACACACACACACACACACACACACACACACACACTGACTGGCTGACGGCCCTCCCAGCTGCCCTATCCGTAACTGTCTGATTAGTTGTGCTAAGCAGCCCCTCCCCTGCCAACCATGGTGCCATCTGCTACCCAACAACATGGCTGCCGACCAGACAAGCATGCGCACACGCAAACACACGCAAACACACAAATACACACAGCAAGCCTCATACCTGGCACTGCCCCGCCGCTGTCACACAGAGACACACACATCAAACTTCAGAGACACAGGTGTAGCCCAAAGGTATCAACACTTAACAGCGCGCACGCACGCACGCGCACGCACGCAAAAAAAGTCACACCAACAATTGCTATAGAGGTTGCGTGCATGCATGCGTGTGCTGACAGTGGTTAGGCACTGTTAATGCCAGGTAGAAATAAAAGATGCTGTGCTCAAGTGCGTGTGTGTGCTCGCTGGCAGCGCTTGAAGGTTCATTACGGCCCCCACCTCTCCTGAGCGACTGCAGCCCACATGGCGCCCCGGCCCTTTTATCCTGGGCCGTGATTGGACAAGGGCCTCCTGCCGAGTTGGTTTGCAGCAGTTTTGTCGCGCCCAGATTTCGCTCGCTGCTCAAAGCAAGCCTCTGGCGGGACGCGGCATCTGCTGCCTCACCTTCCTCATTTACACTTCTCCGCCCTAACACACGCACAGTTCTGTTCACCGCCTATCCAGACCTTGATATCATGATGTACAACTGAGGGGGGGGACTAGGTAGAAGTGCAGCGAGAGCAGCAGCGTGACATGTTTAATAGAGTTTGGGGAACTTTGTGTATAAGAGTCACAGCGGTTGGTCTGGAGTTTTGTCTGACAACAGTATATCTCTCTCCACTTCTTGGCATCCATCTACTGTTCAGGGTCACTCAAGAGAGGAGTGATATCAAAATTCAGGAACTCTAAATCCCCTTCTATTTCTGTACACATTCTTGCCTGTCTGTTTCACCTACCACTTTATTAATATTGATCAAATGCGTCATCCCTCATTTCATCCCATATTCTGTAAGTGTTGGATCCATTGCGTACTGTGTTGGTGAAATGTTTACACCTCATCTCTTCTCTCTTCTCTACTACACTGCAATTAGGCATCAGAGTTACAATAAAAAGAAGTGAAAATCTCAGCATCCAGTCACCAAGATTAAAATGTACTAATCAAAACTGCACTGATACAATGAAACAAAATTGGGGTTGCATATAAGTTTCTTCATAATCGATTAATCTGTCGATTATTTTTAGTTTTTTGTGCATAAAATGTCATAAAATGTTGAAAAATGTCCATCCTGTTTCCCAAAACACCAAGATGATGTTTTGTTCACACACACAAAGATATTAAGTTTACTGTAATAGAGGAGCAAAGAAACCAGACATTTAAGAAGCTGAAATCAGTGAATTTTGACCGATTAATTTAGTAGTCGATAACAAATCGATTAATTGATTAACTGTTGTAGCTCTAAACAAAATGTAATATCATCAGCTTTTCTACTGGGCTCTAATGTTAAAAATATACTGTGATGCCAGAGGAGGAGGTCTTTTGTCACACACTCCAGATTTTATTCAAAATGGATCAAGGATTCAGTGGCAGTAGGCAAAGCGAAGTAGCCCAGGCATCTCAACTTCCCCAATCACCACTCCCCCGACAGGTGGGATATACAGTATAATCTCTTCTGTGTGTTAAATTTGCCTAAAGTGTCTACTTTTCCCAGTCGGACATGCCCTGCATACCTCCACAGGGAGGGATCCTGATAGTCATGTAGCCTATATGACTAATGACTTTGTTCATTTGAAGGAGTAGTGTTGTCCAAACTCATCATTGTCCTTTCCCATACTGCATATAAGCTCCTCTACTATACCAAAGTTGTCCACTGGACCTCCAAACCCATGAAGGTTCAAGAGGTTCATTGTAACCCTACTTATTCCACATCTGAGGTTTTGCTTCAAAGGTGGCAGACACTTCAGTCCTCTTGGCTATCCAAGACAATAAATCTTCCTCCACTGCTGGTGTCCTCCTCCTCCAGAGGAATCTTGGGGCGATGTCCCTGCAGACAGGTCTGTCTGTCAGCCTCAGTCCCTCCTGATCGAATTCACAACCCAGGGGGTTTCGGCTGAAAGCTTTGCCGCTCATGAAATACAGACGTAGATCAAATTATATGAGCAGTCATGTTCATACATTTACTGGCACAGGAATCCATATTTAGGAATTTTAGGTGAGAAAGAGACAGCAAGTAAACGTATTCACTGAAGCACTCGCAGCTTCAGATCCATCCACAGCTCTAAGCCAGTGCCTTCATGAACATGGATGCTTGATTTCATGGGGATAACAGAACTGGAGGAAGATTTGGGGCCTTGCAGACATTCGACTCATCCCAAACACAAAGCAGACACAGGTCTCAACTAACCATGGATAAACTGCCGCATGCAAACACACATATATCTATCTATAAATGCCTTTCTGGCATGTGTAGAAACAGAGGTTATGCTGGGCAGTAACTGTGGCCTCTGGGATCTTTCATCGCAACATTGAGAGAGAAAGAAGGCCAGGAGGCGAGAAAGGAAGAAAAGAAAGAAAGTGAAGGAAGACAGGAGCAAACAAACAAAACAAACTTAGTAAAGCCCACTGCTGGGCTGGGGCCGGGACTGGAGTGCGAGTGTGTGTATGTGAGGCAATATGAACAGAGTGGCAGGGATTAGGACAGATCCTGGGCTGTCCAACTCACAGCTGGCTGATGATCCAATCCTGGAGCACAGCACAGCACACCAGCCGCCATGGGACCCGTGGATGCCGTGCATGCATCTGTGTGTGTGTGTGTGTGTGTGTGTGTGTGTGTGTGTGTGTGTGTGAGTGTGTGTGTGTGTGCGTGTGCATGTGTGTGTGTGTGTACAGGCATGTGGATTCGACTGATGCGTACTGTATATCAGTGCGCACATTTGCAAGCATGCAGTTGTACAAACAAATGTGTGTGTGAGTATGTGCGCACACGTATGTGCTTGTCAGAAAAGGAAGGTAGGGCTATCAGAAATCAAACAGAGGCTCTCTGTGCTTCATGTGCCCTGTTTGAAGACGGGCTGTGATCATTTGGGCCACCAGAGGAGCACAGAATGAAAGAGGGGAGTGAGCAAGTTGCAAAGAGAGAATCAAAGAGCTGCCTTCGTAGGTTGGTCATACAAATGCCTTCCAGGCCCGCGACTGTGTATCTCACACTCTTACAACACACAAACACAGTCACACAAACTGGCCCACTACAAGCTACAAAGACTCATGCATGACTCTGTAGTGAACAACAAGCGGGGGCAAACAGAGGCATGACTTAGAATAAAGTACATGTAGCTCTGCATAACCCCAGAGGACCCGCAGATGGACAGAGAGAGAAAGAGACAGAGGTTGACAAAGGGGGGGGGGGGTCAGTCGCTTGAGGTTTATTTGTGCAGTCTGGAGCAGCATGACAGAAAAGAAAGAGAGGAAAAGCAACAGGGGAAAAAAGGAAAATACCAAAAAGGGTAAAAAAAAAAAAAAACTGTGCTGGCCTGAGGAGGGACCAGGACTATGATCCAATTTAATCAGGTGTGTATGTGACAAGTGGATGTGTGTGTGCAAAGGCGGAAGGACCAAAGGGGCAGAGGGGTGAGGCCGCCCCAGGACCCACGCTTAGCAGGGGCCCCCTGCTGAGCTACCTTTCGACTGCATTGCAACTTTATTTTTGTCGTCCGGTGCAGGCACGGCGCCAGGATTTCAATTTTTGGTGGGCCTTTTAATTACAGAAGCTAATATTGTTTGCTGTCCTTCACTCTAAAAACATTTAAATGCCGACAGAGCAAGTTGTGACGTTTGCATAAGTGGAACATATGCATGGCTGACATGGTGCGGAAATTAAACATAATAGGCTATCCAATCTATCGTGCCTTTTTTTTGTCCTGCTTTCATGTTTATTACAACCTGTGTTAATGTTTATTTCTAGTCCTTGTATCCATAGCGTCAGAATTTCTCTTCGTCCTAACTGTTCTCTAAAAATGTGTACTATTTATACCAACGCTCCTGCCTTGTGTCCTGAATCTGAGACAGGGTAGGCTACTGTTCCACCAAGTTGTTTCGGTCATTGTCTGCCGCTGACCTTTTTAGTTTTTTCAGTACAATCATGTGTTACAAAGTGGGTTCTCTGTATGTTGTTGGCTTGCTTGGCTGAATAAGTGACCATTTCTGTTAATGGATTGCATAGTTAATTATAAATCCGCTATTTCACAGTTTTGATTTTTAAAATGACATCAACACCAGGGGCCCTTGAGAGTGGTCCACCGCCTCTGTGCATAGAGACAAGGTCCGCCCCTGTGTGTGGGTGTGCGAGCACGTACACGTCATGTCTCAGAAAAAACTGCTTGTTAAATCCTTACACACTGATAATATAGTAACAGGCATGCATGGATGGAGAGAATAATAAGGGTTCAGCTTAAGTGTGATGAGAACAGAAACCAAAATCCTCAGCTTGTCCTCAGCAGACCTTTCTCCAGAGTTTCTGTTTCAGAACTCACTAATCAATGTATGCAATGATTAACATAATGTCTAAAAGTGACATAGTGATGACCTGCTGCTGCTTTCAAGCTAAAGAAGTAATGTGTATGAGTTTTATGTATCTAAAGTCATCTATATGCTAAAAGAAAAGTGATCAAACATCATCTAATCCCAAAGTTATGCATGACTTTGTTAGAGGAAATATTGTTTAATAGTGTGCACTGTTATCTCCATATATGAACGATTCATTAGTATTGCATCTGTGACAATAGGCCTACAAATCTGGCCATTCAGAACCGCTCTTAACCCAAATGCCACAACCTGTCATACAAACCAGTTAGTTTAGATCATGCACAATTTCTAGACTGGTAATCTGACCAGATAGACCAACTCTCACTCTTCTTATAAAACTAAATGTAATGAATCATTATAGTGCTGCCGGGGGTCTAATGGACTAGCATTATTGCACATTCACACTTTCCAGTTTGAATATCTTTATCATATATTATTTTGTTATCTTCTATATTATAATATTAAGGCAATCACAATTTAAAAGAATTCAAAGTACTTAACCCTAGAATCCTGAAAGACACATTTTCTCATGACCTTATCGGCCACACAAACAAAGTGTGACTGTTCAGACTACAGAAATAATTTGACAGAGCAAATAAATAATATTAATGAAATGTGCCAGTTTGTCAAATGTGATAATTCACTTTGGTTTTGGGGAAATAGTGTAACTTGTTTTCCAACAGTATATTCATCTGGATCAGGTGTGTATGTTTTATTTGTCATCCTTCTATAAACCCTAATCCCACTACACGCTCACATTAATCTAATCCTAAATACAACCCATGCCCAAGCAAAATTATCTCCTTAAAAAAGAATTTAAGGCCAGCAGGCTATTTTGTTATCTTGAGCATTTCAGCTAGTTTCAGCTCTTTGTAAGCTGTTCCACACCTGGTATTTAACTTCAACAAAGCCTTTTCTTTTCATTTACACTTTTATCACTACACTATCACCTAAAGTTCTGGCACTAAGTGG
Source organism: Scophthalmus maximus (assembly GCF_022379125.1). Classification (NCBI taxonomy): domain Eukaryota; kingdom Metazoa; phylum Chordata; class Actinopteri; order Pleuronectiformes; family Scophthalmidae; genus Scophthalmus; species Scophthalmus maximus. Next base: position 24,740,271 of record NC_061524.1, read on the forward strand.
GACTTTAAATGTGATTCTGTGACACTGCATGTGAACATATACATCTACTGCTCATGGAGAACTGTAGGAAAAGAAATTACATAGTGAATCAGTATCAAAAGTGGCTTTCACTGCTAATATTCAAAATTGAATTTGAATGGCCACATGCTTGGCCAAGTCAACAGCTGTCAAACATCTAGTATGCATCTGCGGACCGATAAAACTATAAACTCTCTCATGCACATACACCCACACACATGGCAGTGAAATAGTTTAGTCCAGTGGCTCCTCTACTACAGGTCAAAGTCATCATGTTGCCACATTAATATGCATGTCATTCTCCACAGCTGGCTGCAAAATATACACACACACACAAACACAAGCTCCTTGCTTCATCCCTTAAACACACGGCAGCCCGTCATGCAGCCAATGTGTTCGCACTGGCCAGCTGACAAAAAAACTCACTTAAACACAGATTAGAGCCAGGAGCAGCAGTGGACAAACTGCAGTGGACATAGACACACACTCACACACCCACGGAAAAACTTGCCTCCTGCAGCCTTCAACACCACAGGACACCACTGCCACATCTGTGCCCATCTCAGACACCTTGGCTGTGGGCAGCAGGGGTGAGAGAGTGCCCTGGGTGGCTGGCATGGGCTGGCATTGCCCTGTGAGTAGATGGTGTGGAAGGGAACAGCAACCAGCAGATGACAGGATGGACAGAGAAAAGAAAAGGAAAAGGGTGAAGGGAGGAATACAGGAGGGCAGCTTAGGAAAAGGGATATTGTAAAAGAGGATGATGAAAGAGAAGATATTCCTGAGAAAGGGAAAAATAGTTTTTTAAGTATAGAGGATCGTAAGGAAGGACGGGAACGGACATGAAGATAAAAGAGCTGCAGGTAGAAAAGATAGATCAGTGAATGGATGTGGGGTTTAATAGATAAAAAAGGAACAGAGGGAATGATAGAGGGAGACATAAAAAAAAGATATAAAAGATGCAGAAATAGAAAGATAGAAGATGCAGGTGGGGGGCAGCCGGTAGCACCCGTTGAGAGAATAGAGAATGGGTACAGGGCACTGGCAGGTGGCAGGTGGCACCGAGGCCAGGTTGTCCAGTGACCATCAGCCACACGTTCCTGTGTGTGTGTGTGTGTGTGTGTGTGTGTGTGTGTGTGTGTGTGTGTGTGTGTGTGTGTGTGTGTGTGCCTGTGTGTGCCTGTGTGTGCCTGTGTGTATATATGTGTGTGTGCACGCGCAATGTACAGAAGAAGGGCTAAGGCGCCATTTTGGCTCTGCCAGAGCTGTTGCTGGGCTGGACAACAGCCTAGTGGCACACAGTGTGTGTGTGTGTGTGTGTGTGTGTGTGTGTGTGTGTATGTGTGTGTTATATTATGTTGTGGCATGCTTAACAGGATTAGAGGTGACCTGGTGAGGTCCAGTTGGTACCGGGACCATGGCACAGCAGCGGGCATGTGTGTTTATGTGTGTGTGGTTTGTATAATAGGATTAGCTGTTACCTGGTGCGGTACAGTTGGTGTGCTGGTCTGAACTGGACTGGACTGGACTGAGCTGGGCGGAGGGGAGTGCTCTGTGTGTGTGTGTGTGTGTGTGTGTGTGTGTGTGTGTGTGTGTGTGTGTGTGTGTGTGTGTGTGTGTGTGTGTGTGTGTGTGTGTGTGTGTGTGGTGGCATGTATAATAGGATTAGGTACTACCTGGTGAGGTGCAGTTGGCGCTGGGCATTTGCCAGCTGTTCTGCTAGGCTCAGGGTTTCGGCCTGCCATTGGCTCCCATCCTTTTGGACCGCCTCCAGATGCTGCCGACAGCCAACCAGCTCTGAGCTTAGCCTTTCCACTTCCTGTCCCACAGAGATGGAAGGAGAAAGGGAAGAGGTGAGGAAATCTTTCACAACAATCCACCTTATGCCCTCAAACAAACAGTGTCAAAGACTGATTACAACCTCATGTAAAGGTTGACAAGGAAAGGATTTGAAGATTGATAGTCTAAAATTCAAAACAGTTTGATTCAAAACAGTAAAACCTAATTTTGAAATATTAGAGCAATTCATATATTGTATGAGGAATTCTCAGTCCTGTGTCATTTCAAATTGTAAAAAGGAGTCCTATTTAATAATTATTTTTACAGGATAGCCTGAATAAGTGATACATGTACATATCTATTTGGGAGAAATTTTAAAGTTTAGGCATAAACATTCAAGGGATTCTTGATTATGATTCTTACACCTCAATACAGATGTTCAAAAAGGGAAACTACTTACTGAATAATCAAATAGCGTAACTGATCATTGGTCAACATAACTACTACTGACAAATGTTAAATGGTAAATGGTCTGTATTTATACAGCGCTTTTCGATCTTATCAACCACTCAAAGCATGTTCACCCGGTCACACACACATTCATACCGCGCTGCTATTAATCATCCATTTTCTGTCACATTCATACACTGCCAGAAGAGCCGTCGGCAGTTTAGGGTAAAGTGTCTTGCCCAAGGACACCTCGGCATGCTGACTAGGGGAAGCGGGAATTGAACCACCTTCTGGTTTGTGGACGACCTCTCTGCCTCCTGAGCCACAGTCACCGTCTCAGCCCTGATTCATAATCAGATTTATGTAATGGATCTAAACTAATGAATGGGGTGAAAGCAGACGTACCTGCGCAGTCTTTTCCATCTGTCTGCTGGTCTTGGTGTTGAGCTCTCGGAGCTCTCGCTCTGCTTCCTCTTTCTTCAGTTGGGCCTGACTGAGTTGATATCGCAGCTCCACACACACCTAGAGATGACAAGGACAGATTGAAAACAACCAGTCCTTTTATTTTACTTCCTGTCTGTTTCTTCATCATTTGCCAATTTCAGATAAGTATTTTTTTCCAGGCTAAAGCGCACTGATCTAAATACAGTATGTTATAATACTGATATTTTGGTAATCTTACTATATTCATTATATTAAAATAATTAATTGTGTGCTATCATTATTTTCCTTGTCCTTATTATCACCAATAATAAACAAAAACCCTTTAATAGTAAGGATATGAAAATGTAACTATGAAAAACTGCTCTGGGTTCCCTATAGAACAGACACTAAAGTTGGTATGGATTCTGTGTATTCAGAACACTATGGCAGTTCAGATTTGATGAAATGTAATGTTTGAACAAGAGTCTTTTAGTTAAAGGCAAACGATAAAAAACGTATTTATGCGTTCCTGTTGACTTTACTCCTCCAACAACAGCCTGAGACTAAATCCTGAAATAGATAAAACTTTGCTGCCACCCAGTGGATTTAAAGGGGCATTACAAAGAGACAACACAGACATGATCGGAGTTTCAGGGATGTTCTTTACCTCAAGTGTTTCCCATTAATTACCTAGACTATGGCAGCCCGCCATGAACATTAACCTCAGTTCTTTGAAGAACACAAAAACATATGTATGATATTCAAATTAATTAAATAAGATGAAAATCATAATAAAAACAGAATTATAGTCTTTAAAATATGAGGAAAAATATTTTGTGATATGTTGCAATATCCTCCAGTTACAAAAAAGTCCTGCAGGTATCAATTTCACTATTTATGTTCATTCTACAGTTAATTGTTCTGTGCTCTTATTGTTTTTATGTAAAGATATTTTATTTGATATTTTCAAAAGAAGCTACATTAGCCCTTTTTTGTGTTTTTTGTAATCGTATGTGGGTGGAGGTCAGTGTCCTACAACACATAGGTTGTAAGGATTCTAATAGTGGTGATCATCATTCATATCCATACAACCTATGTGTTAATGATTCAATTCTTTACTACAGCACATCATTGTTTATACGAGTATAAATTTCTCCCATATTGCTATCAAAGTTCACCAGATTGATGTATTTAACTTTGAAATGCAAAGAAAATTCTCCTGTAGTCTCACAAAATCCTATAGGAAACCCTGTTCCTTCACAGCTTCAGTACAGGTTGAGCAGTATTTCCACCTCTGATAGCAGTACTGTAGCCAACAGCCTTACCAATTGTCCTGGATCATGTTGATTCAAACTACCCAGTGTAAACTATGCACAACGTCAGTGCCAAGGATACATGTTGACTAAATGATTTCTTGCACAATGTAAACACTGTACCTTGGTGTTGTCTTGTTCCTGACTGGTAAGTTTGTGAAGAGTGTCTTCCAGCTGGTTGGTCAGTGAGCTCTTGTCTCTGTGAGCTCTGTCTAGCTGCCCTTCTAACTTGGCAACATCCTGGGAGAGGCTGGACACCTGATGCACAGAGTTCTTCCATTAGCAAGTCGTTAAGAAATCATCACTTCTGTGTTTGTTCTATACAGCAGATTTTAATAGCTTAAACAAGATGTGCCACTAATCTTGAACCCAATACAGTGCAACAAATAGTAAATATTTTGTTACTTGTAATATCCAATCAAATAACTATTCTAAAAAAAATATATATTTCATACTTTGGCCAAACACGAACTTCCCGCTTGTGTTTGTTAATATCTTTATAGTATGAGGGTTGATTTTCAGTTTGTGCATTGATATTCAAGTATAGTTAAGTATTTCAAGGCAAGCAGAACTTTAGATTGGAACTATCTGTACATACATATGAAATATTTCCAATCCTGAGTTCTCTATAAAAAGAAAAAAAAAGGAAATAGTGGTAGTAGTTACTGTGTGTGCCAGCTCTTCTATCTGTTTGCGGCCCTTAGCTTGGCCTTCCTCTCTGGCCTCAGCCAGTCTCCCCTGCAAGGCCTGTGCTTCTCGTTCCAGCTGTTCCCTCTGTCGATCCAGCTCCCTGGACATCTGCTCACACTGTACCTCTACCTGCATGCATACAATCAGATACAACAGATTTTAAAAAAGGTAACCAGCACAGCAGGAAGGGGAAACACGACTTTAGAGGGTAACTCAGGAGGAATCTTTTAGCTGAGAGTTTTACGAACTTAAAAAAAAGCTTTTTGAGCGAACACAGGTGAAAATGTTTGCATATATGTCCCCCTGACCCTAGCTCTGTGCAGGTTTGCTTCTTCTGCCATCTCCACAGCCTGTTTGACCTGAAGACAGGCAGACCACTCCCTCTGTTGTGCCTCCTGCTGATTAGTCCTCGCAGAACGCAGAGCCCCCAGTAACTCATCACGCTCCCTGGAAGATCAACAGACAGGAAAATGTAACCAACATTCAAAACAAACAAACACAAAAAACATGAGAATATTTCATATCTTTGTCTTTGTGCATTCTGTTTTCTATTTTACTATGCACATGATTTAACTAATAAAAGCAGGCAATGAGATATCAGCAAATCTCTATTGATCAACAAGAAATCTGGAAGATACAATAAGGTAATCATACATTTAAACATTAAACTACAAAGTATGTAAAGTTCATCAACTGCAGCCAAGTTGTGACTGATGTGCGGAATGTGTTTGTGTGTCGGTGTGTTACCACTGACTTTGTGAGCCTGTCAATAGCCTGGACATGTAGATTTGTGTGAGTCCCAGCCAAGACGGCTTCGTGCTGGGCACACTTGATACACAATCCGGCCACACGGGGAGCTCCATCAGTCCTCAGTGCATCGGCAGCCTGCTTCTCCTTGTGTCTCAGACGAACCTTCACCTCCTCACACTCCTTCTGACTGGCTGACAGCTCCTTCCTTTTGATGAAAGCAAAGTTGACATATGGAGAAACGGAGAGAGAAAAGGGGGAAATAGATGAGTACTGTTCTTTTAATGCTTCAACAATAAAAAAGAAAAGAAAAGGAAGCTAGTTGCTGCCTATACTGGCTTGGCACTTCACTGACCTTAGGGAGATGACATGAGCCTCCAAGCTTTCAACCTGGGCCTGGTAGATCACTTTCAGTTGTTCCTGAGGAACATAATAATTTTCAGATCAATGAACCAATAGAGGTTTCAACAGAGGCAAATAATAAACACACATACACAAAATAAGTTGGAGATACAACCTGGAAGCATATATATTCCTTAAAGATCCCCTCCAGTCACATTTTAAAGTATATAAAAATAACCTGATATGCCCCAAAACAAGTTTTAAAAAAATCCTCTGAAATGGGGTTGCAAACCATCCACTCTCTCTCCCTCATTGAGGAATTCTGAGACTAAGAATATATTCATGATATGCCAATAACACAGGTCACGCTCACCACAGCGCAACAAGATGGCTCGCAGCAACATCGGCGAGACATGCACCACATAAAAACCCTAGCCTTGCATAGCCAGAGTAATACTCAAATGCGTATTAGTCTGGGACCTCTCGGTTCATGTTTGATTTCCAAGCGGCGTTACCAGCGGACGCAGACCAAAATGCCTCGGGATGCAATGGTATAGACCCTTGAGAGCAATGAATCATGTGACGTCTGTTGAGCGTCTTGAAAACGTCCACAGACTAGAGCAGACGAGTGTTGCCATTTTTGTGTGAGAAATGTGAAAATATCTGATACTTTCAGTAAAATGCTCGTTCATCAGTCGGCAGCCTTGCTGGTTTACAAAAGTCGCTTTCTCCGGGTCACAGTATAAACCCCGCCCATTATCAGATTATCGGTTGTGATTGGACTAGCAAGTTTTCTGAGTCTCTCTGAGCAAATTAAATGAGCTCCCAGAATTCCTCCGGGCCCCAGGCGATGAAAACCCATGACTCTATATAAATCCCTGTGACTCCTGAGAACAATGTAGGCGATGGAAGATGAGAACTGAACAGTATGTAGACGAGAGGAGAGCACAGGTCCATTGTCCCTACCAGTTCATTCTTCCATGTGGAGTGTTGTGCTCTCTGCAGAACGCTGTGGCCTGTATTCGAGGCTATGAGGCTGCTAGCGGTCATACTCTCATTCACCTGTGGAACAAATCAGGGCAGATGATGAGCCACTTTTCCCAAGGTAATCATGTAAATGACAATGCCAGAGTTATTGTCTTAACTTTGTGTGATACTATGGGACATAACAGCTATCTTGGCTGACAAAAATGTTACTATAGAAGTCATTTCTGTCTTTCTGGTGACATTTTGAGTGATTAGTCTCCTTTGGATAGCGGGGGATTAAAAGGTTAAAGGTTAACAGAGCCATATGAAAATGCCAAAAAAATACACTGATATACCCAAGCACAATTGGCTGCAATGTCACACATTGTTTAAATAAAAAAATGAAAAAATTAACCCATGTTAGGTTTGAATCGATTTCTTTTTAGCAAATCCCTGCTGTCACAAGCATTAGTACATACAAACAGAACACAAAGATATTGAGCAAATGCATGATTTTTCACACACACACACACACACACACACACACACACACACACACACACACACACACACACACACACACACACACACACACACACACACACACACACACACACACACACACACACACACACACACACACACCTTAGAGTTGTGGATTGTGTAATCTCTCAGAGATTCATCCGCAACCTTGGATTTGAGTTCTGAATGTAGCTTCTCATTTTCCACCACCACCACTCTGATCCGATGTTTCATCTCCTGCAGGTCCTCCTGAAGTCACAAACACACACACACACGTAAAAAGTATGCAACGTGGGTTTGTTATGCCTCAGAGGAAACACGGCGGAAGGTGGTGACAGCGCACCAGACATTTGTTAGTGAGGAAAAATAATTGAATCAGAGAAATAGAACTGTTTTGTTTTGTTTTGTTTTGTTTTATTTATTTTAAATCTGATTGTTTCGAGGTGGTTATGTTGTGAAGCAGAAACAAACACAGGCCCATGTCACATTCACCCATTCACACACATTCATACAGCGCTGCTATTTACTGTGCTTTTTCTGTCATATTCAAACACTGTTGAAGAGCCGTCAGAGGCAATTCAGGGTTAAGTGTCTTGCCCAAGGACACATCGGCATGTGGACTGGGGGAAGCTGGGATCAGACGCCAACCTCTGGGTTAGAGGACGACCGACTACCTCAGAGCCACAGCCGCCCCAAAATCATCTGCACAGGATAAGATTTTTGTGTATGCAATGCAAGCAATAGTCTTTCCCTCGTGTTTAGTACTTTTTCCTTTTTCAAAAAAAAAAAAAAAGTTTTCATACAGTTAAATCTCTAAACATATATTTGTGCACATACCTTGCAGAGTTTGACCTCAGCCTCCAGGTGCTGAATGTAATCTGACTGATTGTGAATCATTGGGACCAAATCCTGAAAGACAGGCAAGCTGCACCTTCCCTCCTGCTGCACTCTCTAAGAAGAGAAGGGTGAGTGACAATGAAAAATTAGGAAGAACACAGCAGAATGGCGAGCAAAATACTGAATGATTTCCCATATTTGACTATGGCGATGTGGCATGACAGATGATTCTGTAGTAGGCTTTCCTTAGGTGTAATGCATTTAAACATTTTGCCATTTCTAGCTACATTTCCTACCTTGGATGGAGACTGTTTCTTTGAAGGAGAGAGGGGAGCAGGAATTTCTCTGCACTGCTTCAGTAGAAGGCTCTTCAGTTGATTAACTTTTATATCACAGAAGACAACACAACAAGTATGCACAGGTACACACACGCAAACACACAGAGACACACGCAGAGCAGAAATGTTGTTATAGCTTTTTGTACGGTCTGTGATGGAGATGAAGCAGGGTGAAATCTCCAGGTGGTGCACTATGAGGTCAGAGTCCCTGTCAGACAGCCATCCCACATTAGTCACCTGCTTCGCTCTGTGTCTTTTGGCTCCATGCTGCCTTGTCCTCTTCGACCATGATGGAGAAGAGGCTGCCATCGCTGCCATCGCTGCCATCGCCGCCTCCGACCTCCTCCGCCTCCCGTCCCTCAGGGTTGAGCTGTTCCAGAGCGCTGCTCAGCTGCTGGATGCTCTGGTTGGCCCGCTCTGAAACCAATGTACACGAATACACATCAGTCTTTGACAGTGTACGATTTCTGTGCCACAGGGATGAAACACATGCCCATCACCTAATCCTTTTAATGTTCTACAAGGCACCAATAGGAGCCCGACAACAAAAATCCCCCCCGAGGAGCTTAATTCGGCCATGGTTATGATATTGTGAAAGTTGTACATTTCTTACAATGACATGTTTGAATGTCTGACTGAAATAAGTCCATTCAACATAATTTCCCCAGTTTTGATCAAACATAACTGGTGTAGTTCATTTTGGTCCTCTCCTAAAAGACATTAGAAGATCAGTGTGTGTTGTCATGGAGATGTAGCCTTGGCTAAGCTAATTCGTGTGTACCAAGGTGCTGGCGGCTGGTGAATCAGCAACAGTTGGGCAGTGAAACGACTCTATCCTCTTCTCATTCACGGTGGTGTCGGTGACACACCTCTGAAGCTCCGGCTACAACTGAGGCGTTGTTGTTTGTTTTGTTTTATAAGTCAGGTTACCGTGTGGCATGTATCATTCACCTGCTCACTGTGCGAAGCGGCGGGAAAAGGCCCATTGAACTTACGTCTCAGTTCCTTGTGGTAGGCCCCCAGCGGCTCCGGTTCCTCCTCATCCGAGTCTAACGGCTTCATCGATGTAGAACCTACGTTGGCTCGTGTGATGTTACGAGCTCGGCATGCTAGGCTAACTTGACACGCATAACAACAACATCACTGTTATGTTTCCTCCCCCCGTCCTAACGGTCATTGGTTGTCGACATTAATGCGCTCGTTTTAACAAACCCGCGAGGCCCGTGGCAGGTGCAACCACCAAGCTATCACCACCCCAGTGCGGAGTTCAGTCGGTGTGTACGTGTACAGCAAAACGAGCTAACCATCTGCCAACAGCGCCCTCCTTCCGCACCAGGACTCGGGTGGATGCTGGGAGTTGTAGTCCTCATATGTAGTCATGAATTGTGTCATGGCTGCGTCCTTGTGGCGAATACCGTGTATTGCACTAAGATTGACTGACAAGAAGTGGACGTCATGTATGACATTATGAAATTGTTGTCTTCAGTGTGCAGGTAGCTGGTTGAGATGTGGCTAGCTTTACAGTTTGATAGCCACCTGTAGTGTTAAATTATTGTTTCCAACCCGTGGTACTGTTCCCTCCAAATGGTCGCATGATAAATCAGAGGGACAATGAAATGAATATTGGTAAAGAAAAAGAAAGAAATGATTAATTAGAAAAACTTTAAAATCATAAATGGGCCAGCTGGTTGTAAAATTGTAGGCATTTCTTGTAAAGAGATGTGTATTTGTATGTATTTATGAGTTCTTATATGGCTGCTTTGCTTTGTGATGAGACAAACTTTTATTATTGTTTACTATAACTATACAAAATCACCATGGTTAAGTATAAAAAAGTGTTGTTTTGCCATCTGCACAGATACAAAGGTCAGGCAGACACAGATATACGGAGGCACCAGCGCCACCTGTGGGAGGCTCATGGCATTTCAGGACTGTTCCTTCAAAGGGTCTCTGTGCCCCCTAGTGGTCAGACATCGCTCACTGCAGCTTTGAAAACCAAAAAAATCAAAACATTTATAAATACATGAATCATTGAGATCTTGGTAATTTTTTGCCTGCTTTGTTAATTTAATTAGTTTATGAATATGAAACATGGAGTATTTGTTTTTTATATTTAACCATCACGATATACTTTTTAAACTGTATTTCCTATATATAAAGTATTAAGAAAAACTGCATCTTCACTCCATCACAACTGAGAAAACTTTATCCACTGATGAAGGCCACAAGATGTGACTGAAAGCCCAAAATAAATCTTGTAAGTTGACTTTGAAATAAATATTTCTTTGTTACTATTATAATTTAGGACTATTTGTCAAGGTTCAACCTTCAAGCTCTTCAGGTTTTAATAGGTTTTAGACACATTTATAAACAATTTTCAGCAAGTTTTAAAAAATACTTCCTGTGAGATTTGTGGCTTGTTTTATCTTAATAAATATGACATACAGCTATATCATACTTAATAGTAAAATCAATGATTTACTGCAAAACACCAAGTATTTATAGAATTATATTAGTTGATTATTACATAAATGTTCTTATGACTGCTTGTAACATTTTAATGTTCATGTATTACTTATAAATAACTTTCATTTTGGTAGCATGTTAATAGAAACAAAATGGGTATTGCAAGTACGTGAAAATGCTCAGTATATATTGTAGTTTGAATAATTTACAGTAATGTTAAAAAGCTAGCAAAAGAGCTGAGCATGAGATTCATTAACAAACACGGGGAAAAAACCCACTGTGCACACGGAGGATACCGTATTTCCTCTCTGGACCCTCAATAACCTCAGTGTGGAAATGGCCTTGAGTTCCTGGAAAAAATGACACCGATTCGGGGGAGTTTCAAATTACAAAATTTCAAAGTTTGTTTGTGTGTGTGTGTGTGTGCGTGTCTGTGTGTTGATAGTGTTCAGTGGAAGGGTGTATCTCAGGTCTATGTCTGTCGCTGCTAACAAAAAGGTTAAACAAAGGTAACCATGGATACGTCATATATTCCATTCCAATGAAATCGCCTGTACTTTTGATCTTTGCGACATTTCAGTTTTCAACATGAGAGGCAGTGAGTCAGACTCCAGTGGCTTCATTCACATATAGACATTTGTGTTGAAATTTCGATCAGACATTATAATTCACAGTTTAATGCGACATCTTAAACAGAATTCGGGCGGTATGGATTCTGAAATCAGCTTTTCTTCAATTGTGGTGTGCATTCACACATTCTACAGACATCAGGGTGAACACCTTATTGTGCAATTCACCACATTATGTAAGAACAGGGAGTACTCTGCTTACACATCCTCTTAGGCACCTGTACTTTAATCAGTTTCATGCAATTTCAAAAAAAAATTCATACAAAATATATCATGAAATAGGATGCATGATTACAGATTAAACTAGCAAACAGCAGGCCAAATCCAAAAAAGGGAAACAAGTCATATAATATTTAACATTCCCATGGGCCATTTTCCTGGATAATTACTTTTGATTCTTGAAGTACATGCTGTACAGATCACACTCCTGCACTTTTATGATTGTGACGTATTGCACAAAGTGGTTTTGATATACTTCTTCTTTAAGGTCTGTAGGTCGGGTTTCAATATCTAATTTTGAAGCCCTGTGTCGCTGCAGTTGTGCTTAACCACAAATTACCACACACTGAGGCCAGGCGGTGGTGGCACCGGGTGGTACAAATACACTGCACAGAGATAGGATGCTGTGGGGGGTCTATTATCATAACAGTGGAGATTTATTATTTTTTAAATACATGATACATATGAAGGATCCACCTTAAGTCCTCCTCCAAAATGAGGTTTCATCTTTACTTCATATCAAATGTAACTAATATGAGTAGACTTTGATACCGCCATTTTTTGATTTACAGCAGAATCATACTGTGATCATATGTGAATATCTGTTGTCCAAACTGTTGATCAGATGTCGAATAGGGAGTTCTGGCACAACTTTACCTATATGGTGGATGGTGACGGGATAAGAGGACTGAAGAGGTTAAACTCCAGCAACACTTGTTAAAGACTCAGAACACACTTATATAGCAGCATAAAGATTGACTTGATAAAGTACAATTTTTTTGATAAAAACAATAGATTTAGATAATAAGTAAGTCCAAATTCCTGGCCTCAAATGAAACTGAATTTAGAAACTTAAGAAATAAATGACTGATATCTTTGTTTTGGGACATCTTATCAAAAATCATATTGTTAAACAGCCATTTTATATTTCTTACCTTGCATACAGTTGCCACAGTTACTTTACTTTGGAGAACAGTATTAATTATGTTGTCATACTGATTTCAACTACATCCCCCAGTTTTTTTTGATAATGCCTCTTTTTTTGGACAGGGGTCTGAACTTGCCGTTTATATGAACAGTGTTCCTAGTAACTGCGAGATAACTGCATCTATTTTTGTTTTTCCGCAGATCACTGGTAATGCATGTAGATGTAGGCCAATTGTTAGGGCAGTTCTGATCTTGTAATGCTCACTCTTCGCTTCATGACTAATTTTGTGCATTGGGAGTCTTACTTCACCTCATCGGCGAAGCACTAGCACGTCAAGTCAAACTGCACCCGTCTGCAAAAGAGCATTTGTACTCGGGAGTGTTTGCACACTAGGGTATTTCCAGGAAACCACATCAGTTTACCAATCTGACTGTGGTAGAAGCACACGTACGATCCTGCAGTCCCACACTTGTTTTAATGTCACCTCTGCTCTGCTATGTTATTACTAATTCACCACCCGTCGGCACCATTATCTCCCCTTTCTCCAAACTCCCCCCTCCCACTGCATCATCCACTCCTCCTGAGTAAACTTTGTGGGGGTGGGGGTTCCCACTTATTTGTCATTTATTATAGGCGTATAAAAGCCTTAGAGTATAAAGCAATGAAGGAAAAACAATACCATTTGAACTTTGTGTATGGAAATGTGAGAAAAAAGAAGAAAAAAAAGGAATTGGAACAATGTAGGCGGAGAGAAAATCAGCTAACCCGGTTAAACAGAGTAAACATCTGCACTAGGCCTCAGTGATCAGGACCCACGCTGCTTTCTTCACTGCTGATGGACTAAAAGTGAGCGACAGCTTTTCAGCAAAAAAACAGATGTAGGTGCAGTCGACGGCGCAGCAGATAGAAACGATGCTGTAATATGAGTGCAATTTTGAAATCTGATTAAAAAAAGCACACACATGCATACTGTAGGTGCAAGCGTTTGTGAGGAAGCACACGCGGTTGTGTAACAGACATATATTCTGTGATGGTGCAACGTTTGTGTGCAATGACACACACACACACACACTCACACACACACACACACACACACACACACACACACACAATAGAGACAAGAGCCACATGAGACAGATTTCAGATTTCTTAATAAAAATAATTCATTTCAGGACGACATATAAATAATTATTGAATCACACAATACAGATATCTTGATATGAATAAATACTTAACAAATAAAACCAGGCTTTTTTTTCATACAATACCCTATTGAAAGGTCACACAGACAAACTTCCACACCATTTGCATGTTTTGTTACACCTCTCTGCTCTTAAGCGGATGCACTTCCTACTATTGGAATGTTCCTAAGCGAGGTCGGAGTACCATTCCTAAATGCCGCAGCAACTTAGACAACTCATGTGCAACTTTCGTGATCATCTCCCCGACAAACTCGGCCAGAGCCCCAAAGCCTTAACAAGGGGTACTGATGAGCGGACCACGAATTGGCCTTTAATTGATTAAGGTTTTGTCTAGAGGTGATTAAAGCACACAGAGATCTACGTACAGGCCGTCAACACGTGGGCCGGCTGGACAGCTTTAGATACAGTTGAATAAAAAGGCAAAACGAGAGCCTGTTTGTCTAAGCTCTTCCAACTAGAGCCACAGATTGACATCCGCCTATTCCATTTGAGTTCTTCAGCAGAAATTTGAGTGGAATGACTGTCAAACTTCAGATCACATTAGTTTATGATAAAACCTTTTTTTTTCTCCTAGAGGTTGTAGGCAAATGGTTCGTCGTATTTAGATCAAATAGACAATCCTTTTGGGATTTTCAATGTATGCAAACTCAACAGGCTCTAATCTCTTGTTACACAGAATTGGAGATGTCTATCTGTGGCACTCTAGTTAGTTCAGAATGGTCCAGGCTGGCCATTTTTAAGGAGGTAACAACAACTGTTCGGCGATTGATGGCACATGTATTTTTTTTAGGGCAGAAACAAAACCAAACATATCAAAATACAATGAAGAAATACAAAAAAAAAAAAAGGAATGTCAGTTTTGCGTATTCCAGATGCACACATGCGCACTTTTTGTGTATGTGTATGTGTGTGTGTGTGTGTTGGAGATGAGGCATCGGGTTAGAAGGTCCTACAAAATGAGCACTGATTCAGGATCACTGATCAGGCCCCTCTGGTCCATACATTTTTAATCACATACTTAAAGGCAAAACTTATCGAGGATCAGCCCCAATACTGTGCTGTTGCAGCAGCAGCGGCACAAAAAACATTCAGATAAACACGATGAGCCAAAGCAGGCAACTGGATTGCTCTCTGGCATTTTTTGACTTGTCGCCTTGGCACATCAAGTGGGGTGGAGTGGAAAGATATGCATTCTCTGTGGGTTTGTCTACCTGCGCCTCGTCACCTCAGGCAGGGGTGAGGCGCATACAATCTCTAACTGAGCTGTGTTTACATGTGCACGTGTGTGTGCAGTAAGTTGAATGATCAACCAAACTGCACCCTGTCATTATGTTCTTAGTTCTCTGTACGGTTGGCAATCCCCGTTCGACAGGACTGGAACTACAACATTTGTGTGAGTGTTTATGTGTCTGTTCGTTTCTAGGTGCTGCAGTGGCCGGTAAACAGGAAAGCAATGTCCAAGGCAACAGATCTGTTAAGGGGAATAGGGGAACTAAGGGGAAGGAAAGCAGGAATAGAAAGAGAATGAGTCTTGTCTCCACTGTGTTCTCTGCCTTCTGTCCGCCGACAGCGCCAGCATGTAGGCTACAATGGAGAGGCTTTTATTTCTGTACATGTAGCACCAGAACTGGCAGGGGCCTGCCCTGTCTGTCTTGCACTGTTTAGACACATGATCCGTCCTAACTTTACACATCAAACAATTCAAAATGGTAACTTCATAAAACAGATAAGTAACAATACTAAGGTTAATTTAACTCTGCTGTTGATTGGCTAATGGAAGAAAAAAGAATTCTTCTTTTACAATATTGATTGCAAAAGCCTTTTTTAACAAATCTGTGTCAACTGTGGAAAGACATAAATGAATGATTTTTTGAGAACTAAGCTTAACAGTGGTGAATAAGTTTTTTTTGTTTTTTTTCCATTTCTAGAACTCCACTTGCTTTACTTTGGTCCAGTTTGGCCCGATTATGCCAACTACTTCCAAAGATTAGTTTCTGGGCTTCCCCAACTGCTGCATCCCTCATAGAGAAAATGCTAGACAGACAGGAAGATAGATACACAGATGGGTTAACACAGACAGACAGTCAGACAGACAGAGGGGTATAAATCCTTGGCTGTGGTCTAGAAAGCAATGTCAGACGCTTCTTGTTATGTCAACATACAATCATTTTGTCCGGCACGATTCACTACGTACCTCTAAATACATATTGTACACAACAGTTAAGTCAGTTGCTTTGACATGCAGCCAAACCTCTCAGCGTGTAAGTGCACAGGGCACATCAGATGATAATAATTGCACAAAGAGGTATTCTGGAGGCCATGTCGACTGCGAACACACACACACACACACACACACACACACACACACACACACACACACACACACACACACACACACACACACACACACACACACACACACACACACACACACACACACACACACACACACTCACTCCCCCCCACGTACACACACTCTCTTCACATTCTACATGGGGGTTTGATTTTCAGGCCATAAGGTTACTAGTTAGTCACTAGCTAGTTAGTTAGTTGGTTAGTTAGTATCAGAGGTGCATTGACTGGCATGGGGCGCCCACAGCAGGGCAGCGGCTCTAGCGTGCTAGCAATGTGTCATCATCGTCATTGCGTGCATGGTTGCGTATGTGGTCAGCCGCGGTAAATCTGTTTGAAGTGGTCACACTCGTTGCAGTAGCCCTGTTTCTCTTGGTTGGCGTAGTGGTCGCAGCCCTGCGTCCTGCACCGCTGCTTGGACTTTTCCTTGGGCGCCTGCGCCCGCCTGCCCACCTCTCTGCCCTGGCCTCGCGTGTGGCACTCTGGGCAGAGGTCTGTGCAACCTGGGGACACATTGCTGCAGCCACTCCTCCGGCACTGAGTCTGGGTCTGGGATTGCTGAGAAGATCTGGGTTTGGCTGCACGGTCACGCTTTTTGTATAAAGAAAGGGACCAAGCAAAGAGAAAGAGACGAAAGGTCAGTTGGCAACTGTGGACCCACAGCAGGATATTACAACAAATAATTGAAGAGGAGAGAATGACAGAAAAAGAAAGACAAGGAATTGGACATAAACAACAGATGAGAAAGGAGTTAAGAAGGTGTGGCAGACACCCTACCATGACTAGAGGAGGGGAGTGTGGTGTGCGATGTGCCACTTGGTTTAGCCGTGTGCTTTGCTCTTTGACGTAGCACTTGTCGCAGTAGCCCTCGAGCATTGCCTTGCCAACAGCACCACACCCAGGCCCACGACACCTGGAGGCATTCTGGAAGCCCGCCTCCAAACCATGCCGGCTCTGGACCGGGGCAGGGGGAGGCGTCATGTCTGAAACAGAGAGTGGCCCATATAAGCAATGTCCTGTACGATTTAAAATTGAAATACAATGAAATATAAGAATTCCAATTGAATCTTTCATATCAATAATTTGACAGACTTTGATTTATGATCATTTTTTCTATTTCTTAAAACATTTTATAAATGGCAGAAGTTTTCCAGTTGAATTTCAGGACTTACGGTGGTTTGTCTGATAGTCCACGTAGCAAATAGTGCAGAAACCCAACTTCTCTGGCGTCCCAAAGAACTGGCAACCAGATCTTTTACAAGGCCGGGCCAGAGGGGCCTGCCAGGCGGACGTGTGCCCGGGGGTTAGGGTGAGGCACGGCCTCTCAGCATCCCTGGCCTGGCTCCAAGCTGAAGACGAGGCCTCAGTTCTGGTGTTGCTTTGCTGTGGCTCTCCCCTCTCTGGAGCCTGCTGTTTCTGCATGCAGGTTGGACACAGGCCATTGAATATCCTGGACGCCTCCTGTCTACACATGCTGCAGCGTTCTGTCTCTGTCTCACCACTCCCCCACTGGGTCCAGGCGGAGCCCTGGGCCGGGTGGGGGACAATAGTACCCCCACTGGGGCCTGGGAGTCCTGTAGCGGCTGTTCCAGTTCCAGGGGCTCCATGGTTCTGCCTGGAGTTGAAACAGCGCTCACAAAGTCCATCATGCTCTACGCTCAGGGTGAAGAGGCAGCCAGGTGTCTTGCACTTCATGGCATGAGTTTCACTGTACAGGCTGAGGCTGGGAGCGGTTGGGGGTGCTGAGCGGGGGCTGGATATCACCACCCCTCTGCCAGACGAGGAGGACGAGGGGCTGCTGCTTCGAGCTCCTCTTGAGTTCACCTCGGCCTCTGATCCCCCTATCACACCTACCCCACCTTGGATCCCTCCCCCCTTGGCCTGTACCACCCCTTCTATCCTTGCTCCTCCACCAGTAGTGGCCTGTCGCTTCTCAAAGCATTCGTGGCAATGGGGCTGCGTGTCCACCGACACATAGAATGTGCATCGTGGTGTGGCACAGCGGATCTCGATAAGGGAGAGCTGGGAGACGGAGAAGGGCGGTGGCCGCTGTGGCTGGGCAGCCCATGCCTGCTCCTTGTCCTCTTGCCAGCGCTGGTACTCATGGTTGACAAGCTGCAGGTAGTCCTCCATCAGGTTCATGTCTTCAGGAAGGTTGCCCTCATCCAACCTTAGAAAATAGACATACAATGTGCTTCTTAACTGTTGGAATTTCAATACTTGTTATCATCATCTTTAAAACAAAGTTCTTCATTCCTCACTTAGGGGACAGATCTTGTAGTCTATAAGTACCTTGCAGCATTGATGATCCGTAAAACATCATGGCCCACGCCAATGACAGGGATCTCTATGAGTAGCAGGTAGTCTTTGAGGAGCCTCTCTTTCTGCTGCTGTTCCTTCTCCATCAGGAAGTGAACCTTCAGCTCCTCGAAGTCACCTCGTCCGGGGTTGATCAGCGGTACTGCTCGGATCTCTGCTCGGAAAATTCAGCCAAAGACATTGCTTAGAAATAAAAGCATGAGCAACCTCATACCAAACCTCTGTCTTTCTCAATTTGTCCACGTCAACTACTGCAGCTGTATTCTCATTCTTCAGTGTTTCCTACCTGGCCCGCTGTCTTTGATGGTGATGAGGGGTGCAAAGTGCTGGGAGTCGTAGCCGAGCACTATTGGGTATTTGTAGCACTCTGTGGGTGGCCAGTGTAGTGGCAGGTAGATCCCACCCACATTCAGAGGAGAGATGGAGGAGCCAGATTTCATACTCCTGACCACCTGGTCTGTTGAAAGAACAGTGATTTCCCAGTCACTAGTTATTTAATCATTTGTAAAATATTGTCTTCAGTATACATTTTATAGGACATATTTTCTGCATGTTCCTTATCAAAATCAAACTTTTCAGGCTTCTTAAGGAAGTAAGGCTACTTCTAATACTACTTTCTAATGCTAATAATGAGAAACATGGATCAAACTGTCAAGTGAATGGCAGAAAGAAACAACTTCAAAATGGGAAAAAAACATAAACATACTCTTAAACAAGCTTCTACATATTTATTCTCAATTAAGTTTATATCCAAGCCTAGTATCCACTCTACACCTGCTCACTAAACCGGACGGGAGGTGATACAGTGAAATCAAACACCCTGAATACTTAAAAACAACTGAGAGGGGGGCAAAAGGGGCATTAAAAAATATACTTTAAGATGATAAAAAAGTGACTACCTGCAATGACGATGATGGGTCTGCGGAGAATATTGGAGAGGATGAAGATGTGAATGTCCTCAAGAGAGTCAAACTGGAGGCCGTTGCTACTGGAGGCCGGAGATGCCATCTTCACAATCTTTTCCCATTCCTCCTCCCAGTTCTGGGACAATGCACACACATGCACACAGTCAAAGACTTGAAAAAAAACTGGTCCACACTTTTATGATGATTAAGATTTGAGTAGAGTCATTCATCACGAAAAACGTGTTTACATTTATTAGCAAATGTGTCTGCTAGTGAGACACATTTGCCGTCTCACTAGCACACATGATCTATTTTTCTTGCTTGGGCTTCTGCTGGTGAGCCGTCGCCTCAATGCAAAGTAAAGGAAAAGACTTTTAATGTGGAACTCCTCTAGTCTTCGTACCATGGTGGTGTATCGGAGCCCGGTCTGGGTGAACTCCCGGGACTGGAGCAGCTCTGCCTGGAAGCGCGCTCTAAAGACGCCAGTGTCCGTGTCTTTCAAAACACCATGGAGGGCTTTCCGAAGCACAAGGTCTGTGTCCTGAACGCCCAGCATGTACTGAGAGGCCGCATGGAGCAAACAGTTCCCATCTCCTATGGACACACGCAAAAGAGTCAAACACATACAACGTTAGCACCATGAGCAGTTTGTATTATACATGGGACACACACTTCTAAAAACTGACATGCATGTGCACATGCAAATTCAAAGTGTTCACAGAATACACAACACACAATTGCAATGTGCACACACTCGCACACGCACACGCACACGCACACACACACACACACACACACACACACACACACACACACACACACACACACACACACACACACACACACACACACACACACACAAGCGTAACAAAAGCCAGGGGATTTCCAGGCGGTCGGGCTGGTTGTCACACTATCTGGTGTCTAGACTATTATATGACCCTCACATGTCTGAAAGTACGCACACACACTACACCCCACATTACCCAGCTGGTCTGACAAAAGTGGTCCTTCATTTATCTGAAATACATTTTTGAAAAGCTGTGTGTCACTCATTCAATACCCTAATCAACCAAAAAAAAAACTCCATGAATTATGAATTTCTAGTCTTGTGTGAAAAGAAAACAACGTGCTCTGCTAATCAGCCAGAGAGATAAAGAGTCAGTTTCTCAAAAAGGAATTTGTGTGTGAGAGATCATGCTATGCAGCTGGTTTAGTTTAGTGGGTTACACCGCTCACTTTGATACCGGAGGTCGTGGTTCGATTCCAATGCTACCTGCCTCGATGATTGTGAGTCTCTTTGGACAAAAACGAATGTAATGTAAGGCATGAGCTCTAATAAAAGAAACCTGGATTCTCAGCGTTCTCCTAAGGCAGTCCTGGGTCTGTTTCCCGTTGTGAAACAGGAGAGCCCGTGCTTGTGAATGTGTGTATCTCTAAAAAAAACCCTGCTGTACACTTAACACAGGAATTTCCCTGTGTGCTAACTTCTGTCTTTTGTGTGTGTGTTCCTTTCTATGATCCCAATGCATCGGTGCTACTCAGCTGGTCCTGGACTTTCCACAGGGGCGTGGCTTGGACAGGGTGGAATGTTATCTTTTCAACTACGGCTATCAACACCAGATGACGGCTGTGATTTAGTGAGAGCTGAGATAACATGTGCAGTCACGTGCAAAAACCTACATACATGTTGACGTATCTACATTATATATGACTTGTTGCTCTGTTTACTGATGTTTACCTGGCAACAGTTGACAAGCACCTCAAGCAAACCCACTTTGTTCTTTATAACGCTGCTGTAATGCTAGTCTAAGAGTTGTTACATTACAAGAAGTAACATTTGTGCAGGAAAAGTTATGAAAAGGTCAACCTACACTACAAGGACTCTAAAGGCCTGTGAGTAGTGTCATGCCTGGCCAAGCTGTGATCAGACTTCTCTAAATAACAAACATGTGGGGTGAGGTGACTGTCATGTGATACACTGTTGTCATTCACAAACATGCCACTGTACTTCTATTCCGGACTACCTAGCTGTTGTTATATTTCGCCGCTCTTGCATCATTCTCAACAAAAATACAAAAGGCGAGGCACTCTAGTGAGGAAAGGCATCCTCAACAGAGACACGCACACAGGTACACAACAATGGGCACCAATGCCAAAACAAGCCATTACAATGAGTTCCTCTTGTGCACAAAAACAAACAGCCTTCTGACCCTGAATTAAGATGCCTGATGACTAAGGATGAAAGACGGTCTGCTGGTCCAATCAGACTATATATAGACACTTCCTCTGTGGCAAGCTCCCTGAAAACACCAGCACAGTACAAGTCTTAATCCTCATCTGTTTGCCATCCAGCTGATGTTAGTTTGAAATGCTGTGCTTTCCAATGGGGCTCTACTGTACGTTTGTGCCACATTGTCATCCACATATTCAGCCCTTCGTCTGACAGCTGCCTAAGACTCGTCCAACACAACCAGTCGTAGGCAAAATTACCTTTGCTTCTGCCCTGAAAAGAACTGGAGTGTTTAGTGCCAAATAATGTGGGCTCCACATTATGAGGAGAAACCGGAAATCTGTACTTATAAGGACAGAACACAGGGGCAATGTGTATGTGTCCAGTATGTGGAGTCTGTGTATCGCAGTTGAACAAATCCGGCCTGTTGGGGACACATGACACACATGGCTTGCTGTTTGGGAAAAACCCCTTGAATGCATCTAGACATCCAAGACAGAAGACACACTGAATTTCAAACAAGCATTTCTTCAGTGGGGGGTGGGGGGTGGGGTTGAAGCAGGAAAAAGGATATGACCCTGTTATTTTAATTGCCTGGGAGTGAACTTTGACGAGGAGGTCGGATTGTGGGGAGATTGAAAAGAGTTGATGGGTTTTAATCTAAATTCACATAGATGAAGACTTGAGGAAAAGATTTCGGCCTATCGGGGAAATTTAGGTCCCAGGTGGTCTGTTAAAACACGGTGAAGGTTGATTAATCTGACCGCACTTACGGGACGTCCAGTGACTGTTCTCTCATTTTCTGTGTGTGTGTGTGTGTGTGTGTGTGTGTGTATGCGTGCGCTGAGCTCCAGTGACTCAGCAGCTGTCAGTCAGTCCTCTGTGTCTGTGTGTGTGCGTGTGTGTGCGTGTGTGTGTGTGTGTGTGTGTGTGTGTGTGTGTGTGTGTGTGTGTGTGTGTGTGTGTGTGTGTGTGTCCGTCCTCTGCTCAAAGTCCCGTCCAGGTCCTTCAGAGTTAGACACTCCAGCTCTAAATTCTGTCTCATCTTTCTGACATCATCTTTGCAAGACAGGAAATTCCATCCAGGTTACTGGCAGCAAAGAGTTTGTCATCCATTCAGGGGTCTTTCTGAAGAGGAACCATGTGTTGATCAGAATTACAGTAACCCCGTTAGTAATTACTAGCTTCAGAATCAACAAAAGACATATATGAGGACATAATACAGCACGGTGACTAAGTTCCTCATCCATCTGTTACTGTTCGAAGCATGTTCGGGGAAGAGATTGTTACTGGAATTTCTCACTGCTAAATGTTCATTTTTTATTGTGAGAATGAAAGAAACTATATCCTCTGGAAACTCACATGTTGAAGACATGTTTCCCCAAAAACAGTTTTTCCTCTATCTAAAAATAGACCTCAGTCTTATCTGCACACGACATGTGTCTAAATTCTTGTAATACAGATAAAAGGGGTCAAGAGAGACAATGAGCCACAGTTGGATTTGGTCACATTTGATTTAACATGGCATGTTGAGCTGCGACATATCTGAGAGTCACATTGGCCACAATAACCAACATGCATTTAGGAAGGTGGAGACCTTGAGGTAACACGTTTTAAGATCCACTGACATTCATACACCTACACAGAAAAAGAGGGGACCTACCCCTGAAAGGCTGCAAATGAAAAACTGTGGAAATAGTTGGGTCTGAAGCATCATTAACAGTAAATAATAGTCCTGCAAGTGACGCCAGAGAATTTCCCAGTAGAGAGCTAAGATGAAAAGAAAATAGGCCCATTACTGAATGTTTGCCTACCCCGGGATGTTCCCGTGTTACAACATCCACGTAACAGAAAACATGACTTAGTAGGGTTGACTGAACTCGAACACTCAGTCCGACTCCGCAAAACCAAAAAGGGAGCTGCTAAATGAGTGTACGTGAAACAGAACCCGTGTGCCTCAGTTGTTATCATTTACAGTAACCGTGCCGGTGAGTAATGACATCTGAGAATTTACATACACACCTCCTCTATCATAGAAAATGAAACCAAAGCATGAGACGTAGCCCCTGAGTAATGACGATCACTGCTGTTCCTGAAATCAAGGAACAAATGTTTGATATAAGCTCTGTGACAACTGTTGAATCTGTTGAACTTGTATCAAATACCACCAGAGCCCCTTGCTTCACAAATTCAAAACCGTGACGAAACAGCGCAAAACCAAACTAGAATGATTAGAACTTCATGAAGCTAGTAAGAAAATCACAGAGACCTGGCCGACTGGAGACACTCCAGATACAAGTGCAATTCCCAAACATCGGTACAATCTTACCATTGGTGCGTAATGGCACCATCTTCTTCACCTCCCGACACCAGTTGAGCTTCTTCTCCTGCTCCAGTGAGGCCTGCATGGCTCGGTCCAGGATAGCAGCCTGCACCACCTCCCTGAAGGCCTGTGGGAAGTGGTTCATAGCGATCATCTCCAGAGTGTACCTGTGCATACTTCGCAGGTGGTGCATCAGGCTGCCGCCAGCAGCCGGCTTCACCACGTCGTTGGGCACTCGCTGACGGATCTTTACCGCCTTCAGCAGATTGGAGACAAACAGGAATTTGGGGAGGAAGTTCTGACCCTGCGACATGGCTGACGTGTGGCCCGCTGGATAGGAGGAGGGGACGAAGAGGAACAAGGAGCAGGAGCAGGAGCAGGAGCAGGAGGCACCAACCTCCGATGGCTGCACAACGTGAAAAACTGCATGGAAAGAAGGGAAATGTTGTTTTTATTATTTCACAGTAGAACAGACTGTTGAACAGAACAGACCGTCGGGAAACTTTCACTGTACAGTCCCCTTCCTTATTAATTGACACTCAAGGCACAACTTAATTTACAGTTTGTTTGGGAAATCACCCAACACACAGGACCGTCCCACTGTGGAGGCTGGTGCTTTTTCACTGGGGAATCTGGTGGGCCAAATGAAGTGCACAATGGACCCTTTTTATCCTAGTTAGTTCTTTGAATTCTTCTTCTTTTTATCTTGATGGGTTGTGAGAGTTTCCGACAAACAGGCCTTCCGAGAGTCCCAACAATAAACTGTTCTTTTCCACCAGACTTCAACCGAAAGCCACCCAGGGCTTCCCAGGCCAACATGAAGGTCACACTGACTGTACCCACGACGTTCTCCAGACGGCAACACTGCCAGGCTTGCATTAGGTCTCTGTTCAAAACCGTGGAGTAAGGCAGAGGATGTTGGATGAATGCCGATACCTGCACCGGAACCAATACCACAACGACGCTGTTCTCAATGAGGATACGTTTCTGGTTTTCCGTTAAAAACAACATATACCGGGGCATCCAGTCGGTAACTGTT
The DNA here is from genome assembly GCF_022379125.1 of Scophthalmus maximus. Taxonomy (NCBI): domain Eukaryota; kingdom Metazoa; phylum Chordata; class Actinopteri; order Pleuronectiformes; family Scophthalmidae; genus Scophthalmus; species Scophthalmus maximus. The sequence continues at coordinate 24,765,308 of NC_061524.1, forward strand.
GAGTGTTGCCTGAACACAAGCGGATATGAAATCAATGTCTTTGAATACGAATACGAGTTCACGCTTGCAACGTTTCCTGATATAAGTGAAGACATTTCAGTTTGAAGGACAAAATTAACAAAACTAAGAATAATTTGATGCTGCTGTGCATTACAGTCGTAATACTTCAAGCGACGGGCTATTTTGGGTGGGTAGGCGTTCAACACACAGCCTGGACAGCAGCAGATTTACATGATTCAGATATGAGTGACTGTTAAAGTGTGCCACACTTTGAAAGGGCACGTGAAGAGAGAGTCAGCACATCACCAGCTCACAGGAAGTAGAACGTGATGGTCAAGCGAGCAGGGGGCCTGGAGGTCTGCCGACTTCTCTCCCCTTGCCGTCACCTCTTGAAATCAGACAGTCGGAGGAGCTGCCTCCTGGGTGGAAACGGTTCACCGCCCGCCCGCCCGCGGTCGCAACGCCTGCGGCGGCGGGTGCAACACCCGAGGCCCCTGCTGGAGCTCCGGTCGCCCGGGGGGCGCCGCGGCGGGCACCCGGCGGTCGGCGCGCGCGCTGACGCGAACCCGGGCGCAGCTGTGCCTCCGCGGCCGCCGCCGGTTCACGGTGGCGGCCGCGGAACAACAACAACAGCAGCAGCAGCAGACCCCGCTGACGCGAGGGGGGGGGGGCTTACGTAATTCCAATGACAACTGCCTTCGGGAACAATTGCGGCGTCGCCTCGCGCCTGCAGCCGCGGGTGTCGACGCCGCGGACGCCGCGCTCTCGCCCTCCCGTGGTGCCGCCGGAGGGTGACGTCTTTGTCAACAATGGCTGTCATGAAGCGAGGCTGCGAGGCTCCGAGACCCCCCCCCCCCCCCCTCCGCCCCCCGTGTGCCCAGAAAACACGAGCACACATCCCCCGAGGCCCAGGCGGTGTGGCGCCCGCCGAGTCCCGCGGCCCCCTTCGGCGAGGACCGCTGTCCACATGTGGCGGGCACAGGGGAGGAGGAGGAGGAGGGGGGCGGCGGCGGCGGGCGGCCGTCTTACCTGTGTAATATGTCGGGGCAATAACAAAGCCCTGCCGGATGCTCAGGCTCGTCCTCCCTCTGCCACTTCGCTCAGCCTCACCGCAGCGGTCCACGGCGCCATTCAACCTTCTCTTCCCTCCAGTGCCAGCTGAATGTCGGAGCCCTCGCAGGTGGCGGAGCCTTTCAAAAGAGGACACATGTCAGCCACCGATGTGTGTTTTTTTTCTTCTTTTCTGTTTTTTTTTTTTTTTAAGGAAATAAGTCAAGTCAAGGGGATTTCCACACGGGGACTTTCCGTCCACCCATTTTCCTCTCTCTCTCTCTCCCTCCCTCCCTCTCCCTCTCTCTCTCTCTCTCTCTCTCTCTCTCTCTGTGTGTGTGTCACAGCCGGGGTAGTTGCAGCTCGCGGCCGCCAGGAGGCGTCCATCCGTCTGACTCGACGCTGAAGAGCACTTCCCACCTACTGGGCACAAAGGAGCGTCACCGAGGGAGACAGACGGGTCGCGTCATCATTCATTTCTCATTGCATGAGATAGCCTTAGATAAATAGGTCATTAACCCGCAATGCGATCCAGAAACGAAAGAAGAAAAAAAAAAACAGCAGGCGGCCACGAGTTGACTTTGAATAACCTGATGTATGGATTCATGAATTTATGAATTTACTCGTGTGTTTTTGTGTGAAAGAGCACATGTTGCGTTGCCATGATGATGTGCTGGCCATGTGTTTTGATTGTTGGGTAATTCTGCCGTACAAGCAGACTGTCTGGTGCCCAGAGGGACTTGATGTCTTGCTCAAGGGCACCTCAGAAGCAGACGTCGGCTCCCTCCTCCTCTCTTTTGTTTCAATAGTAAGTAAGGTATACCTGATTATATTTTACATTTATCATGCATATTCAAGTGCAGTTGGTATGTTAGTGTTGCTTTTAATTTGTTCATGCTCACATGGACTATAGGGCAGCAACAATACAGTTGCGTTGGTGAAACATTTGTCAGAAAAGACTTAATTGGAAACAACTTAGATTGCAAACAAATAACTTCCAGGTCTACAAACTAAATGTGCCCAGAAGTTTCCTTTCCTAAAAAACTAATTATCTCCCTTTCTGTCTCTCTCTTTCTCTTTCTTTCTTTCTTTCTCTCTCTCTCTCTCTCTCTCAAAAATTGAATGAAATTTCAATACAACCTTCATGTCTTTGAAGCAACTTCGGCTTTAAACAAGGCTCTGCAATGCAGTGTTTTTTTATAGTTTAAGTTTGAACAAAATATCCTCTTTCCTTACAAATATTAAATGTAAGAAAATATGCACACAATCCCTCCAGCTGTGGCTCTCAGATGGTAAATGGACTGTATTTATATAGCGCTTTTCTAGTCATATAGACCACTCCAAGCGCTTTACAGGAAAGTCACATTCACACACTTCCTACAGCACTGCTATTTTCCGCGTATTTTTCGGGTACATTCATACACTTTTGGAAAAGCCGCCAGAGGCAAATTAGGGTTAAGTGGCTTGCCCAAGGACACAATGGCACGAAGTTGGGATCGAATCGCCAACCTTTGGGTTGGCGAACCAGCGACTCTACATCCTGAGCCACAGCCGCCCAGATAAGTGCAAAACACGGAAGTGTCAAGTATCCGTGTTGCACCCTTGTGATATGGTGTATTAAAAAGGCTGTATTATCACTGACTGAGCCACTGTAGTGTGGCAACGTGCACCAGCTGTTTTTAATGCGGTCTACCAATGTAGAAGCAAAGGCAGAAAAGCTGTCCCAACTGTTTCTGATCCAACTGTCACATTTGACTTGCTGCTGTGTGAGCATGACAGGTGACAGCAAGGCATCATACTGTACATTTAGATTTAGGAGGCAAGAACAAACAACTGGAGCCAATCCCAGCTGACATTGGGCGAGAGGCGGGGTTCACCCTGGACAGGTCGCCAGCCTATCACAGGGCCACATACGGAGACGGACAACCATTCACTCTCACATTCACACCTACGGTCAAAGTAGAGTCTCCAATGAACCTAACCCCATTCTGCATGTCTTTGGACTGTGGGAGGAAGCTGGAGAACCCAGAGAGAACCCACGCATACACGGGCAGGACATGCAAACTCCACACAGAAAAGCCCTGGTTGCTTTGAACTGGGATTTGAACCCAGAACCTTTTTGCTGTGAGGGGAAAGTGCTAACCACTACGCCACCGTGAAGCCCTGACTGTGAAGTAAGTCAGAGGTATAACTCATATATCCAAATGTATCCCTGTCAGGAATCCCTGTCAAATGTTATAGTGTGTACCTGCTATTGTCCAACTAAATGGGACAAACCCCTGTGCTGATTCCCACCTTGCTTTCTATTTTCTTTTCCCTTCCTTGTTCTGTGTTGTGCCCCAAACACTGAAAACCACAGTTCATTTCCTACCCACTCATGTGAGGCACAATGTCTTTGCCCCAGAGTTGACATTGAGCAAACGCTGTATGTGAGAGTGAACAACTGAAGTACAATGTCGCCTTTACCAAATTCACAAATGCCCATGACTCAGCATTTGATAAAGTCTTTGGACACGTGAGTAATCCATGAATGTCTTGATGCTGCACTGTCAACTACTGATGAGACAACTATAAATAATGCTGATGATCTAAATCTGCATGCTTGTTAGAGGTTATTAACTGAATCACATGCTGCCTGACTCACATGTTGGGATGGTCAGTACTAGCTGGTTGTGGAAGCAATAAAAGCAGAACACCAAAGTCATCAGCACATGGAAAACCCCAGAACAAATGTATTGGCCCACCTAGGTGTTTCAAATCACCAGCTGGTTAAACATGAGCCATGCTCCATATTGCTCGCTGGCCAAATCTTTCACAACGCTGCTGTACAATGGGGTGGTCTGACACAGCTCATGCTAAAATGAATGGAAAAAGTTGAGTGTGAAGGAATGAGAACTCCAAAATTATCAATAAAGTTGAAATGATCCCTCATTAAATGTCCTATATCAGGGCTACGTACCATACTGTCTGTAATAAAACAAATCGAACTCTGACACTGCATTCTCTTCAGTTTAGAAAGATGAAAAGTACTTACTTTCTTGAAAACTTTCTACTAAAATCAAAATTAAAATGTACTGTACTTAAGTTTTATTTGACATACAGTATATGCACAGCACATCCCCCTCTTTTGGAATGATCCAGGACAATTGGAATTGAGGTTTATGATGAACACAATCATGACGGCGCCTTAAAAGGCTTTCTACTGGTAATCCAGTAGCCTCATAAAACATACACATGTGCATCTTCCATAGTCATACGTGTCCTGCGTTTTGACAGTATGGCGAGTCCCTCAGAGTGACTTCTGAACCCAGATCGTTCCATGAGCCCCAAAAGCCCTGGGGCCCCTATTCTGGTATGAGGTGGCAGGACAGAGGGGAGAACCCTGGGGGAGAATTGTTGGAACATTTCAATGTTCTTCTAGCTCCTCTTCTCAGTGGAAAGCACCTCGGAGGCGGATCGAAACCAACCAACACTGAGAGTCACTTGACACAGCTTCTTGTCGGGGAAAGGGGTGACAATGCTGTACATTGTTTAATTGACAAATTGGTCTTATTGGCCACTACTCCATAGACAATCCCTGAAAGGTCATGTTAACCTGGAGAGAGAGAGAGAGAGAGAGAGAGAGAGAGAGCAATATGGGCTGGATAGGTGGAGGATGAGAGAGTCCTAGAAGCCAATTGACTATTGGTCAAGTCTGACCTCTAGTGGCATTTATGTGGAAGCACAGATAAAATGCAAAGGAACATTTACAACATTATCTTGAAATATGGTCTTCACTTCAGTATTTCCATTTTCTGTTTCTTTCTACTTCCATTCCACAACATTAAGAGGGAAATACTATACTTTTTAGTCCACTTAGTGTTACTTTTCAGATTCAGATTACTAATATAAAATATAGTCAACAAATCAATTCTGATCTAATATAGATTGAAATTATTTAAATAATTAACATAATGGTCCATTCTACATAATAAGTACTTTTTGTAAGTATACTTTTTGGGTTATTTTGATGATGTGATTTTTGGGGTGGGGGGGGGGTTCTCTCTGTCACATGGGGGCTTTGAATAGTTAAATGAGAGTGTTAATCCAGCAAGACTTGATGGATGAATTGATAATGAAAATTCTAGTCAGTTAATATTACCTGTAAATTGTAAGTATTTAGGTGCTACGTAAATGTACTTTTACCTTCATCCTCTAACTGCGACAGTGTTTTTCACTCCGACTATCTATCATTTATTTCCTCTTAGTGTCCCCCCTCCGCTTCACAGTATTTCTCGGCCTCATGTTATTTTCTCTCTTCCCTGCAATCTCTTCGTTCTCTCCGCCCCTTCACAACGGTGGAGACATGCTGAGCAAAGTCCAATACTTCAGCCTGTCCCAGGGTGTGGCTCTCTGGGTGTGTGGAAGTCATAATTCATGACTCACATTTTTGGTTATGTGTGTTGTTCATGAACTATGCTCCTCTATGTGTGTATGTGTGTGTGTGTGTGTGTGTGTGTGTGTGTCTGTGTGTGTGTTTGGCGGCAATCCTTTTGAGAGAGACCATAGGTACACTGAGAGAGGAGCATTATTACCTTGAGTGCAGAGAAAGGCGCCTTTAAATAAAATGTACTGGTGTTATTATTTATTATTTAACACATCATCAGACTTGTAGGACATAAGACACTTCAAGAATAATTGGACTGACACATTCTAGTTGATTTTTCAACTCCAGCCAGAGACATCAGCAGACCCTCTGTTTCTTCCCAGGCCCTCACTGCAGCCGCCTTCAGCGTGTGGGGTGGTTCTGACTTCACTCTGGTCTTGAGCAAGTGGAATGCAGCTCAGTAAAGTCACATCAGTTGATACCCTTGATTGGCCAACCAATATTTCACCACTCGTATGTTTAGGATCATTGTCCAGTGGGATTTGGCGTATTTGGCTGGATCTGGGCTCACAGAAAGATCCTGTATACAACTGCACTCATCCTGTTGCTTCTCTCCGTTAATCATCAATAAATGCCTGTGTGCCAGTTCCTTTTAGCAGCCGTACATGTCCAAATCATAACAGATCCACTTATGACAGATGATTCCATTTGTTTCTCCCTACTTCCTACTCCAAATAGAAGTTGTTTTTTTTAAAATCAGTTCATAGAAGTTTTTCCAGCGCATAAAAGGATAAAAATGCGAATAACCTGAAAAATCCAAGAGTACAAGTTGTGTGGAAAACCTCTTTAGAACTGCACAGCAAATCAAGAATACTCTCAAGGACGAAGGTGTATGTCTCCTTGTCAAAAATCAAGAGACTTTATAATCACAGAGGATTCTTTGCAAGACGCAAACCTTCCCCTGTTTTTTCGATCATACCCAACTGTTGATTTTGTCAAACCAACATCTTTGATTGCTCTCTGATACGACTTTTGCTTTTTATTTAGCCTCACTATTGTCTTCTTCACTTGCTTGCTCACCTCTTCACTCCACATATTGGTAACCCCACCTCAATCTAAAGGGCAATGGTCATCTCTCAATCGCCTGTTTTGTGCAACAACTAATATTGAAACATCTAGTAGACCAATGTCCAATAACTTTTGCACTCTTGCAAATTTCAGCATGGTCTTAATAGGTTATACCAGTTTCTTTTCTCCTTTCTCCTGATTCCAAACATGAACATGGTCTCAGCATTGCAAAAACAGAACACAAAAAACAACAAGAACACTGACCTCCTCAAAAAAGTAATTCTTTATTGAATAAAAATATACAGACTACCAAATATAATCAACTCCTACTACAGCAGAAAATAGCTGGGTGATTTCCAGAAGCGCATGAAAGTAAGACATTTTCTATAGAAGACTATTTACCCACACAGTGACTCATAATGATTCAAAAAGCTGAAGCTGCGAACAGATTCATGCCTGTAGATAAAAGCATGTTTTCACTTCACCCGTGAGACATACAGGCAGAGTGTAGACCTGCCTGAATATGTCCTTACTCTGCGTAAAATCTTACAGAAAGACTCCCGAGTGCATCAATAAACGCAACAAGTTGAGCTGTTGCCTTTGACAACTAATCTAAGATCAAGCAACAGATATTTCCTGTGAACGCTCAGGTCATAAAACAAAGTTATTTGGTCTTGTTGGGGCATGAATTTGGTCTCAACAGAATGGCGACTTGTGAAAAAAAAGAGTCATTAAAACCAGACTGACCAGTTTAATAAAACAACACAACAGAGCAGAATCTAAGGCACAAGAGTTACACACGGTATGCCAGAAGATTTTATACCTTGGCCTCAGTGTCTCGTCAAAGTAGCACTATCAATATTTGAATGCCGGAAAATAAAAAGATTGGACGATTTTTTTCAAGGAATTTGGGTCTTTTCTTTTCTATTTCGAAGCAGTGTTGAAAAACAAAAAGATTATTTTGTTCATGGAATGGTAGAATTTGTTAATTTGTTAACAAATTCTAAATGAACTGATCTCTTGAAGGACATATCAGAAAAAGTCTGGGCCAAATGGTACATGAGTCATTTTTTGAGAAAGACTATGTTATCTAAATTTAGACAGATTAATTATCAAACTCAATGGGAACTCATGTGAATTTTAAAATGACGGCAACAGCTTTAGCTAAGTCAGAAAATACACACACCTCCTCTTCCTCTGTATCATATCAACCACCACACCAATTTGCCTCATGAAGTATATCTTTAGCAATGTTAAAGAGATAAAAAGACAGGACAGCGAACCCCACAGTTATACCCCTTTGGTAATAAGTCAATAAGAATACAAAATTCTGGAAACGGAAAATGAGAATATAAAAAAAAGCATTAAAAAAGCTGCAAACACAACTGTTAAAACTACAAAACATCTCTGTATGTTTAGATCACATTTAGTTTGTGAGTCCAAGCCTTTGTTTCCTTTCAACATTATGCACAGCAATGTACAGAAAAGACACACACTGTACATCAGATAAAAATCTGATTCAATACGAAACAAAATTTTAGTCTGGATTAGTCTTTTACAAAGGCTTTATGAGCTCTAAGATAAATCAGGCCTAGACTGCGCTTTCTACTTCGTGACATCCCTTGGGTTAAGTGCACTTGGGTGATCTTGCATTGAGAGGTGCAGGTAAAAAGTACAGACAGAATGAGAAAATATGTTTCCCTTTAAATGCAGAATGTGAGAAAAATACCATGGTAAAAAACATTTATGATGCTGGCTTAATCTAAAATAGAGGTCTGTACATTAACAGTTGTAACATCCAATCACAGTCCACGAATGATTCCTCTAAGAATCGCCCCTTGCTTTCCACTGCTGAACCAAATTTAACTGAACTGGGGCCTCGTGGATATTTGATAAAATGGTACAGTGTAAGAATGTTCAGGACAGATCCAGGTCAGAGTGAAAACTGGACATGGCAGCGATTTGGTTGGTGTGCAGCATTTGTCTTTAAGCAGACGTGTAGATGTATTTCTTCTTGGCCAGGCCGGTCAGCTCATCCTCATAGCGTGGCAGGCAGCAGAAGAGAACGGCACACCCAATGCAGAGGATGGTGGCGCCCCAACCGAAGCCGTAGGCCCAGGTGTAGTAATAGTGACCCTCGAAGATCTGCTCGTTGAACTTGACGGGGTAGATGATCAGAGCGATGACCTGGAGAACCACTGCAGGGAGAGGACGATGGAAAAAGGTCAGGAGCACACTTCTTTGTACAGCTCTGTGAACTACGAGTGCTGGGCGTTTTAAGTACAAAACACTTCTCTTTTTTTTTTTACTTCTCTTTCCATAAATTGAAGCACCGATCCACATGTGAAAGATTTATAGGTTCTAAACTGCTTCCTATCAAATTTATATTTTCTCTATATATGTAAATATAAATTACTGAACATGTAATACTGCAGTTGAATCTCAGAAAGTTATTTTTCACTGTGAGTTTAAAGAAGAAAAGTGTATGGAGCTTTAAAGGATCAAAACAAACAGAACAGAAATCAAATGAAAATCTGTCATCTGGTGTGAGTTCTTACTGGATAATTAAGCACAGTATGGCAATATAGCAAAGAATTTTTAATTAAAGATTGACATAAATGATGCTATGAGGTAAATTATGACTAAATGTGATCATTTATTCTAAATCTAATTTAATGGATGATCTGCATACCTCATTTATTAAAATCAATAGAATGTTATAACTCAAAACCAACTTGAAATATTTCATAATCATTTATTTTGTTCATTTCAGTGTAACCCGGAAGAATTTTACAAAACAGACTATGCTTTCACACATTCCATGACCGAAAAAAGGAGCAGGAAGAAGAAAAATCTCATCTTGCCTGCCCCTTTCATATGAATAACATTAAAACAAATGGCCATCCCCCTTTCTTTCTTTTTTTTTACAAACCAAAATTTGACAATCTCTTCTGATCAGTAAGTTTTCACCATGAAAGTAAAACTTATTCAGAAAACAGTTAGACTGAACTGGGAAACAGAAAAACATCACAGTGAGACGTGCAGCTTGAGGTAGTTGGACAGAAACTCCACTGACGCCAACAGCAGGGAGTGGCTATACGCTAACATGAGTGTGTCAGAGTCACATCACCATGCGTGAGATCAGATCTGTCGGGCATTGATAAGTTGCCTGTCAGGACTTCCAGACAGGGATTCTGGAGAAAGGTGTGACACTGATTTGTCTTACGATGCCATCATCGCAAAATTATTTTGCGGAGTCGTTTAGGACCTCAAACAAAAGCAGGGCAGGCGATGAATATGGTGTGATATTTCACCATCACAAAAAAATTTCAGGCTTCAACTTTCAAAGAACAGGTCTGATTTCTTCAGAAACACATTATTTCGACCTGTGAGGTCACGAGTTTGTCATCATTGAACTCACAGAATCATATTCACTGTGTTTTCCCCTTTTTCACATAACTGCTCGCTATTTCCCAATGCAAGACTAAGGGGTTTAGACTTCTGAGTGCAGCACAGCAAATAGCAATTATTGTCATTATTACTTCATCCGCGTGTAATTTTTTTGTTTTTTTATAATAACTCTGAGTCAAAAGTGCCAAATGTCTCTGTAGCTACTGCAGCGTCAGGCAACTCCCTCCAGCACATTGATTCAGTCACAGTCACAGACACATTACAGTGAATTATGACCGGCTGGTTTACCTGCCGTGTGTTTGTGTGTCTCTGGCTCTTTCCCCTGTTCTCAGACTCTGTGTTAAGGGCTGAGTCATCACATAAACAGACTGAGCCACCTGGTACCATGGTTACGTCACACCCTAACCCCTCCCTTCCATCGAAAGTGTCTGACGCACGTTCTGCTTCATCCACTTCCTTCTTCTTTTTTTATTTCAGGTGTGCTCATACTGTACTGTCTCTTTAAACCCCACACGTTCCCACAACACCAACAGTGAAACCGACTGCTCTTTTTAGCAACATCTGAGGTCTGTTACATTTAATGAAAGCCAGCATCTTTTACAGCTTAGACTGTAAAAGAAGTGTGGTTCAACGATTGGTGCAAACAAAATATGTCTGTAGCAACATTAATACTGTAAAAGAATAGAATGTTGTTTATGATCTTGTTAACTTAAAGAACCCCTTAAGTCCCGTTTTAAAGTATATAGAACTAAGTCCATGCATTTGTCACTTCTAGACTGGACTACTGTAATTCATTACTGCTAGGATGCCGCAATAAGTCTGTGAAAAGCCTCCAGCTAATCCAAAATGCAGCAGCACGAGTTCTGACAGGAACTAGAAAAAGAGATCATATTTCTCCAGTGTTAGAATCTCTGCACTGGCTTCCTGTAAAATTCAGAATAGAATCCAAAATCCTGCTCCTAGCCTACAAAGCCCTTAATAATCAAGCTCCATCATATCTTACAGAGCTCATAGTTTCATATTATCCCAATAGGTCACTTCGCTCTGTAAACTCGGGACTACTTTTTTTTAGTTCTCGGAGTCTGTAAAAGTAGAATGGGAGGCAGAGCCTTCAGCCACCAGGCTCCTCTCCTCTGGAACCAGGGAGGCAGACACCCTCTCTACATCGAGAGTTAAACTTAAAACCTTCCTCTTATAGTTAGAGCTGCTCAGGTGTTTAATAAACCATTTCTTTATGAAGCTGCTATAGGCCTAGACTGCTGGGGGAACTTATATCATGAGTCTCTCTCTCTCTCTCTCTCTCTCTCTCTCTCTCTCTCTCTCTCTCTCTCTCTCTCTCTCTCCATGTATTTACATTACATGTCACTAACTCTGTTTTCTCCCTCTCCTAGTGTATCGCTGACCCCAGAGCTGCAGGATCCAAACACGTCATTATTATTATTATTATGTCTATTATTATTATTATTACCAACATTTTTGCATTTATATAATGAATTGAATTGAATAAAAATGCACTGCGATTCATTCATTCATCGTCTACCGCTTTATCCATTTAAGGGTCGCGGGGGGTCGCTGGAGCCAATCCCAGCTAACATTGGGCGAGAGGCGGGGTACACCCTGGACAGGTCGCCAGCCTATCACAGGGCCACATACAGACGGACAACCATTCACTCTCACATTCACACCTACGGTCAATTTAGAGTCTCCAATGAACCTAACCCCATCCTGCATGTCTTTGGACTGTGGGAGGAAGCCGGAGAACCCAGAGAGAACCCACGCATACACGGGGAGAACATGCAAACTCCACACAGAAAGGCCCTGGTTGAACCGGGATTCGAACCCAGAACCTTCTTGCTGTGAGGCGAAGGTGCTAACCTCTACACCACCGTGCAGCCTGCACTGCGATTGGTTTCAGATACCCTCCCCTATAGTCAATGTCAGACATTTTAGAGGACAGAAACAGAAGAAATACACTTTTTTTGAAACGAGGGGGACTTTAAATTTGAATCAGATATTAAAGAATAAAGTATTTAAGTAAAAATGTGTCCAGCCACCACAACACAACTGAGGTGAAATGAATTCAGTGTGTGGCTCAAGAAAGTTAGAAATTATATTTGAATAATTCAGCAACAGAAAAAATGTCTGTCACTCAGTGTAGTTCACAGCTATGAAGTGACTACTTCTTCAGTAAAGAGTTGTCACAGTGAAAATCCACCACAGCGAGGACGGTATGGAGAGAAAATAGTCTCAAAATGGTCACAAATGCGTGTCACATGATTTAGAAGTGAAAATAGGAGTTACAAAAGTGTGTTCAAATCCACACCCAAATACGAAGCAATTTATGTAAAACAGTTACAAACGCACATATCACAAACTGAATACATATTTATATTTCATGTGCAGATTTTAACTTTACCTTGACAGATGTAATAAAATCTGCTTTCAAATAGCCTACTGTGGCCACAAAAGTCTAATAACATTTGTGACATTCTTTTCATATATTAACAGATTGTCAAATGCGCGTGCACCGATCGTTGGATATGCATGGATCAACTGACACGTGCGTGTGGACTTTTTAAACTCTTTTTCCACAGTCATCTCCACAAAGATTCACAAATGTAGGCTGCATTTAAGTGCTGGTGGGAAAATGGGACATCTGGGCTTTTCGGTGGATTCATGTGTAATTTCAAAACGGGAAAGCCGTTTTTCTAAATAAACAGGTAGCTCGTCATACCTTGATTAGAGCACAAACATATATGTGTGCGTGTGTGTCTTACCAACAACAATCAGCAGTACTCCTATGAAGGGCAGGAGAGTGATGTTCAATGTGCAGCACAGAGCCACGCAAGAGACGATGAAGGCGACGATCAGGATGAGGAGGCCGATGATCATTAGAGCAGCCACTGCCTGGGCCCAAGCTGGAGTTCAACACACACAAAGAGATTTGTTACATGTCAGTCAACGTAAATTATAGATCAAATCATAACAATAGTATTACATTTTATGGATTTCTTTTGAGTGTTTGTCATGATGACCTTTGATCTCTATAAACAGTTCAAACCCAGTGTATAAACCCAGTGGTCAATCATTAATTAGAGTGGAACTAAAATTCCACTGGAGATGAGTGAAACATGCCCCCCCCCCCCCAAATGACTTTCAAGCAATTTCACTGTCACAGGCAAATTCCCATTGTCGGTATAAAATCATGCGAGTTTTGCTGGAGCTGAGGCGCGCTCCCGTCACCTCGATCGTGTGGTGTGAGGTGGTGATCCAAGTCCCTTTCTCGCCTTGACATTCCGATAAAATCCACCGTTTTTGGATGCTATCGCAAGTTTTTAGTCTTCGCCCACGCAGATAGGGACGTGACCATTGTCAACAACCAATGGGTGAGCTCCATCCAGCGTCTTCTCTTTTTGGTGTTGGCTTATTTTCTGTACAGACCATTGCACAATAACAATTTCTCTTCCTGTAAGCTTCCACCAGGAGCATGATAGGAATGTAGTTGCAGTCTGGTGCATGGGAGGCATACGTTGCTGTTAAATTTAGCAGTCTTCAGTCATTGCAGCGCTAGTGGACTCTCTGTCCACCACTTCCACTGTGGACACACGACAGCACATTCCACTAGTGTGGTGTTCAAGCTGTTCAAGGACAGAGAGGGAGAAGATCCGTCTACTCGCCACACCCTTCACAACACTTTCGCGCTCTGTCACTCTTTGACTTCCCACAGACACGGCTGCTAAAACAATAAAGGACCTTACAGCAACAATACAGTGTGACACAAAACAAAACAAAAATTGGTTGTAGGTCTCACATTCCATGTGAAATGCTTGATGGATTGTACTGCACTCCTTTGCAAACCAAACTTCTACCAGGTATAATATTTGCTGGGAAACATCTGATGCTTCTAAAAGACACATCTTTTAAAGTACTCGGAACAGTTTAACAGGGATTACAATAAAAACCTACCTGTTCATTAAGCTTCACCTAAACATGCAGGCTGGATTTTTTTTTTCAAACAACCAAAATAATAATAAATCAAACATACATGTGCAGATAATCCTAACCTGTTTCCTAAAGGGTATGACTACATCTTAGCCCACTGTGTGGATTTTCATCTCATTGTTACACCCAGTTCACTGTTACTGGATCGGCCAACACCCTAAATTATTCACACCGGTGTGTGTGTGTTTGTGTGCGTGTGTGTTTTAAAGTAACTCCCTGCCTACCTCACCCTGAGGCATTTTTCCACACACACACACACACACACACACACACACACACACACACACACACACACACACACACACACACACACACACACACACACACACACACACACACACACACACACACACACACACACACACACACACACACACACACACACACACACACAGAGACTAGTTAGACTGGTTCAATCTCTTCTCTTACTCATAATCATGTTAAGTGGCATCCCTCTTCAACAAGGTCATGTCAAGTTTCTGTTAAACCATTTCAGACTTACCCTGAGCTTCAATATGATGAAACCTACTGTTACAGTTTGAAGTTCCAAACGGTTCTTAGAATGCAGCGCAAGAGGAGAAAATGTGTGTGTGTGTGTATTACAGCTGTTGGTTTTCCGTTTGGAGCCAAGGATTGTTCTGTACTTTATAGATACACTAACAAGGTTTACATGTCTGGGTGTCGCTGCCAAAACTAAAGCAATTAGGCTGCACTCCTACACTTTTACACAGTCGGCATACATGCAGGGAAACGTTCTCCTTACCAGTGGCTTTTCAACAAGGATTTATTGAAATCTACAAATGCAAACGCACACCAGCGGTGTGGCCCTGGCGTAGTAGAAGTGTAAGCCAAGGGGAAAAATCATTTTTAAACCTTATTTTGCCGCAAACATCAGATTTGACTCTACAGATGTAATATTTATGTGCTATTGACAATGGAAAGTAAAGTGGAGAGCCATGACTGCTGAGTGGAGAGACTATGGGGGGCCTATAAGGACTTTGCTTCTTTGTCGTGTTCATCAAAATTAACATTTAGATTTTGGACTTTTTGGGGATTTTTTTTTTTGTTGAAAGAAGGATGTTGGATTTGAAGCCACTACTAGAGCACAACAGTAGAACACTATGCTGTGTCATTTTCAAATGTCTGACATTTTCTGAACAAAAAGATGGACGGAGAAAAATTGTTAGCAATTTATAATGAAAGTAAGTGTTCATGGAAATTCTGGGTAACTTGATATTGTGACATTTGGGAAATTGAAATGCCCCCAGTGTCACAGAGTGTTTCACTTGGGTTTACTGGCCCACAACATCAATTGTTCCAACAAGGAAAAACTAAACGAACGACAAAAAAAGTAGAAAGCTTCCGAGAAGCAATTCCAATAGAGGAACCCCCTCCCCACATCACCTACTGTCCTACGAGAGCCACCAGGGGCAATGAGAGTGGGAGAAAAAATATCAGATATATTATACGAATGGATTGCCTTTTTTGGGCTAATCCAGCAACGGCAATCAAGTTATAATCATCACGTTAATGCAAAAATCCTATTATTTAATTCTTGCCATATAACAAAGTGAACCAACACAGAATTATTTAAGGAATAGCCACCTTGCTTAAGCATAATTTCTCACTGCCTCGTGGAACATTACGTCACATCATCATACATTTGTTCAATGGTTCCTATTAATCCAGTAATCATCTACTTTCCACATGCTTTCTCAAAGACACATTCATGCCAAAACATGAAGACATGTTTGTTCCCATTGTTCACAGCAAAGCTGCACTCCTTGGAATACAGCCTTCCCATCTGGAGGGGCGTAAACGCCAGGACAGGGAGACTGTTTCATGCCTAAATCCACTACGTCCTACATCCGCACACAATCAGTTGTGCTGGTCACGTCTGTTTCCCCGGAGTTCAGTTCCCCAACATACCCCCACAAGTATTTAGGCCAGAGCTGTGAATCAAGAATGCTCTGAGGAACTTTCACAGATCCAGCCAATTGGCATTTGGCAGCCGTGGTCGTCTTTTGTCCTGCTGAGACTGAAACAGCAGCAGCTCGGACAAAGAACAAAACGTCTTGATCTAAAACTTCAAATGAGAGCGGTACATTCCTGAAAACTTTTAAGCACAACTTGTAATCTCGCTAACTTGAACTAAGGTACCAGCTCCATGACAGTTTACATTATAATAGAAACAATTGTGTTTCATCAGCGTTCATTCGTGTTTTATTCCTTGAAACTTGGGGGAAAGTTGGGACACGGACCAAGAAAGCACCCACTACATTCTCGCAGATTTCCCGGGGAATAATTCATGGATCTCGATGGAAAAATCTGGCACATTAAGGGGACTAAATGGGTCAGGCACATTGCTACACTGCCATTTGAGTGAACCACTGAAGTGACTGTGTTGTGAGAAGATCTCCACGAATAAATGAGTGAGTGTGACATCTTCTGTTCCGAGGTTCATAGTTGATTAAAGTAAAATGAAAGCGAGAGCAATAGATGGAAGAAAAGCTTCATTGAGTCATGGCTTGATGCAATTGTCCGCTTGGTGTTTGTATAATTTTGTACCCATTATGTATCTACACATGAAGAATTTTCTGAACCTTCTGTAATTGCTCTTTGAACTCTTGGATTTTGTATGACCTCCCTGATAAAAAGGCGGGGGGGAAGAAAGAATGATTCATTGATTCACCACTTGCACGTGCGTATTGTCATGTCTCCTGGAATTCTAAAGATGGCGGACAATCGACGTAGCATTGTATATTTTCTTTGATTTGACACTTTAACAGCATTTGAATGCTGTGTTTGACTTCGATCAGGTTAAGGACTGGGTCAGAGTTCGTTGTCGTTTCAGTCTCAGACTAACATCAATCGATCAATTTTTTTTCGGACCTATCAAAAGTGAAGAATATTTTGGTTTCACAAACAAATAATCACGACATCTTTCTAACGGCGACGTAGGTACCTCTCTTCTTTCACTTTCCCGCCACATTTAAATATCTGCCACTGTCAGATGAACCAGAAATAAGAATCTACTGTACAACCAATCACGCTGCAATCTCGCCACAACACGGAGCCCAACCATAGCTCATTTGGACAATAACATGTCAAAAATGCCTATCACCATGTCTTTGGTGCCAAAATCTCAAAAATTTGAATTAACCATGATGTCAGACCAAGAAAATCTGTCAACTCTCAAATCTGAGAACTATTAATCAACTCTCAAAATATTTTTGATTTCTTTTTGAATATTTTGATCATTTAATTGATTGACATTGCATTCCTGCACTCCACTTTATTAGATTATTTTAATTCAGCTCACTTAAAACAGCCTCGAGGACGGTACCGAGGACGGCACCTGATTTAACTAGTTTCTAACAGCCACGAAACCTAAATTCTTTACCACTATTGGTAATGTTGGGTCATCAGAGCTTCGATCAAGGACTTTGCAGAGGCATTTACCGTTGACCTGAAACACGAGGGGTGTGCAAAGTGCTCGCTGAAAAAATGAAAGAGAGGAAATACTGGCCAGGTCTCATTTGTATGTTCTGCGGATCACAATATGGACACACGTGCCATTGGCTGGGGAATGTCGATAGCGTCTGATAAGGGCAACAACAGTACCGTCCTTGTTGGTGACTTCGGGTGTGGAGCAGCACATGTACACACCGAGATCGTGTTCACCCTTTTCAGCCATTTTGACATGAACTATCAGGTAAACACCGAGAAAATGCAGAGCCTTAATGAATGTGATTACTTAACATCCTACGTTACATATTATTTCAGGTCGAAATGGCTCCTGTGGAAAACATCTATCGTTCAACATATCTCAGTTCCACACTGGATGAAAAACGCATTAGCGGTCTGTCTATAAAAAGCCTTATCTGTGTAACCATGTCTGACCGGAAGCAGCCATCTTAAACTCGGCTGCCCGTCCTATTTTGTCGGGTTTAGGTCGCAAACTTTTCGAAAGAAATGTTGCAACCGTAAAAACACAAACATACAAACAAACGAACGGCCCCAGCCAGAAGTGTTTGTCCCCAGCCGCCACGGATCTCAGTGTATGAGTGAATCAGTCTGTTATGACAGCATGCAATTCATATTGAAATGCAATGGGTATTAAAGTCAGTACTATATCCGGATCCGTTTCTTATTGATCACACATTGAGAGTAGAGAGCAGACAGGAAAATAATAGTGGGGGAAATAAATCCCTTCATCATCTGTGTTTTTAAACTTCTTCTTTTGAGTTTTGCTCATATATCTGATATTTCATCTCCCAACTGTCGTTTCCCCTGGGGTCTCTCGTAGGACGGTAGGGGATGTGTGGGGGGGGGGGGGGTCCTCTATCGGAATTGCTTGTCGGAAGTTTTTCTATCTTTTTTAGTTCTCTCCTTGTTGGCACAATTGGCTGTTGTGGGCCAGTAAACCCAGGAGGTGACACAAGGTCCGGTGCGCCCCCAGCCCGGCTCGGCTCGACTCGGCCCGGCTCGGCTCGGCTCGGCTCGGCTCGGCGCACCGCGGGCCACAACGCGTGAAGGTTGGATTTGACGCAAGACGTGCCCCGCCCCGGCTCGGCCCGGCCCGGCCCGGCTCGGCCCGCCCCGGCTCGGCTCGGCCCACTGTGTTACACCGTGTGCGAGGCGACACTTACAGAACTCCATGAGCGACTTGCAGTCCCACTGGTCGTTCCGGCCGCGGCACTGCTCCCACATGCTGGCGTAGTGGGACTCGGCGTCCTCGTCCTCCACCCACCCCCAGGTGGCGGCGATGGCGATGATGTCGAAAATAATGGCGAAGAGCAGCAGCAGGGGCACGATCCACCTGCAGCGAGGGTAGGCGATCCCGCAGCGGAACATGGCGGGCGATCGGCGGCGGTCTGCAGCGGCGAGGAGGAGGAGGAGAAGGAGGCTCGGCGGAGGGTGCTCGCGTCCGACCGTTGAGTCCCTGGTGCGGTTTTTTGTTGTTCGCGCAAAGACCCAGTGGCCGTCGTGCGAGTGCGAAAATGAAATAAAGGCCCCACCCGTGTGTGTAATGCAACCTGTTTGAGGACCCGAGGGGGCCGGGCTTGCTCTGGCGAAAGCGGAGCCAGGTCGAGCCCTGCCCCGCTCGCTGTGTCATATTACAGCCGGAGAGGAACCAAACGTCAGGGAACACGTGTGTTGCATTCCCTAACAACAGGCAGCACACGCACTGGGTGTGAAAGCAGAAAAGGAGACATACTGAGGTCTTCTCATACTATGATAAAGAGTCTGTCACCGACTCGCCGTCAAGCGCCGCCACTAGATGACGTTATCAATCCAACTGCGGGTGCAGGTGGTGTCCACAGGGGGGAGCCAGTGGGACATGTATTGTAGATCTATTACATGTGTCGTTCAAAAGGACCCGGATGGCACAATGCAAATCCATGTTCAAAGCGGATAAACCCCTGAGATATAGCTGACATTGTGAGGTGAGCCCTGGTTCGAGGTGTCACGGTGAGCAGTTCGACCTCCTCACACGATTTATTCTTTGAATCAGAAATTCCTATAAACAAAGTAAAACCAATATGCCCAGAGGATAAGTATTGTTATGTAAATTTATGTTCATGCACATACATGCAGCAATAAGAGTTGATACAGTACATGTAAAACATTTCAAGATATGTTCAAGAAATTACATTACATCATTCAGCAGATGCTTTTTTCCTAAACGACTTACAATAAGTGCATTCAACCGTGAAGATATTACCCAAAGTGCAAGAATGGATGGAGTTTATAAAGAGGCAAAAACAGCTTCAAGTGCTCATTTTATATATTTTTTTTAATAAATAAATTCAGGGAGTATGGTGCAGTCTGACCAAGTGAGGTTTTGCAGCAAAAGCATTGAAGGGATTCTGCTGTCCTGATGTCAATGGGCAGCTCGTTCCACCATTGAGGAACCAGGACAGAAAACTGGAATTTAGATGAGTGGTTACAAGTTATGCCACAGAACATCCAATCATAAAGTATGTCAATCTTGAAATCACTGCCTGTGTAAGAGTAACAATCTAAGGATATATATTTTTGGTAGACTTGTGGGACTTGTATGGAAAGTGATGGATTGAGTTTGGGTTGACCACAGTGAAAACCAAAGTTCGTCATAAAGGCAACATAAGAAGGTAGCTTCCAAGTTGTTGCAGTAATGAACAGATACATCAGACAGAGAAGAGCACCCGACCTCAACACAAAGGATGATGAGTAGTGTGAGCATCACAGGGACAGAGTGATAAAACACCATCCAAAGATTTTAAGAAAAGAAGCAGAGGAATGTCAATAAATCACATCACTATGATCTAAAATAGAAAGAAAAACAGCTTCAACTACCATATTTTTACAAGTTAGATTTGTTTCTGTACAAAAAACAACTTCTTGTCATAAATTCCTGATGAGATCGTCTATGATAGCTGATGTGAGCTTGGCACCCCGTCAAATACCATATATGTAAACCATTTAAAGTGGAAACATGAACGTTTTTGCTCTCAGAACCGCTGGCTTCAGAGAATAGCCTAAATCTGGCCTTATGTGCATTCAAAACAAGTTTTAAATCTTTAAATGCAGTTAAGTGAACACTAAAATAATGTTGCACTAAAATAAGTATAATTTTTTTTTGACCAAAAAAATATGTCAAAGTTTGAAAATATAAGCTTTTCCTGTGTCTTTCTGAATTCTTGCCCATTTAAAAAAAATAAAATAAATAAATAATAAAAAAATAATAATAATAATAAAAAAAAAAAAAATATATATATATTTTATTTTTTATGTATATATATATACATATATGGTGTTGTCAAACAGACAATGACCATAGGGTAGGATGTTTTCACAGTCACGGATTTAACTTCCTGTCTAGGTTAAGGCCAGGAAAAGTGTTCTCCGATCTCAGCTTCTGTCAGCTCCAGAGGGCCTTTGTGTCATTGAGCATATATCTCTCTTATGTCTTCCTCTCTTCCTGTTCTCCCTGCCCTGCCTCCTGTTCAACAAAGCACAACACATCACACTGTTAGAAATCCGTCCAATCCTTATCAAAGCAGTAGCTTGGCTTCAGTTACTGAACGTGCGGTGTTGCAAACAGATTTTTGTGCTATGGGACATATTTTCATACACTGCTTTGTGCTGGTATGCTTAGTTCTGTGCATTATCTGTTTGCATGTAATCATATCAGGATATCTTTCTATGTGGATCCCGACATCTTTTTCCTGTTATGTTCTGCTTCCTTCTTTTCTTGCCCTTTACCTACAGTTTCTGTTATTTGTTGTAACATCAGTTATTCTGTCAAACAGGCTACACTAGATGAAGGACTCTTTATATACGCCTAAAGAAAGCCAAACTTGTCCATACACTATACAGTCATGTTGAAGTAGTAGTTTGGTTTTCACTGAGCTGGCCTGAGCCTGCCTAAATGAAGTTATTGTACGATGGCGGCGCGTGCAGACATTTCTTATTTTTTTGTCCTGTATGAGAGAAGCCATGCCAAATTTCATTGTACTTGAGTATAATAACAAGAAAGATCATTCTGATTCTGATTTTGACTCGAGTCAGATGTTAGGCAGTGCCTATGTTTAGCAAGTGCTAGAAAATGGTTTATTATATATAAAACAGCATTAATTATTAACGACTAACTGCTTTCGATCTATCTACTACTACTATCTAGTCAATCTACTATAAATGTAAAACTTTGGTACATGAATCCATCTGCGGCCTGCCCACTGAGCGCACTTGTCCGACTCATTGGTCAGCAATGGCCCCGCTGGTGCTACTGCTGGGATGTCTAAAGTTCTGGCATATAACAGTCAACCTGTACAAGTTCAGTATGACCACCAGGAAGTTCTTGATGGCAAAGAAACCCAGCATCTGGTGGAAGACTCTGGAGTAGGTCATGACGATGAGCCTGACCACCAGAAAAGGCCCGTCCTGAATGAACAAGGCCTCGGTGATGTGCCACATGTCGGTGCTGTGTTTAGTCAAGAGGGACGTCTCCTGGACACGCGGCTCGTCCTCACTGCCCGGCTTGGAGCTAACCACTTTTAGAAACAAAGAGACAAAAAGGAGGTTGATAGTGGAAGGAAACTGGCTGGACTGGTCTACATTTCTAAACAACTGGTATTGTAAAGGAAACCTAGAGTATAACCAGCTTGGCAACAAAAGTGCTCAGGAAAAACTGGAAATTCAAACGTGTGCTTCCTTGACTGATGAAGAAGACCACGTGATTTGAAGGCAGCTACTACACCGACCTAGCTTTTCTCAGCTGCTGATTTCAAAGTCAGTGAACTTAGATGAAAATGTGAAAACCCAGATATGAACAACGGTGCACCGGAATGTCAACACCTTCTGCGTTTGCTTTTCAGTAAAAACAATACTGTACGTGATGACACACTCACACCAAAAAATAGATACACCCACTTGAGAAGCCACAAACACACACTGTTCATGTCATGCCCTGTGTGTGTGTGTGTGTGCGTGTGTGTGTCTGTGTGTATGTGTGTGTGTTTGTGTGTGTGTGGAGACAGGTGTGCTGGGGTCAGAGCAAGACTTCTGCTAAATTCCAGGGGTGAGGTCGAATTATCAAATTGGCCTAGGAAGTTTCCTAAATCTTGAAGTGACCTGGAAGTATTTGATCAGCAGCCATGATAAGAGCTGTTCGGATTCTCTAAATGCATAGGAAAGGAGCTTCAACGCTTCCTTTCCTATCTCCCTTAGCATAGGGTGCACTGGACCTTCCTATGTGAAAGGAAAGGAGATAAAGACGCCCCACAATTCATTGCGGCAGCGATATTTAACGTGACGCGCCACGCACGGACGGAAAAGATTCAACCCGAAGTAGAAGAAGAAGAAGTAGAAGAGTATGAGTATGATCCAGAAGAGACGCACGTCATCATGTAAGTAATCGTTGCATATGAATAATTTACATCTAATGTCACACGGTGGTAAAACACACATGCTGATGGAGCCGCTGCGTTTTTTGCAGTCCATCTTCGCAAATTTGTAGTTTCACCACAGCAGACGCACGTCAGTAACATCCGCCGTCGCGCGATGACGTAGCAAACGTTGCCTGTACGGCTCAGCCACAGGTTTTCCGCTGCTCAGCACGACCAGCCACCACCCCGGTGTCCCAGCTACCAGCCATCCCCTTTGCTTTGCTCGACCGGCTTGAATCCCATTCCCATAACCCTGCAATGACTATTCTTCTGTTCACCTTCAGTCTTCTTGCCTCCCAGTGTTTTGCATGTGGCCGAGTCTTAACAGTGCACAATGATTGAAAAACAGGTTTCCTTTAATAAACACTTGAGCAGTGTGCATTCAAACACTAAGTGCTCTACCCACTATGGCTGATGCATTATGACTAATCCACTATGACTGTAGCAAAATGCATTATTAATAAGAATCTCAACACTTATTTGTGATTTAGCATGAATAATTTAGATAATTAGTATGCGTTGTCTTTTCCAAGAACCAAGTTCTTTCTTTCTTTCTTTCATAAAAGCCTATCCCTTCCGTGGCTCGATAATGGTTTCCCCTTATCAGCCAAGATAAGGAGTGGAGACTCTATTGACCTAATAAAAATGTGATACTGGATTTCCTTCTAAAGACTTTGAGCGTTTAAACAAATTCCTCCAGTCGCCCATTCCTGTTAGTCATTTGTTTTTCGAACAAAAGGTCTCAAAGTAGAGACCACCCCGTGTTTCTGATGACACTCTTGTGGTTTAATCAAGGCTGGGAAAATATATCACTGGTGGTGATTGGTTGACTGGTTGGGGATTGTCCCACACTGAGAATGGGTTTATATACAACAATAACCAACTGTAACTGCTTCATAAGCACCAAAGTTATTGGATGAACAGAAACACACACTGACCGGCCAGATGTAAGGGGAACTGCAACATGCTCCAAGTCCATACACCTAAGATAATGTAGACCAGCTGAGGACTCTTCTCTCTGCAAAAGGCACATGGAAAGTAAAGTTGGTCTCATAAATTTCAATAAAAATCAATCTGATGCTGTTTTCATCAGTTAATGGAACGATATGATATCAAAACTTCAAAACATTTATCATCTATCTATCTATCTATCTATCGAAGGGGATGCCTTTGTGTTTATACTATATATACGTATATGAAAATGCACAGGGTCAGTGTGGACATCCATAAATCTGTAAAGTATATTCATGAAAAACAAGCAATAAGATGAGTCACCCACTTGACATCTAATAGCGTCTCACTAGTGAATTCGAGGATGTCTGCCGCCGTGCCAATGAAAATAAGGAGAAGCTGCGAGAGCTCGTCCCGGGTGACTCCGCCTCCCAGGGGGAGCAACCACTTCCCCACGATGAGGAGGATGAGCAGGATCTGATGGAGAGCCAGGATCCATTCGCGGGAACAGACAGCTGACAACGCCTGGTTAAACTTCTGGAAAAAGAAGAGAAATTCAGAGTTAGTTCTTTGTTGACCTCTTAAGGGGGTTTTCTTTTTTTTTGTAATTGACAATCGTATAAGTCACGGGACAAATACAAAACTTAACAAGGCTCAACTATTTACAGCAGGGAAAGAATGCTCATAATAAAATCATAAATCAAAATACAAATGTGAAAATTTTTGATTTCTAATACATTTCTAATACTACATTTCAGTATTCAAATAATAATAAAAGAAATTTAAGTCAGAAAGCCAATTGGAATTCCTAGGTTATTGGACGTCAAACCAGTGGATTTTTTCATTGTGCATTATTGTTTTTTGTTGGGGTTTTTTTTATAACATGTATTGACAGTAAGAAAAATATAGAATGTCATCAGACTTATTCTGTAATGACCTAATTATATTGCACCACTTGGACTCTGCAGTTTTTCCAACTGAAACTCTGTAGTAAAGGACTGTAGAGTGCAGCCAGGTTCTGGAGGTGTGCCCTCCACATCTGAGCTTTTTAATTCTCCTGGGCTAGGTTATGGTCTCCTTTTACTCTTTTCATGCACCAATAAACGGACATTCTTTGGCCTTTCACTGGGCACAGCCATCTGGGCGCACAGCGTCAGTGCTAACTGTATTCGAAAACAAGGACCTGTAGAGCTCACTTAACAATGCTTTGAATATGTTTTGTTTCAGCCATGTCAAATTTGATGATTTGCATGATTATTTTTCATGCCAGGGGCAGTGATTTCCTGTCGTCTGACTGCCTGATAATGTGCCTGAGAAGATGCTAAGCATTTTCCCAGAAAGTTTCACTTCCTTACATATTCAAACTGCTGGTGAATAGTTTCCAATAATTGGATGAGAAAAGAACATTCACTTTTGTCACGCTTCTCCATTCCTGTTCTTTGCGGGCATAGCATAAGTTCTCTTCTAAGAGGCAGGTGAAGAGAAATGAGTTACCTTCAGGTAGTTGTCTTGTGTTAAGTTTCCAAAGGTCTCGTTCATCATGAATGTTCTACGCAAACTCTCAAATGAGTCGAGTTTTTTGCACTGAAAAGACACGAAGGAGGCTTTTCACAGACTGAACTTTACAAACTACTGGCGCGTTTCACTGTAGCTAAAAGATTAAAAACCTTCACATATAAAAGCAAATGCAGTATTTGGCGTACTAAAGAAATTTGAATTGTAGCTTTATGTGCCAATATACAGTTTTGTTCCAGGTACACTCTGACTAAGAATTGCAGTTTGTGGTGTAAAGGACCTCAGTGTCGTTGACTGTGTTCTGCTGGTGGTGGAGCTCCAGGAGCCAGATGGAGGGAATGATACTGATAAGAAACAGAAAGATAGCAGGAGAAAACCTGCAACACACAGCAGTGCTTCGTCAACACAACTTCCCAAAGACATGTGGAATTCATCCTTCATTCAATATTGGTGAGTGTTTAGATGCGTAGAGCCGAATGACGACATGATTGGTCAAATAGTCTTTTGACAAAAGATTTATACGCAACACTCTTGATGTAACTTTATCTCATACAATGGATGACTTAAAATCTTTGGGAACAAATGGGTGGGGGCTTCTCTTTAAATGTACAGTCCAACATCTTGCATCGCATTCATTTTTATCATGTGGTATGTTAAAAGTACTGTTAAAGACTACAATAAATGAATAAAATAGGCTGCATATCAAGAAAAAAGGAGAGGATGTTGTGTAAAGATTCAGTTCATCCATGGGGGGGAGGCTGTTTGGGGAACTCGAGTTCCTGGAATAAACTTTACAGGGCACAACCTCATTCTGAGTGTCCCGGGAGGATTAAACAATAGCAGTAGGGAGAAAGCATTATGCAGGAGAAGATATGGGGAGGTGGTGCTGAAGGCGGATGAGATGAAAAGATAATGTATTTGAAATATGTACAAACCCAACGTTTGGGATTAGTTCCACGCAAAGAAATACATAACTCGAGGTGTTTTCCCCAATGCATCCTCAAGTACAGCAAACTCATTCATAATCATCATAATAATCATAATACACTTCATTTCTCGCTCGTTCAATCATCTTACCATTTGTAATCCTGTCCCTTTCGCCTGTTCAGGGTCACGATCATTTCAAGGACGAGCGGCAGAAAGAGCAGAGTCAAGAGCCAGTAAGTGTGGTCCTGCTTCACCGAGGTCACCCTCCACACGCCGGCCAGGGCCACGAGGATGAACAGCCCTCGGGTGACGACCGCGCACGTGAACTTCACCAGGCCCATGCTTCGGGTGCAGGTCACCGTCGTGCACTGGCCATCGTTCCCGATCAGGTCCCGGACGAGAAGTAGAAGTCACAGTGGGAGGTGGGCTGTCGAGGAGATCCCCTAAAAGTTTAAGCCCCGCCTGTAAAAGAACGTCCCATCCATTTTTTTTTTTTTTTTTTGGAGTAGGATGAAGCTGCTTGATACACACCACGACTCACGAAAGGCTGCCGTTGATGAAAAAGCACATTGTATCAAAAAGCTCATTCAGGTTCATTGAGTGATTCATGCATGAATCGAGCGCACCCTCTGGATGGGGATGTGAGTGTACAGGAGGGGGCAGCAACACGTCCTCTTCTCATTCACACCCCTGCTGCGGAGCTGTACAGTCATGGAGTTCCTGGAACTGGAGGGGAATGACGGATTGCTTGCACATTCGCTGGTTATTCCAGTGAAATGGAGTTATTTTTCTACGCAGCGACAATCTGCAAAAAAGAAAATGCAGAAGCATTATCAGACTAATGTACTTAAACGGTCAAATGTAAAAGGAGTCAAATTCAATTACTGACCAGTGTTACTGGTCAACTGTTGAACATACTTTGTGGCAGTTTAATTTATGCTACTGCAAAAAAAAAAACCTGTTACTGTATACATACTGCATATTTGGTCCATGTAGGTTTTGATATAAGTACCTCATTTTGTAAATACAAGTACCTTATTTTAGCACAGTATGTCCGCAAATGTTCTTAGTCACATTCTACCAATGCAGGATTGTATTGTTGAAATTACATATGAGAATATTTGTCATCATTTTCATTTAAAATATTATATTTAAAATGTATTTCCATATATATTTAAAAAACATTTGTTTTGTTTGCTTTGTTTATTTTATATATCTACTCTTTCTATGGTCAATCCAAATAGCTTGATCTCTTGCATTATGTCCATATTCTTAACATTGTTTGCATAAAACTATGCTAACAAAAAAAGGTTATCATTCCCCAACAAATAACACACAAACACACACACACACACACACACACACACACGCATGCACACAAATATCTGCATATAAAAACCATGATCATGAAGTCGCATCACATATCTTATTATCTACCCATAAGAAATGCCACTTCCCATGTAGATGGCTTTCTAAGTCAAACACACACACACACACGCACGCACGCACGCACACACACTTTGTCATGCATGCTGAGTAGATTTCTATTTAAATCATCAATCTGGCCAGGGAGGCAGGAAGGAAACAGCAGAAAGGCCCGTGACCTTGGAAAGGAGACAAACTTTTCCTGTCTTTGTCCCAAGTTGTCTATCATCATCCTTTAGTTTGCATCACGTGAAATCCCAGGGAGAATTTCAGACATAAGGTACAACGTACTTTGCTGCACGCAGGAACAGAGTTCTGTCACATTCTGCAACAAAAGAAACCAACAACAAAAAAAGAAGTTTGTAGGTCGAGTAACCACTGGCGTGTATTTGTGAAAACATGTCTCTTTTGTTTATCCAGCTTCATGGTCGCCAAACTATTGAGTCAGGAATAAACCCCCAAAAAAGTAGCACTGAAACAAAATCAAACCAGTTTTGGCAGAGGAAGCTCTCCCTTGACAAGGTGTTCTGACAGACAGCGAGAGATAGTCGGTCAGTCATGAAGAGAAACGAATGCTACACCGTTGACAGAGACAGGCCGTCCAACACCCAACCCCGGGCCGGGGGGTACCCAGTGACTCTGTCAGAGGCTGTGGAGGCGACGTTGACAGAGATGGCCGAGGGCAGTGTGGTCGGTGCTTCAGAGCTCGTGTAGAGCTGCACTGATTGCTGCATCAGCACAAACAATGTCTGCAATGCTCTGTATCAATTATGAGATCAGTTATTGAAGCATTGCTGTTGTAATAAATTAAATGGAACTGAAAAACTAATATCAAATGAAGACACTCGTGGACCAGTGATACAATCGACTGGTTCAGTGAAACCTGCATCTTAAAAAAAAGCCCTATGTTTGTGGGGCACTTGGTGCCACTTTTAGATAACCAGAATAATATCTAATTTTGGCTGGATTTGCACACCACAGGTCCTGACTTTTAAGACACAGCCGGGTGCAGAGCAGCGCGAGCATCAACGCAAGACAACGAAAGATTATCCACGCAGCTAATGTGCAAATTTTATTGATATTATCCTGGAAGGTGTTCGTGTGTGGGCGCTAAAATAGTATTATTTTAGCGCAGAAGTTCTGCCTATCATCTGTGTGTTTGTCCTTCAGCTTTCTAATCTTTTTAAATCAGCTACTGTATCTGCCCGCGGCTTACAGGGAACTGGGAGGTGGTGATGGGGGGCTGGGGAGTCGACAGAGGCCCTGGCTACAGGTGAATCCACGCCTGTATAGGACTGGCACATCCCTAAAGACACACACAGGAATGTATTTGTCATCTTATAAGACTTTCTTCTTTTTTTTTTTAAATTAGCACTTGGTTCAAATACCTACAGTGTAGTATTCATGATGAAATAGATGTGTTGAGTCACCTTGCCGTGCAAATCTACAAACACTTTCAGTCCCAGCAGACAGTCTAATGCTGGCGTGTCTGAACAGCTGTTTTTCCCCCTGATGAGAAAGAAATTCTGGTTGAAACACCGAAATGCATCAAGCAATAAAGCAGTTTTGACAGCCCACCAGGAATCTGCAAAATATTATTGACATGGGAGACGTTTCTCGTTGGCTGCCCTTGAAAATGCACTTAACATGGTGCTGAGGGACACAAAGACAGTCCAGCCTTTATCGTCAATTTGTGAGCACCAGCTACATACTGTACGTCCCTCGCAGGACTGGCTAATTAATAACGGGGGGATTATGTTATGCTGTAAATTATCCCTTTAATCCAGTGGAACACGGCTGTCAGCAGCCCCATGTTGTAACTGCTGCATCCCAACAGGTGGCACCCAACACCACAGCATCCAGGAGGAGCCCAGCGAAGCCGCCCTGACAGTCACACATTTATTCGGCGGTCGCACATTTACGCCAATGAACAAATGGCGCAGCACACTGCGTTGAGAGCAGGGGAGGGACTGCCGAGGCGTTACTGAAATTAGATGCAATTGCTCAATTTCTGTGTCAATTTTTTGGGAGAGATTCATTTCTTTTTTCCCCGCTTGCACTGAACAGTGCACAGTTGAGTGGATATAACTCAGATTTTCCAAAAGAGAGCTCCTTTTAAGGAGAAAAACTGGCTGCATCCACTCCTCCTTTGTTTATTCATTTAATGTCACGGCAGCTGTGTCTGCTTTACAACCACGTCAGGAGAAAACACCAGTGGATTGTTTCCCAAATATTAACTTTCTTTGCACTGCAGTTCTCAATGATTTCTGGAGCCAACTGCACAAATACTCAAAGGCCTGTTGGGTGCGGTGGTACTGTAATATCAACAGAGAATGTCCCAAACTTACTGGCAGGTCGGGGGGAGTCGCAGGAGCATAAACTGTATAACTGTAACTCTTCAAAAGATTTAAAATACACAAGGCAGGTAAAGGAAAAAAGACAGGAGTGAAACTAATCAGGGCGGGGCAGGCAATAACAAAGACTGGGACAAACGCGCAAAGGCCCAAATGCACAACAGGTAAGTGATCACCAAAACAAAACAGGAAGCACAAAGTCCATCTGAACGGTTCCATTTGACGCAGAGTAGTTCATGAGGGAAGCAGGTGGCTGAATGGTCCCACAGCTCTGGCCTTGATTTTCTCCCCTCATTTCAAAAACACTGTTTTGACTCAGGGCCCTGCCGAGTCACACATGTCAGGCATTTGCATGGTAGAAATTGGGCTTAAATGGGTAACACATGACTCATTCTGTCTCAGCCCCGACAGCTGCAACAGTTATTGGACAAATATGATTTGCCTCAGAGCCGAGCAAGTCTTCAAAGCCTTTTCCAGAGCGGAATCTCTGACGTAAGCCGAAGAACTAAAGCGATATTGAGGGAGATTTAGTGTGAAACATGCTGAGTTACATTCAAACCATACCACGAATATTCACGTCGTGAGGAGTCATTCTCCTCTCACCGGCTGGATTTTTCTTCTCCAACCTTCCCCGGGCGAGTGTTGTGAATGCGGCGTTAGCGATCAAAACAATACTGTTATAGGCCTATGCAGCGTGGTGCTGGTCGCTCCTTACTACTTGGCTCATATTCCCTGTGCAGTAAACAGCCCACAGATGTTATATAATTGATATTAACAACCTTAATTTGTCCTGTGCAGAAAAAGGCCAAGCGTAGTGTGAGGATTAAGTTCTCAGCCATGTATCACACATGGCACAGACAGCAATCTCATTTAGCCTGAGTGAAGTTTACAGTGAGTGGGTTTTGCATAGGTCATTAGTCATCTCAAAATACTCTCCTGTCACCATAGCAACTTCAAGTGACTGCTAAATTGCCATATAAAATGAGTCAAATTATTAATTGCTGAGAGTTTTCTTTTCCTTCTGTATGTGTGCAC
This sequence comes from Scophthalmus maximus, assembly GCF_022379125.1. Classification (NCBI taxonomy): domain Eukaryota; kingdom Metazoa; phylum Chordata; class Actinopteri; order Pleuronectiformes; family Scophthalmidae; genus Scophthalmus; species Scophthalmus maximus. The sequence continues at coordinate 24,796,345 of NC_061524.1, forward strand.
GGGGTCTAGGCTCTGAAAAATAAAACGCTGCATCTCTTTCTGCAAAGGAAAAACAATTTGCAGTTGTCGTTCATATTTCACAGGCTATCCTTTGTCTCCATCCTCAAATAGGCTGATTGCTTTGCCCTGGTTCGCAGACATATCCCAGGGATTACACCGGTTACAACAGCATTGCACGTACGACAGCTGAAGACGTTATTCGAGTTGAATATTTTAGGAGAAATCTTGAGAAGTGCCCGTGTAAGTAGCAACACTGTAATTGCCCGTACATTGTTATTTGACATACATAACACAGTACTCTCAGCACAGACGGGAGGTTGACACACACCAGTGCATAATCTGATTATAGATGTCTGCTGACATTTATGCCCATTTTGTAACAATCCCCTGTTTGTCAGAAGAGGCAGTGGTGATGCATCACACACATGGTAAAATACTGAGCTCTCTGTTCCTCAGTGACTTCATATTCAATGATAGTTTGACCACTGGGTGTAATAAACTGAAACACACTGAGCAAATCTCAAATGCTGAGATCAGGTTCTAATGTTTTGCTCAGATATGGAAGCAACAATGTCACTTCTTTGCTTCAAATATGAATCTTTTATTTGGAGGAGGAGGGGGGAGATAGTAATGTTCGCCTCACTCCCTGCACTGAAAACATCCATAACTCAAAGGCAGCTGTAACTCAATCTAACAAACTGCCTTTTCAATCACTCCGATCTTTTAGAGTTATACTCATCAGACATTTACATAAATACATTATTCATGGTTCTAATCCTGGTTTCAGATGGGAGAATATAAAATGCGATTGTGTGTGTGTGTCTGTGCGTGTGTGTACATGTGCTTGTGTGTGTGTGTATGTGTGTGTGTGTACGTACATGTGCGTGCGTGTGTACGTGTGTGTGTGTGTGTCCTGGTGTTTATGCAGATGGGATGAAGCAGCCTATTTTGTTTGTGGTTTGCACATTTCGGATTCAGCTGAGCACTCTCCATCAATGAGGCAAATTTGCATTTGCTGCGGCAGTAATAACCCCAAATCCACAGTGATGTTAACACTTCTATACAGTCGAATTCACGTTGTCCTGCCACATGATTACATTTGTGCTGCGCGTAATAAAATGACTCACTTGACACTATCAAACAATTCAGCTGTAATAGTGGCCCCATGAATGTGAAATTGTGTTTCGCATGCAATTAGTTCATTGTCAGGGCAGTCATTCAGACCGGGCCAACCAGTGTTTGCCTTATGAATAACTATACAGTATGCCTGACTCACATATAAATATATAATATTAGGTTTGATCAATGGCCACAGCCATGAATGGATAGAATAACTGGTTTGTTTGAAATGAGGGACGTCAATGTGAAACATTGTAATTGAAAAGGGTGATTGCAAAAACCATACATGTTGCATTAAACACAATGAGGTACGGTAGTTCGGAAAAACAAGTGTTGTACTTGATAAGATCAAAAAGCTGAGAAATGTGCTTTCCCCCCCCCCTAAGAGGCTTTCTGTTCTGCTGTGAACAGTCAAAATCCACACAGTTCACTGCATGCGGTAGCTGCTTTGATCTTCACAAGATATCGCAGCATCACAGATATTTATGAGCCAAGTCAGTTAATATTCAGCCTATGGTACACTGGATTACACCTGCGAACGTACACAGAAATCATTTCAAATAGCATCCAGATGAAAGTGTTGAACTTAAGTCCTGATTAAAAATGATCCTTTCCATAAACTAATTGGATTCCTTGTGCATGTGCTGTCCACTGTAGGTGGACCCATGTGTGATTGAATAGTGAGAAATGTAACACCAAGTTATAATGAGTCTCCGAGGCTAAAATTAGCCCTGCGACATCACTCAGATCTCCTGTTACCTTTCCGAAAGTCATGCTGCAGACGTGGGGCATTGTCATGTGATTACAGCAGCACAAAGACGCAGGTGTAAAGTTACTATTGAAACATGTTCCTGTGGACACATTTACCTGATGGATTTTTAATGTCCCGGGGCTGTCCACTGATGATAGATGGATATCTGCTGTATAATGCAATTGTGGATGTGAAATGAGTAGGAGTTATTAGAGAGGAGAGTTGCCCTCATTTCTCAGAAGCTCTCTTGCTTTAGTCGTGTAGATTTTCATGATGCCTGGCAGTTCGATCAGGAATATTGATCCAAGTATCACCCTGAGAGTTAATGATGTTAACTTGTATTTTGGCCTTGTATGTATATCCCCTTATTGGCTAGTACTGCTGAATAATAATGATTCATTAAGTAAATATGAAGGCTTTAAGTGTATCTCCCCTTTTCTCTTCTGTTCTTAGAAAACATTATGAGTTGTGATATCTTGAGAAAAAGTGGTGGAAATGACTTACATTTAGCCTGTTCATTGTACTTAGGTTTGAGCCTTGCTGACAGCGCCGTTTCCATTTTCTTCTCATTTCTATTGCTATTCTGTATGAGACATACCAAACCCATTGTCTAAAATTAGCTCAATTGTTGATATAAAGCGTGGATATTAACCTAAGTCTGACCACTAGGTGTGCGTACAACTTTGGCCTGAAGGGTGTGTTCAGAGAGAACTGTATAGGAAATACTTAGAACACAAGTCAGTGATTTATTAAGATTTCATTGCATATCAAATTGTATAAATTAATTGATTATCCAATCAAAACAAAATGAAACAGTCACAGGCGGCTGTGGCTCAGGAGGGACAGCGGGTTGTCCACTGACGAGTGGACAACCCGCTGTTGGGTGGTTGAGACTCGAAACGTGCTATTGAATTTAGTTCCATTTATTCATTCATTCATTGTCTACCGCTTTATCCATTTAAGGGTCGCGGGGGGTCGCTGGAGCCAATCCTAGCTAACACTGGGCGAGATACACCCTCGACAGGTCGCCAGCCTATCACAGGGCCACACACAGAGACGGACACTCTCACATTCACACCTATGGTCAATTTAGAGTCTCCAATGAACCCAACCCCATTCTGCATGTCTTTGGACTGTGGGAGGAAGCCGGAGAGAACATGCAAACTCCACACAGAAAGGCCCTGGTTGAACCGGGATTTCGAACCCAGAACCCTCTTGCTGTGAGGCGAAGGTGCTAACCACTACACCACCGTGCAGCCCCAAGTCTCATTTATTTCTTATATTATTCTTTTAGCAAAAATACCAAACACTTGATGGTTCTAGGTTCTCAAACGTAAACTAGCAGCTTTTCCTTGTCTTACATTACAGTGTAAAAATCTTTTGGTTTGGACCCTTGCTCGGACACAGGCCGGGAGATTGCGATGGATATTTCTGATGCTTCACAGAGAAAATGATTTCAATGGTAGAATCACATAATTAATCAATGTTGAAAATAATCATTAGTTGTAGCTCTATATGCAATTATTTTATTCATTGTTATTATTATATCTTATGTATTCGCAATTTATTTTCATTTTCGATTGATCAGATGATTATTTTCTTTATTAACTTTATTAACTTCTTGACCAAAACCAATCCAAATGCCCCAGAGTGTTCAGTTTGCAGTAACTGAAAAACAAAGTTTATTAAAAATGATTTGATTATCAAATACTAAGCTGTTCATTCATTGTCTGCCCCCACACGAATCGGTTTATCAACTACATCCATAGACATTTCAACCATATGATGTTCATCCTTTTAACTGTGTTGTCAGTTTATTAAAATGTTTTTGTTGCTTAACTATAAAATTATTTTTAAGCAGCTGTCTGTTGGTTGATGTCCCACCTGTGGCTCTGTAGTGGTTAAATAATTCATTGTACATAAGCAATTCTAACCACAATTCATATTCATCGTTCAGACACAATTATACAGCAATATTGCTATTTTAATGGCTTCTGCATTCCTTTGCTGTGGCTGAAACTGTAACCCAGCTCTCCGTTTGCGAGGTGACTTTCCAACCACACACGTGGCTCCCTGCTGAGGCCGCCTCATTATGTGGAATGTGGGACACCTTTGCCGAGACACAACACGACGCTGGACCAGTCATCCAGTCGTTGTCCGCTTCTGCTACAGGCAACAAATAAGCAAGTGTCTGCCTGAAAACATATTTATCCAATTTTTTTGTTTTGTTTTCCATAATGAGGCCTTTTCTCTGCCTTCCTTTGTAAAGTTTTTTTTAGGCTTCTTTGCTCTACGGTCAACACATATTAGTAGCGGTGAGACCAATTCTCATGTGACAGCTTTAAAAGGGAAATAAAGAATATTCATATAGTGGGTGATCTCATTTCATCCTCAAATCTCAACAAACTTGTGAGCAAGTGGGAAAAAATACTGTACCTTAAGTGGAATAATGTGAAAGATTCACAACCCACGTGCAGGCTACACTTTTAAGGGGGTTAATTTTCAGATTTACTCTTTTGCACGGATACGGTATAACACATTTAATTCCTATACCAATGTGCTTAAAATTGATGTACAACACTTCTCAAGCCACTTATTTGTCTACACACTGACGCAGAAGATGTTTGTGACCCTTATTCTTTTCAGTCATGCTCAATTCTTTTCACATTTCATGTTCATTTATGAGGTGAAACCGTGTAAATATGTCCTAACATTGTCGAATGTTATCAATGCATTCACACCAATTCACATTATTGTCTGCATCGCACTGTTGCAGTCACTGCTGGGCACTGGGTCCTGGCTGTTGATAAGCAAACACTTGCAATTGCCAGATAAGAGCTTGAGTGTTGCCATTGATTAACCAGGGACTTCATTATTGTGGCTGCCATTAACAATGCAACCCCATTGATTCAGCCACTGAAAATGGCTTTGAGACCAACCAGGAAAGATAACTCGGAGGGCCCGCGGTTCATATTGGATTCACTGCAGGAATCCCAACGCCGCTGCAGCCGCATGTGAGACAATGAGCCCCTGTGTAATCCACCTTTAACTCTGAAGCAGCGCTCTAAACTGCCACTTAAAATATCAGTGTCACACAACATTGCCTCAGCTATGGTAGTATTAATACATAATGTTCTGCTGCATCTTTACACTCTTTAAAATGTGAAAGCCCATGTTCTGTATATATTATAATATCATTTTATATCATTTTATATAATATAATACAATATCATTTTATATGATATAAGGACCGTGTAAATCATTATCTATGAGCCTTGATGCCACTGATTCTTCATCATCAGTCCTTTAGGATAGATACCAGACAGCAGCAGAACCAGAGGAGGAAAACGTGTCAGCTTGGTCGACCAGAAAACACTTGACTGGCTGTGAATCAATGCGCCTGTATTCTCTGCCCGTCTTTTTCTGGAGGAAAAAAGGCGCATTGCGTAATACTGTACTTGAAATAGCTGGTGTCAGAAGTCGGCCCGTGGCGCTGTTGCGCGCTCTGGGATCTGAGTGGAGGATAAATGCGGGGCAAAGGGTGGACGACGGTGGAGAAACAGCGCCGCCCCGTGGACCGAGCGGAGACTGAGCGAATAACCCCAGACAGCCGGGTAACATACTGCTCGGCACGTTCAGCCCGCGGAGCCTGGGAGGACAATAAACCTCACATGTAAATAGATCCGTGACGCTCGTGTAACTTGCTTAAGACATATATCATCACCACAGTTCATATTTCATGGCGTAATATTTGTCTCCAACGTATATCTTTAGCAATTATAGTGTTAATAAAAAATATTTTTATCAAAAATAATAAAATGAGATGCTTTGGTCGTGTAATTGTGACTTGGGCTATTTCAAATATATGTAAATATATATATATATATATACATTTATCCCGCTGTCTTCACAAGGTCAGCGCAGCGTTTTAACGTGATTTATAGCTGGATAAAGGACCGCCTCGTGAATTCTGTCTCGTGACGAGCCGCTTTCTAACTCGGCCAATTTTCGTCTTTTCATGTACGCCTCAAAAATACATAATGGCCATTATTTTTCAGCGTTTAAAGCCAAGCCCGCGCGCGCGCGGCCGCGCTACCGCGCACGCCGAGTTGCGGTCGAAGCAACGCCGACAGCTCGCAGGTCCCACACTTCCTTTTGAGGAATCATTTGATAACCCTATTAACTTTCATGTAACATTGTTTCTTGAAGACATCCACAGCAAGCGCCTCAGTGTCATTACTGTGAGAAATGTGCTTTCATACTGAACGTCTTTTACACGAGTCCTGGAAGACCCTTGGCGGCACAAAAGCCCCTGCACACGGAATATTAGCACAAATATTGTCACTTTAGGTTGGGAATTTTGCGGAAATTGTACATTCTCTTTTAATATACAACTACTACTCACCGATGATTGAAGATTGTTGATCTGTTCATAGTTATATGATAGCATTTTGTCTAAATGTGGGACTGCGCTGAATATAAATGAGCCAAAAATCAATATCACAGATTTACGTCATTCAATGTACACGTATGCTTACACAATTTTTCTCGCGGCACATTTGCACCCAAAAACATATTTTTATACGACTCGTTGTTGACCACAGACGATGTTTTAAACTCTGCAGACGTATGTCCCTTGAAGGACCTTCGGCAATCCATTCAACCCAGCAAGTTTGGAGAGCGTGTTGAGTTTAATCAATTCATAACGTCGAGATGGAGCCGAACTCACTGAAGGTAACGTTTGTTATCAACCGTCGAATTATTTCATTTTCGCATTGCGCGCATCGCCAGCGACTGTAAAAAAAAATGTACTCATGTGCCGAATCCACAAAACTTTTACACACTGCATTTCGTGTGGCCACATCTGTGTCATATGTTGTCCATCTAAAAATAGTTACGCGATATTGTGTGTGTGCATAAATCTGAGGAATCCTAATGTGATATTGGCCAGCCGTGCGCATTTACGCAGAGATGTTGGAGCTGTTTGTGTCCGCCAACGATTTGTTTACCAAATGAGTTGATAACCCATTCATTAATTTCTCCATTTGTGCTTTCCTCTACAGTGGGTGGGCTCGTCTTGCGGTTTACATGGACCATATATATTCTATAAAGCCTTTAAATTTCACCGGGACAGTAAGCCGAGGATTCTGTCTCTCGGAGACTTTTTCTTCGTCAGATGTAAACCCGAGGATCCTATTTGCATAGCGGAGCTTCAGCTGCTCTGGGAAGAACGAACAAGCAAGCAACTTTTATCAAGCTCCAAACTTTATTTTCTACCCGAGGATACTCCCCAGGGACGGACAGTCACTCACGGAGAGGTAGGAATATCAATCGCCTGGTGAACAATCGTGCGTGATTTGTGTTCTTTTCTTTTTTTTTTCTTCCGGTTTTCTATTCTCTGTGTGCCCCCCCCCCCTCGTCCGCGCGAGCATTCCACTGAACACAGCACCTTTAACGCGTTAAGAGTTGGCAGCGAGTGTGCAGTCTGTGGGGGCACTGGCATCCATGACGCCACGCACTGATGCTGACCGAGATGTGCCCGAGCACATCGACCCGCAGGCGCTTGTTTGTTCCCTCGGCTTCACTCTGGCCCGTTTTTGTCTATTGTGGTGTCAACTGCTGAATGTGCACTTGTCCAGCTGCGCGCAATAAGGCTGCCGCTGCGCTCCGTGGGGCCAATCGTGTCACAAAGAGGGGGAAATCCGCACGGATCCTGTCATTTCATTTCTCGGCAAAGCGTGTCAAACGCTGACATACGGGGCGGAAATTGCGAAACGGTAATGACTGCATGGGATCGAACCGGGCTCCGATCGCTCGGCGCGATAGTTATTAGATCTTTTTGCAACGCCGCCCGACGCTGGGAGAAACGGAGCGGGTGATAAAGCCAGCGCTGACACGTTTCTTAACTGCTCCCCGCGCTTTGCATATCTTCGTTTCTTCCCCATGTGGACATTTCCATCCCCGACAATGGCAACGCGTCTCTGCGCTGCGTTGAAGGCGTCGTTGGCACAGGACGGCAGCTATGATTGACTGCGGCCATATGTGGCGCTTGTGATCCGGTTACATCGTTGCCCGGAATGGCATTGCTCTGATTATTGGGAGCCCCCCTCGCCGGGCCGGGGCACGACTGACGCTCTGTCCCGTCGCCGGCGACAATAGCGCCTCGATCGCTCCGCGCCGCCTTTGATTACGCGCGGCCGGACGGAAATTATTATCTGCTGCTGCAATATTGTTTATAGGGAAGGACAAAGCCGTGTTTGTACTCGACTCTTCCGCTGATGGGTTACTTACATTCTTTCCTATTGAGTAATAAGAGTGGCTATCACATTTCCCGTTCATGAGGAAGATGGCTATTTATGGCCATTTGCGGCAGAATTCTTCCGCGAGCGGGCATCGTCCCTCGAATCCACCTCGCGTTCGCCTTTAACACGCCGCAATTATTTAGTAATTACTCTGAGTGCACGCATCGCCGAGTCTGAGCCCGCACTTGCGCAACATGTCAACTCCGCCCCTTTCCCAAAGACGTATTTGCATTGCAAAGTGCTTACATTCCACTCCATTGGGTATATCTACCAGAAGAACTGCGTGGCCGGATGAGATGTTGTCGAAGAATTTGGGTCATAGAGGGAACGCAATTTGTCGGGGGGGTTTTTTGTTGGGGTATTTGATCACAGAATAAAATCATACTGGGAATAAAAGTCATTCACCCTCATAAATTATGTAGTAACTTGCATCACAGCACACAGAGACAGATGCTCTCACTCTGAAGGTGTTCTGTGACTATAGAAGAGGCTGGGATATTAAATGATATGATTTGGGGATGATACGTTTAAGTGCAGTGGAGGTGCCTGCGGGGTGATCTCGATCAAACGGCTTGTCAAACCTCTTTGCTCTCAGCAAATCCGACTACTTACTGTATATTACCCTGGAGTGGAAATTGCCCTGACAACTTAAAGTCACTTTATGACCTTCACTGAGCCCATTCATATTCTCGCTGACTTTGCCCCATAACACTAATCTGCACCGCATGAGTCAGCCAGGAGTGCTTACAGATGCAACCCATAATCCCAAAAAACAAACAGGAAGGGTAAAACAGCCTCACAAAATCGGTGATATTAAAATTCACTGGCTGTTAAAATCTGTGGCTGAGTATTGTATGTGTGTGTGTGTGTGGGGGAAAGTAATTTCCTTCTTAAGTGTTTATAAAGGAGTTTATTAACCTCACATTGGTCATTTTTCTCGAAGGCTCTGGTTGCACACAAGGATAGATTAATGTGCTTTGTAGTAACACTGAACTGTAAATTTGTAATTGACTGGCCGGAAATCAGGAGTACAGATTAGCGTATAGTGACTCATGCAGATATGAACTTGATAGCTGGCAGCTCTCAGGAAGTGTGTAAATTTCACAAGGTTTTCATGTGAAACGAGCACAGATAGCATCATGAGGTAAAGCCCAAACCGGGTATCATCGAGGCTCGTCAAATTCATTCTCAGATCACGTTTGATCTGAGAATCACAAACACACAATATGTAAAACAAAAAACAATCTGTGACATTTGACATGTAAACAGCCGACGCTGCCTTTCTCTGTGCGATCCGCACCTCATATCTTGAAGATAGCTATTATCTTAGGCCTGAAGCCAATATCCTTCAAATACCAAGAGGCACAACTTTTTCAAGACGTCACGGCCTTATATTGAACCAGCTCACTAGAACTGGATTACTGATTCACTTGTGTTCTCGGTGCTGAGATATGATGTCATTTCCAGGTTATTTCTCAGGTATTTGTTTGCTCTCGGTCTCTCCTGTGCTGTGTTTGCCCTGTTGTGCTGTCCTGTTCTGTGCAGTCAGTGACAAGCAGAACCAACCCATGACCCACTGTGCTTGTTTTTCTTCTGTCACAGGGTTGGAGGTCAATTCCTTTTAAACGCAGCCAGCTTTACATCCAGCCAGCTTTGGCCTGGAAGTGAAAATAGTGATTCATTCAATAAACCGCACTCTTGGCATGCACCGGGCATGCTGAATAGTTGATAAACAGATCCAGATCAAATTTATGAATCTATTTATACTGAGTTAATCATTAAGTCCATCTGTGGAGGTAGGCCTACGTCTATTTTTCATTGTATCTCAGGCTGACAAGCAGTGTTTACCCCCACCAGTTGAGCTCTGCTTGCTCTTTAAATAGGCTTTGTGTCGAGTTGCTCACCCATTATGACAAACCCTCTATTGGGGCCTCTGCTCTATTTGTCTGCCTGCAAACTGCCACTGACTAAACAGTCACATGTGTTTTAAAACTCATTGAGTGACACATTATTTCTTCTCAATCCAAATGGCCTTCCTCTCTTGCTGGTGTACTGCTGGCCGGCTGTAATACTTTCTGTTTTTGGACTCCCCATTTCAGAAGAGAGCTGTTGTAGATAACAGCTCGCCGCATACAACACCCACTCATTGTAAACTCTGCTTCAGGCAGTTAATTGCTTATGCCTATCTTATACTATATAGCCCACTTTACTGCAAATACAGCAAGGAGCTCTTAATGGGAATTCACCTCGGAGAATATTTCTGGATCATGTTATATTAATGTGCTATTATCATCACCTCTGATTTCATCTGACCTCTCTTCTCCTCTATTCCGTTCCTGTAGCTGACAAGGCTTTGGCGCGCACACGCGCGCGCGCACACACACACACACACACACAGACAGGCTGGGGACTGCAGCAGTAGGCCAGTATTGATTGCTGTGGAAAACACTTTGGCATGTGTCCAGGGCCATTTCTTCGGTTCTCAGCAATAGTCCATGCATGGGTTTCAGTGCTTGGAAAGCCAGCTTGTAGGGAAATTAGATTGTATTCATTTGCTGCTTCTTTGATTTTTCCTAAGGGAAAAACCCTGAATGGGTAATTCAGGCATCTGGGATGCTAGTTGAGTTAAGTGTAAGTGGCTCAGATATGCAACCGGCATTTTGATGGATAAGGTCGTTCTGCTGAATGACTGGAATGTGAATGTGATATGGCACATTTATACAGTGATCTTTTTCATTCATACGGCTCTATGCTCTTGGTCAGTCTGTGCATTATACCAAATCTCCCTATTCAAACAACAATGGCAGAAATTTAGAGGGGGGTGGGGGGTTGGGGGGGTCTAGTGTGCATTTGTGGCGTGCGCGCATGTGTGCCTCCTCCTGCAGCAGAACAAGTCATTAACTCTGAACACTGGCCTCCAGTGAATTCCTCACCATTGCTGAAATAGCATGTAAATTATTACCAGCTTTTAGGATAGTGTAATTTAAAACCTTTAAAATGGAATACCCTGGACTTCAAAGACTATAAAAAACCCAACTAACATTTCCCATTGGTTTAGGAGTTGTCATTCCCGGTCCTTCACAATCTTCTGATTCTTTTCATCCAAACTCTTTTGTGTCTTCACAGCCCGAGTAATGATATGTTACAGCAAAGTCTGGTTTGTCAACACACAAGAGACTTTCGGTGCACTTTAGCTTGGTTTTTTCTACTTTGTCATTGACTCACCACTTGTCCAGACAGACATTTGCCTTGATGCATGACTCCAGTGCCCCCAGCTACAGTGGATTGTTATTATAACCTTAGAGGAGAATGTAGCCACAGATGAGAAACTCTTCTTTAATACTCCCACCCATATTTTTTAATCTTTAACTGCGGTTTCTCAAATGGAGCACGTAGAATCATCATGCATTTAGGTGTGTGTGTGTGTGTGTGTGCGAGCACGCTCGTGTGCGTGCGTGTGTGTACATTTGCAAAATACAAGGGTGCAAAGCTGCAGTGATTCAAGGGAGCTGACGCAGCGTTTTTGTCGTGTCACCTTACATGATGGATGCGTCTCCTACTTTCACAAAAACTCCTGTTATCTGGCTATTTTTCTCTGTCATTGTTACTGCGCCAAAATGCAAAGTTCATGTATCACCCCAGCTCATGTTAGAGCAATCTCTTAATGGAATCAGTGAATAAAAGATGAGTTCAGCACCCCGCAGATATTACAGCAACTTTTATGCCGTTGAATAAACTGCTTGCATTAAGTGCCGCAACATTATGTGCAATAATTCTCACCTTTTAAATGTGTACCTTGAACTCTTTCTCGTCTGGAGGCAGTCTCAAAAACATATTCTAATTCAATTGTCCCTGGCTTACTCCCCAGAGCTCCTGTTTAATTCCCAGATAAGTTTGTTTTGGGACGCTGAAGCCAAGGTCAGTCATGGGGAGGGGAGATAGATAATGAACTCATCTTGTGTTTCATACCTTCTCTCCCTCTCTCTCTCTCTCTCTCTCTCTCTCCTGCTTGCTCTCCACCTCTCTACCTCTCCACATTGTCTCCTCATTGTCCATGTCACCATGTCCATTACTCAATTACTAATCTCCTTTGGCCTGAGGAATTCCTGCGCTGACCTCTCTGAGGCAGCAGCCTGAAACCTTCCCAGCATGACAGGGGCAGTGTGTGTGTGTGTGTGTGTGTACGTGTGTGTGTGTGTGTGTGTCTATACCCACAGTATAGAAAGACACCCACCCACAGGGAGCGTGCATCCCCTGATTCCCAAGCTGAAAGTCCTGTCCGAGTGATGAAACGCTCCGCCCCTGAACGCTGACAGTCAGGAATGTCCGCCTCACTGTTCGCGCACAGTGGCATGGATTTCTCGCGGGGAATTGTTTGGAGTGATTAGGAATATTTCAGGGTGCATTGTTGCTAATTGGATCACAGAATATAGAACTCGGAATGTCGCCTATGTTCTGTTTCTGCCACCAGTACACCGCTGCATCCGTACAAATTGAATGCCATGGATTTCAGGGAGTTTAATTTCAGTGAGGTTGCCTCACGCTCCAACAGAGTTATCTACAGTTTCACAGCAGAAGACTGTTTTTTTTCCACTTTGAGTCCATTATGTGCAGTCATGACAATAAATTCACTCAGTAATGTTTTTGGAGATATGCTGCAGCAGTAATAACATGAATTATTGATGGAAGAACGAGACAGAATGTAACATTCAGCAGTTAATGTGTTACTTTGCATTTTAACACAGTCACAGGATGAGCAATTAGAGCGTACTGTATGAGAGTTTATCGACATACTCGAGGTGAAATGATGGTAAAACATTGAGACATTTTGTGTCGGATGCAGAGTGTATAAATGCTCTTAATACATTAGTGTAGGAAGTGTCACTGAAATGACGCCGGGCTTTTTGCTGTGTTGCTGATGTGGAGTGTCACCTTTTGGCTGCAGGCTTGCAGTCCTTTGACCTATATTATCAAGTGGCCTGCTGGCTGTGTCTGCTGCTTTGCTAAACTCTAAGCCGCCTAACTCAAAACGACAGCACATTGCGGATGGGCGGCATTTACAGAAGAGCAAGGCCACAAGTTTCTCTTTGAAACCCAAAATCCAAGTAGTCAGTGGGAGACCCCCGCGATGCTGACGAATACCAGGGGACGGAGTAATCTCAGTCGATTTATGTTGAGAGTGGAAACAATGTGTCACTTAATTTATTTGACCGAAAATCAAACATCAACAATATGGAGGAATTGTTTAAGGTCACTTATGAAGCAAAAATTTAGTATTAGCAAGTGTTCTTATCATCAAACTTTCTGCCTATAATTTTCTACAGTCATTAATTGGTTTGTGATATACAAGAAAGTAGTCTAGGTTGAAACCTTGAATGCTTAACATTTCCAATTTACTATCACAAGGGACAAAGAAAAAACCAGCAGATACTCACATTTAACAAGTCACAACCGTTTATATACAGCAGCGCTTTGTCTAGTCTCATTGACAACCCAAAGCGCTTTACAGTACAAGTCACATTCACACAATCACACAAACATTCATACAGCACTTCTATATAGTGCTTTTATGTTACACATCATTCAAACGCTGCTGGCACAGCCGTGAGGGGAAATTTAGGGGGTTAAGTGTCTAACCCAAGGACACTTCGGCAGGCGGACTTTGTTAAGAAAAACTCATGATTTCAATATTTTATTGACTATACAAATAGTTGTAGACTTACTAATTGATTGTCTGAGTTGTGTCAGCTCTACATGCACTGGTGACAGCTTCTCAAATCCGTGCCTTATGGACTGCTGGTTGGACAAGAAGCATGAGGATTGTTTTGTTTTACTGTTGATTCTTTTTATTCTCAAATATTAATTGAACCAACAGATGACACAGACATATGAATATTCATCAAGTGCAGCTATACACTAGTTTGTGTCACTATTGTTAGAGATTCTTTCTTATTTGATCGTGGCAAACTAGGCCGGCGCAACGGCGTTGTAATGGCTGTTTCTCAATAACCGACTCAGTTGGCTGGTTCTCAGATACCCAAGCACATTCCTTAATTCTACGGTATTTGCTATAAGTTAATGTTTGTAGCCTGTTCTCTTTTTTAAGAGCTGCAGTTCATAGACTGATTATATCCTGGAAGGTGTTGACAGCTGCTGAATTGCCCTCACCTGTTGTGTTCAGGTCTTGAGCCGAACAAGTCACCAAACAGGATCTGTTGACACTCGCACAAGGCGCCGTGTCAGTCCGCTGATTGATACGGAGGGAATGGCTGTGTGCTTTTAAGATTTGCTGTTGCTGTGTGTATGCTCCGGTGTGCTATTGAATTACTTGAAGCATTGCTATTTGACTCATGAGACAGCAACGGAACATTCAGTTCACTATTTGGTGTTTCAGATAGACTGAACGGGAATATTTCATGGTTGTGTTTCTCTGCGTGCTCTCGGAAGATCTGCTCAAAGTACAGTAGCTAATTCTGGAGAGATACAGTACGGTGTGGTTTTTTTGGGGGCTGCAGGCTGAATGCTATTTACTGTTTCTCTACATTATTCAAATGGCCTGCTTTTCCGAAGGTAGAACCGGCAGTCAGTTTTTCATTGCATGGAAAGCTGGTTACAAGCACCCGCCACCACTTGACAGCTGAAGACAGCTCATTATAAGAAGACCGAAAACCCATGTTTGATGTTTCTACTTAGTGAGGGAGGCACAGCTATATCAAGCCGTCCCTCACAGGCTTTTTTCCTTTATAAGGAAATACTGTCTCCAACTGGCTGGGATTTGATATGCCTGTATAGTTGCAAAATTATGTGAGAACTGAATATAGGTAATTGTGCAGACTGAGCACCCAGATAGTCTGAAAAACCGTTCATGTGCTGTTGTTTTTTGGAAAATAGAGATCACATAACAGGAACACTTGGGGAATGCAGGATCAAATGCCAATACAAGACAAAAACTTTACATTTTAAGCTCCACAAAGGAAAACAAATTCTGCAGAGTTGGACTTTTGCATTTCATTGGATTGTACGGGTGTAGTTTGTTTTATTGGATCCACCGTTTTTACATCCATACATACATAAATGAGTGTTATTTTAATGTCAGTGATATAGAGGCTCTTTGAGGGGAAATGCGTACAGGAGACAGATGCCTGCTAAATTGAAGATAACCAAATGTAAACATCAGAGACCTACTCAGCGTGTCTGTGTTTCTGCCCGTACACATCTGTCCTCCAGATTTCCCTGTTTCTGTAATAGCTATCGTCCAGCACACCACTCCACTCTGTTGGTTACATGCACTTCATCCATTGGCCCTTCAAATGGAAACACATTTAAGGATCTCCACTTCCGTTCCCTCTCCATTGGACTGCTAGTTCTTTGGGTATGAGAGTTATTAAAAGAAGTCGACTCAACCATAGAGGGGAAAGAAAAGGTTGAAGCAGATACTGGTAACAGAGCAAATCTTATTAAGTAGGCCAACTGAACAGACTAAAGTATGTGCACAAAATCACTGCAGCTTTTTATTCAGCCTCTGTGTGACGTCTCTGCTATAGATTTACATAGTTTCCTGACAGTGTCACATTCATTTTATTGTGTCAGGGAAACCACGGGCTCTCAGCTTCCTCCAGTTCATTGCATCCATGCTGATCAAATTACATTTCTCCTACTCCTCTAATCTTCGAAGGTGTTATCACAGCCACAGAGTATGACTTCTTGTTTAAAAGTGCAAAACCTCAGCATTCATGGGGAATTTCCTAAATGCTAATCCAAACTCTCAGGCATCCATGTCCTCATTGACATTGATTTAACTGCTGGCATAAATTCCATTCATCTACATCATCCATATTCATGGTGCAGTAATTTACTTACATTAATGTGCATCCACAGCCGTAACGCTACACGGCGCACATACCAATTAAGTTGATAGAGAAGGACGTTCTGTTGTTTGTCCGTTGTGTTTTTCTTCTACGCCTGTTTCTGAAGCCTATTTTTGAAGCCTATGTTGACCCACCCTTGGATCCTTATTATGTCACCTTATACTGCCAATCATTTCTTACCAGTGTTGGAATGCAGGTACTTAAGTACACATCTAACGATTTTGTACTTGACTTGCAGCTTCATTAGATTCTACTTCATAATTTTCAATTTCAGAGGTATATATATATATATATATATATATATATATATATATATATACTTGTTACAGGATAAGATATGAAACACGTATGTAATGCATTTATATGCTGTAAATCTACCAAGTACTAATATAGTATTATTTCCTAAAGTAAAGGATCTAAATACTACTACAGAATCCATCCATCCAGGGGAGCCTATTCCAAGCTAACATTGGGCGAGAGGCGGGGTTCACCCTGGTCAGGTCGCCAGCCTATCGCAGGGCCACATACAGAGACAAACAACCATTCACACTCACATTCACACCTACGGTCAATTTAGAGTCTCCAATTGACCTAACCCCATTCTGCATGTGTTTGGACTGTGGGAGGAAGCCGTAGAACCCGGAGAGAACCCACGCACACACGGGGAGAACATGCAAACTCCCACTACTACAGAATGGAAAGTATAAAAAATAGCCTGATGTTGAATGGTAGGACCTTGGTCTGTTGAAAAAAAGTTATCTCTGCTTAGTTGCATTGTTTTCTAATGAACTGTTTGTGGGGAGTATTTTCTTTTATCTTTTCTTACAATCTGTCGATTATAATTTCCAAAATTGTAATTGGGATTCTGCCCTGCCTCCTTTCAGCACGAGGTAATTGCAGTGTCTGAGAAAGTGATTGTGCGGCTTGAGGACCTGGTGAAGTGGACAGTACCAGACTTGTCAGGATGGGCCCACGGTCTGAAGACCGAGCCTCTCAAACAGTCTGTCCTCCGGGAGCTGGGGACCAACGGGAGGCGGGAGGCCCTCCACCGCTATCGAGAGAGCACCCTGACCAGTGGACTCAACTTCAAGGATGTCCAGAGGGAGAGGGCACAACTAGGTGAGTGCCAGCAGAAAAGTTTATTTCCTTTTTCTTTTGAGGGTGTTTTTTTTAAAGCGTTTCTTCATTTTAAAAGGTTACTGCCGTCTTTTTTTTAAATTCTCTCGGCTGCCGTGTTGAATGTTTATGTATTTGTGTCCAGTCTCCACCATAAATCAAATGGTTTTTATTGTCCTATGGTTGGTTAAACAAGTGTTGTCTTGACTGGAGTAATTCATCTGTGTGTAGTTGTGTTCCTCCTGATATAATGAGCTGAGAATCGCACTAATAGAGGCAAGCTAGACATAATGGCAGTGTGTCTGCCAACGCGTGACCATCCTACTGTATAACAGCTCTGTTTTCTGAGTCTAGCAACAATCACATAATTTAGCTGGTAACGTCTTTGCATAATTAAGTCACATCAAACTGCAGTCCACAGCTCCCCGGAAACCCTCTTACCCGTCAGTACAGATCATAATTGGCTGTGCATCTCAACAGTTTCAAGGATCATTGTCTGAATGTTTGCCTGGTGTATACATCATTCACACGGTGCCACTAAGTGTCAGGGAATGGTTGATTCCTGCACCAGGCTCCTGGGGTCTCACTGCAGCATTGTGAATCCAAATAAAGCAGGGCGTCTCTGCAGATGACTCACCTGATGCAAATAGAAACTCCGGCGTTTGAGCCTAATAATCAGAAAGAACATTATGTTCCCTTTGAAGCTGTTTCCCACTTATTTGCCTCTCTCTTTCTCTCTCTGTCACATGGCTGTGATGTAATGCCTAATGCTGATTAGAATGGTGTAATGTAGCTTAGCAAACATGCTGAAAATACCATCAGAATTACAGTATTCTTTGTCAGCTTGAAAGTATGTATAGTCGTGATTTAAGCAAGACGTTAATCTTTATGATCCCCTTTTTTTAGTTATTTTTAATGATAAAATTGTCCGTACAGCCGATGTGGAAGTGAAACTGCCACAGAAATATGAGCCTTTTTTTGTAGAAAATGGTTCATTGATGACTCTTGTTCTGTTTTCTGCTTGGGCTCTTCCAGGAAGAGAAGCTATTGTGTATTTGTGTGACGCTGTAAATGCCCTTGATTACTCGACATTGCTTGAATCTCATACACAAAAAGGACAAGAAGATCAATAGTGGAAGCTTTGTTGTTATTCCAGTAATCAATATAGTTTGATTGTGCTTGTGGGTGTGGATGTGATTGCTTGCTTTCATAAATAGATTTGTCAGCCTGCTTCTTTAATGATATTAAGTTCTATATCATGGCTTTCTATAAATGTGCTGTTTCATCTAGATTTTATAGATTTATCTGTTGTCAGTAACAGATAACCTGACGTACATTGTTACTGAGGGTGGGTGCATGTGTGTGCATGTGTGTTCATGCGTGCATGCGTGCATGTGTGTGTGTGTGTGAGAGAGAGAGAGAGAATCTGCTGCTAATGAGCGGTGATGCCGTTAATGACTCCATCAGGCTGTTTCTAAATGCACTTGTCACTCCGATGGGACACTCTGCCAGAGAATCTGCCCACTCAGCAGAACGGACTCAGACTCTGGCAGGGCACCAGAGACACACACACACACACACACACACACACACACGCATGCACGCACGCACGCACACACACACACACACACACACACACACACACACACACACACACACACACACACACACATACACAAACACACACACACACACACACACACACACACACACACATGCTACACACCAACAATCAGTGGTGTGCACTCACTTGTCCATTAATTTGTTTGTTCACTACATCTTTGGCGTGTGTCAGTTGTTGACAGTCGAACAAAATGAGAGGGGCAGAGAGTTGGGGAGAAAGAGAGAGACAGAGAAAGAAAGAGAGAGATCACTTATTCATCAAGGCAAATGCATGTTACTCTGAGCAAGGGTTCGCATAGAAATATGAAATGTGCCACTGCAATGCTTCTGACTACTGGTATGAAATATTCATGTCACAGCAGCAGATCAGATATAAAAGTACCCTTAAAGCGTCCTGTAGCTGAATGTTGGTAATTCTGTGCAATATGTTGGCTCATTGATTCATCAGACTTTTATATGATAGGGCTCTATGTGTGGATTGTATTCATGCACAGAACAGCCTGAAGTGGCTGCTTGCTGTATTACTTGAATGATATATTTGCTGATTGTTATTCTTGGGTTGATCTGTAACTATGTCAGAGGAATTGAATTGTTCCCCATAACAGGATACTGCAGCAACACCACAAGGTGCACAGAAAAACCATTGTGAGCTAAAGAGCAATAAAGTGTGCCATTGTTATCGAGGGAAACTTTTCTTTTTTTCCCCAAGTCCATATCCTAACTTTTCCTGGCACGCTGCCAAAGTGGATTAAGTACACTGTTATGTATTTTTGTCTCAAAGGCAACATATGAAAAATACTACGAGACAGAAGCATCTCAAATAGCAGAATGGAAATGTTTTCTTCCTTGAGCTGCATCACACAGGGAATGATGTATTATTGAGTGAACAAAGCTCTATTCTATCCTCAGAAATGCGCAAAGATTGAAATCAAAGTAAGGTGGTTAATTAGAGAAACAAGTGACCTTCACTTGTGTCCTGCAGCATCGACAGCTGTGATCCTCTCAAATCTGTGAGGCAGAGAGAAGATTGGTAGCATAATTCAAATGCCAACTTTATTCAGGCTTTGAAGCACACCGTTTTAAAAGAGCAACCGGCCAGATTTGCAAAGGCCTTTTCTGACATGCCTTTAAAAACATTAATTCATGCTGTGATGTTAAAGAAATACTGGCATTGGTCTGCTGAAGGAATAGTCTGATATTCTGGGAATATGTGTAAATTGTTTTAATTACTTACAGGAGATGATACTGCTCCTCTTTTTACAGTAAATGAGAAGCTACCACAAGCAGCTGGTTAGCTAAACTTAGCACAAATATTGGAAACAGGGGGAAAACACGGCTATCATGGTTCTTGATAGTAACAAAATTGCACGACTTAAGTTCAAAAATTAGAACGTTGAATCTTTATAAAGAAATCCAAATGCTGTGGTTATATAGGGGGTTATGTGCTGAACTATTTCTTGCCTTGGCACAGTAGCTTCTTACTCTTGTCCTCATCATAAGAGGCCAGCCCATTTTCCAGTATTTTTGCTAAGCTAAGCTGAGCTAAGCTAATCCGTGGCTGGCTGTAGCTTCATATCTAGTGAATGTAATGAGAGTATCTATTTTCTCTACCTTTATTTACCAAAGCATCAAACGATTCCTTTCTATAAGTATTGTTTTTGACCACATATAGCCTTTACAGAAGGGACTTCTTATTCGAAAAAGCATGCTTGATTTAAAGTAAAAATCACAAAAATTGAATTACTTAAATTCCCCAAAAAGACAAAGACGTAAGCCACTAAATCAGTTAATGCAGGTGATCACTCGGTTCAGTTTGTATTACTGTGGGTATTTGAGTGTTTTGGCCTTTGTTTTTCATTTTATTATTTTTTTTAACACCAGGGATTGCTTGCTAAGGAAGTTTACATTCTGCTCCTCTATCTCTCCCCAGAGAACTGGCCTGATTCTTTTTTTTTTTTTTTACATTGCTGCCTGCCGAAATTGGTTTCTGGTCGTATACTACGAGGCCGAGGGTTGGAGAGCTCTATCTGCTGATACAGTTTGTTGGCTTGTGCTGAGAGCCATAAATGGGGAAAAAAATTAAATAAATAGATATTTTTTCAAACACCCACACAAAGGATGGCTCTTGCTCACAAAAAAAGATGAATAGGTTTTACCGTCTCGTCTTTTTTCAATTCGAGTCCTTACAATGAAAAATATTGAGCCGATTGTGAGTCGAGATGATGAGGAGGATTATACATGGTCATAGCTTGTGACTCCTGCATTCAAAGAACATGGACTTGTTCTCGACTCATGACCTTATGCCTATAGGATCATCTCAAGCTGTCTCATCCCTCAGTGCTGTGAGGATCAGGGATCTGAGAAAACATTTGTACAGGAGAAAGTAACCGCACAGGCTGTCTGAAAAAACAGTGGATTGCAAAATCATGCACCCCTCCCCATGTTTTTTTACACTGTTTTTGTAGGCACCATTTAAAAAATGAATGACACCATTGAATTACAAAAATAATATTATTATATTTATTTTTATCTCCAGACATCACAACTATTTATTCAAAATAGATGTTTCCTCCAGTGCTGCATATTAAAGTAGTTGTAATTGTGCTGTGTGACCCCTCAAACGCATACAGTGGATCAGGCCAACCTGGGGAGCTGGAGGACGCATGATGGATTAGATATCCGAAAATTTTCATTGAATATTCAGTAAGTGAAGGTCAGTTATTATTATTCTAGGAAAGACATGAAAGGGTGAAGGTCAGTTATTATTATTCTAGGAAAGACATAGTCTCGTAGAGTCAAATTTGACGTGATACATCCAAATGCACTTAGTTGTGAGTTACATGTATGAAAATTATTACATTATGGATTTTTTTTTCTATAATCCATTACAGCCGACCTTCACCATTGTGCCTGTCGTATACTTAAGTTACAGTTCATCAATTAGGCTGATGGTTTTTGCAAAGCAACATCCTTTTTTTTTTGTCTTTTTACCTTTTCTACCAAATTCTCTCTTTGTTTTTTTTCGGTGTTGTGGCACTTTGGTGGAGGAAGATTATCACTGAAAGGGATTTCTTACTTAAAAAAACTTTAACTTTGGGAGATAGTCAATTCATTGACTGAAGCTAATGAAGCCTCATATTAGCTAAACGTTGCATAGACATTACATTAAGAATGGATCACTTTGAATGATTACAGCAAGCAAGATCTCCTTCTATGTACATAAAGACACCTGAATATTATTTGAACACATTATTTTAGAATTGTGAACCTGTCTTTTAAACCCTAATGAGACAACTGATTTTGTGTGAGCTGTGATCTGCTACCCCGACTAAATACATATATTTGATTTTGATACTTTTCCAGCGTTTAGGAATAGTGTGCAGTATGAAACTGGAACACATTTAAACATAACTTTATGTGATCAGAGCTAAACTTACATTAACTGAGCTCAAAGGCTGGTGAGACACGGAGCAACATCATCGGAGGTTGTTTTTTGTGTGTGGTCGTTTTATGCTTATATTAGATTGAGGGAAATGCGTGCATGGTATGTGCCCTAACCACTTATCCATCGGGTTCCCCTGATATTTTTGCATTTCGATTTTTGTACAGCCTTATTCGCTTGGGGATAGAATCACAGAATTTTCCTCTGAGACATCATCTGATCTGTGCGCCGGGATTTGCACATATGGCCGAATTGATATTGCGACAATATTTCAGACGGAACATTTCAATTTGATGTAGAGGGTAGATTCTGTCCCTGTTCAGAGCGTCAGAGAATGTTTATGCGGAGTTGGCACTGTTGATAAGGAAACAGACAGACGCTTTCTTGTCATGGTTGATTTGTCTCGGTGCAGTGGCAATACAGAACATTATTTGGGACTTTGAGTCACTATCACACGTGAAAATGTTTTTATGTGGGTAGGAGTAAGCGGTTGCCTGGAACAGATAAAGAGAACGTGTTGTGGTGTTACCAAAGTAATGGTATGTTGTGACGCTGGCAGGGAGAGAATGCTATGCTTTTGTAAGACTGTACTCCTCTATTCAGAATATGTGGCAGATTGTTTTGTTTACACTTGTTTGCTATCCGCCCCTGAAACATATTTCTACTTCTTCTGCAGAACTAATTCTATAAACTGCCCAAAATCCCCGTTGATGTAATGTAATTGAGTGTAGTAATATTGATAATGTGCCTCTCTTACCCCCTCCCTGTCCTTTGCTAGTATGGTTGTTGTTTTTATTTTGTCGGGGGGGGGGGGGGGTTATCTTCTTCATTATGCTCAGACCTGTAGGAAAGAGAATCACAAGCTGTTTTTCCTCACTGATGTGCTCATATCATTAATTCCCTTCTGACTGTGGCCTGGCCGGAAGCCAGAGAATTCTAAATCTGTAAGCAGTAAATTGTGTGCTGGGGTGAAAAAATCTATTAGATGTTTGAGCATGCCTCGAATTTGAATAGGAGAAAGAGAGAGAAAGACACACTGTGCGAGAAAGAGGGAGGGAGAGGCAGAGACCACCCAGCACCCATATCCTGTTATGGCTCACACCATAATCAAATTCAGCTTTTCCAATTGCTATATTCATTAATAATTTGTGTTATTTTATTTCTGGACTGTCACATAATGTGTTTTCTCGACTTGCACATGGGAGGGGGCTGGCGGCTGGTGCATGGTTAAACAATGAGAATGACCTCCGAGGAAATGAAGAGCTCTGTCTCTCCATTAGCAAGTTCTGAAACAACAATTTGTGTCTCTCTTCTCTCCATTAGTCAGGTCTGCAACAACAGAGATGCTATTGATGTGACCTCACCAGCCGTCTTAAACAGGCAGGAAAGGAATGAGCTTCTTTCATGATACACAAATTCATCTACCTCCGAAATCTTTTTTGATATCAAATCATTACTATTATTAAATGCTTCAAAATCACATGGATGAGAAGGTTTCGTTTGAGATTGTGTGCTGATTTAGGAACACTTCTTTTCTTTTCTTAAACAAACTGCCTGCCAGTTCCAGTTACACTCTGACTCATGCTTAAGTGTTACCCAACCAGCAGCCTTTTTGGAGAGATTTCTGTATATTTGTTTTTGTCATTAATATTTCAGTGCTGAATTGTCTCCCTGATATATTCTTTCTTCCTCAGTTTCATTCTGCCTTCAGATAGATAGATACGGATTATTCTGTGCAGCTCAGTGGGCTTTCTAGACATCACAGATTGTACAGTGAATAACTCTGCATATTTTATGAGCATGCCAGTCCATCTGCTTTATGAATGCATGTAAAACTATCCTCTTCTGGACTTCCTGTTGAGCACAAAAAGGACTTGAAAGTCAAATCAACATTAAGAAAATCACTTCAACACAGTAGTGTTTTGAAAGGAAAAAACACAGTGGTGGAATTTAATCTGGTGCTTTGAGTATATATTTAAATGATGTCACTCACAGCAAAATTATGTAGTTTGTATTCTACTCCTATTTTTGACAGTGTTGGTTTTGTAATTTTATACGTTTAGATTTTAAACAAAGAACATATGAGTTCATCAAATAGGATGCAGTTTTACAAAAATTGGCGCCACTTCATCCAGATACATTTGCAAAATACTACCGACACATGTGAATTCATCAATTATAATAATCCAACAATAGCATAATACACACAGGAGCAAGGTGTCTACATTATGATTACTGAGTAGGTCTACACTGTTAAATGTTTTCCCTGTAAAAAAACCAAACAGTAATCAGCTGGCAGCAGGGTTGCCATTATGCTACTGTAAAATTGACATTTTCTACCATAACAAAAATTTACAGAATTGTACTGTTATTCAAAAATACGGTATGAACTTGTTTTTTGATTATTTTCACAGTATTTTACAGTCAACTGACTGGCTGGCTGTTTTTTTTATATTTTACAGTACCTTACAGTTGACTGACTGACCGTTTACTTTTTTTTTAATACAATTCTTTTTTGACCTAGGAAAGACACTAAAATAGACCTCACTGGTTTTAAAGTCCTCCCAAAATCTGGCTACAAGCACAGAGTATAAACCACAGCAAAAGGTTCTTTGAAAGTGCAGGTTCTTTTGAAATCACAGATTTTTCAGTCAAATAAATCACAACCTCTTTTTGCATTTTTAT
The DNA here is from genome assembly GCF_022379125.1 of Scophthalmus maximus. NCBI lineage: Eukaryota > Metazoa > Chordata > Actinopteri > Pleuronectiformes > Scophthalmidae > Scophthalmus > Scophthalmus maximus. The sequence continues at coordinate 24,821,251 of NC_061524.1, forward strand.
TTTTTATTTTAATAAAACGTTGTAAACTGCACATGTAGAACAATTGCATATTAAAATAGTACCAACAAAGACCTGGGACGAAACATTGGTCAACATAATGCTGTATCAAAACAATTAAAATTCCAAATTCCAAATATGAACTGTACATTCAGGCTCTAACAAGTATACTTAAGTGTAAGTGCAGAAGTCCAAGAGTTGAACGATGGCAGAGGAGTGACGGACTTCTGGTCCTCTCAAACCACCTCTGACTCTGTGTAAGAGAGAGAAAGAAAGAGAAAGAAATGAGTTCAAAGAATTAGAGAAAAAGGACAATCTGGTGTTTTCTCACATGTAAGTGAGTTATGGGGCTGAATTAGCTCACCGTCTTAGATGAAGGCCCAAACGAAATCCATGAGTCTCCTCAGCAGAGTGGACACGTGGATCGACTCTTGTTGGTGACTCTGTCCCGTCCAGACTAAGCAGTCTATGAAACTCTAGCTAGCTGCCTAATCCATCTATGATGTCACATGCACATATTCGATGATGCAAACAACCTGGAAACATCACTGATAGACGTTTCTCTGGTTTAAGGATTAAGTCAAATTGATACTCACCAAATAATTCGACGGATGGGGATATATGAAGAAAACAATCGATCCCAGCTCCACATGTGCTGATGAATTTTCTCTTCCCAGAATGCAATAAATACTGTATGACACTGTTATCTAAGTTACTCTGCAGTAAAGTGATGTATTTTAGCAATACAGGATTTTGCTGTTTAAAAACACATCAATATAGTGTAATTTTACAGATTGTCATTTTTATTAACAGTAAAGTGCTCTTTTAACAAATAACTGGTTAATAATGTTGAAATCTTGCTGTAAATTTACAGAAGTCATTAACAGTGTACTTTAACATTTCACATTTGCAATGCAGGATATTTGTAATGCAATATTTAAACATTGCAGCATTTACTTACATTAATTCTTCTTCCAACACTAAATGTCAACATCATGGGCTCATTCAGATCATTGTATTATCTTGGTGAAGAGAATTTAAAAATATGGAGAAAATTTGTGTTCTTTCTTTTTGTGTACACATTTCCTCCTGATGAACAACCCATTTCATCAGTTCATCGTGTGTTGCCAGTTTAGTGTGAGTTTAAAAGATCCAGTTCCATTTCTTAATCACACCAATGAAGAATCTTGGCCAAGCTTCTACTTTTTTTTTTCATACCAGGTTCTTGTTTACCTCATTTAATAACCGGCCTGTGCACAATGATAATAATAACTTGACTTTTACAGTATGTATGCGAAGGTGTGTGAACTCATTAACTCAAGTATGAAATACCCATTTAATTCTACCTTAGCATTACAGTGTAGGAAAAAAAAAACGCTTTCAGTGAGAGTTGTGCCAAGGTAAAAATAGTTCTCGCAGCTGATTGCAGATGAGTTACTCAACATTCACTGAATATCTGTCATGAGGCAGAATTGATTAGGGTCACAGAGCCATGGCCGCCGGATATATACTGTAGTACACAGTATGGAAGATAGACTTATAGCCTTGTAGGAATAACATAGTGTTCATTTCACAGGACAGAGGTAATGCTTTCCCCCCGCATTGAATGGTAATTGCAATGGGGGCTTTGATAGATTCCAGACCTTTTGGTGGGAGCGGTGTGTGTGTGTGTGTGTGTGTGTGTGCACATGTGTGTGTGTGTGTGTGTGTGTTTGCGTGCGTGCGTGCGTGCATGTGCTGCATGCTCACACATTCTTCCTTGGGTACATAACTGCTCTTAATGCTTTTATTAAGCTGAAGAAATACAAATGACGTGATTTGTATTTGTAAAATATCTGGGTGCAGGTGGTGTAATATATTTTGGTTCCTTTTGATATATTGACTGCCGGGGGAGCTGGACGGAGCGCCTTGGCTACAAACAAAAGATCATTGATGCCTCTCTGTCCTCTTTCTCAATCTGTCAGTCCATTTCCTTGTTATGTGCTGGCCTGAGGAGCACTTGGCAAAATGAGAGGCATTCAGCCAGCCTTGTTTTTTCTCTCTGCTGATTTCCCCCTCAGCCATAACTCTGGGGAAAGCTGTTGTTCATTCCATGTGTCAGAGGATAGTATCTAAAGTTAAGTTAATAGCCTAGTCACAGAAACACCATGTTATGGCAAACAGTAGGTATGACTTAGATTTATCTCAGAAGGTAGTTATTGTCCATGAGAGAGAATCACACCAGAGGACATAGAGTTCTGCAAAGACAGATAAGTATGCAATGAACTCCACAATATTTCAGTGTTTGGCTTTCATGAGAAACAAATTGATCAAGTAGCATTTTGATCATTTATAGCCTCTTTCTAATGACACACACATATTGGCAGTCATCGCTAAGACTGGCAAGTTCTTAGACAATAGAAGCATTTGCTAAATAATTGGCATGATTCATGTTGTTTTCATTTCATACTATTTCTCTCAGTTATTATACTAGGCACACAATACATAACAGTCCTCAGATGGCTTTCATAAAATAAAATAAACAGAAGAATAAACAAAAAGGAGAATACAACACAAAAATATCTCCCATTGTCATTCTCAGCTCATACTGAACTTGCTGGGATTGCAAGTGGTTGTCATAAAAACACGGCAATATTACAGTGAGAAATAAAAAGTATTTCTTGGCGAGAGGGACCGTGTGAACGTAAACTTGTTATCACAGCAAGTAGATTTTTTCTCCACTGAAGCTCTTATCATCCTTGTGCAATGTGAAACACTCTATGTGCTGCACTACAGTGATGGCAGCTTTGTCGGTAAAGCGGAGGTTTTCCACATCAGTCGTGTTCTGTAATCAGGAGGAATGAATGAGTTTAAAGCCAAGCTGGTTGCTGTTTATCAGAAATGACCTGCTTGTTTAGCCAGATACTATGAATAACACCACAGCCATGTGAAATACGGTTTGTGGGTCTGGGTTTTCTTCTTTTCTTTGTGGTGCTCTGAGAAGTCACAGCTAAATATACACGATAAAATCCTACAATTTGCACTTCTGAGATTAACTTTTGTATAACCAATACACTTTATATCTATAAAAAAAGCACAAAGAAGACTAGAAACATGAACAGATGGCGCTGATTTTTAATGACATATTGCTTTCTGTAAACTCTCCCTCTGAGGCCCAGACTAGAGCGCCTCCCCTTGGGGAGCGAACCGCTCCATTTGTTATCATTCGCCGCTAATGTCACTCTCTCCTTTACTGTATTGTCAAGTCCTTCAACTAAATAAATGAAATATGAATTGAGTATTGTGCTGGATATACTTATTGAAAAGGGGTTCCAGTTGGCTTAACTCTGCGTGCTGTTTATTTAAAGCCTTCCTCCTACGTACAGATCTGATGTTTGAGCAAGAGAGGGAAAGAGAGGCTCTTATATAATGACAGGAATTTACAACCCCCCCCCCCACCCATTATAGTTTTACCATTGGGAAACATGCCTGTCCTAAATAGCTTCTACTATTTTTCTTTCCCCCCTCCTGCTTTTTTCTTTTGCTTCGTTCTTTTACGAAAAACTTATTAAATCATGTTTCCTTTTACACAGTGTATGCCCTGAGAGATAAGTCAGAGTTGATAATAAGGGGCCCTTTTTTGAGGAAATGCACACGGCAACTTTGATCTAGAATGGCATGTAATTCCTTTCCTGACCCAATTCCCAATCTCCTGATAAGACGTTTTTTTTTTCTCTCCCTCTCCCTCCCTTGCTCTAACCTTCGAGCAGAACTCACTCAAATGGGAGCTTGCTGTCCCATTAAAGATACATTTAAAGCCAAACGTGTCATCCGTTTCTTTCTGCAGGAGGAGGATGTGTGAGGTTGAAAATGCCGTCCGCTGCAGGTTGAGTCGAGGGAACTCCACGTTTCCCTCCTTCTCTCTGTCTCTGACAACCTCCGAGATGTCTGATAGCAGCTGCTCAATTGCGTTTGTGTCGGACAGAGCTGCGTGACAAATGCGAGTGGCCGTCATAGCAGATAGAGTATCATCACCTGGATGTGAAAGCTTTTAGGCTTGTGTGAGGCGAGGGAAAGACACATGGAGAGGGGGTTCCGCTTGTTTGTGTAGTCAAAAGGCAGCTGCATTTCTGCAACCAAAGATAGTTGATTAAATTTGCTCCCTGTGGTATTTGCACATTTTGGGTTCTCGCAGAGCAGCTTGTTTTTTACTCTCTGAATTGACTGTGCCATAAGTGGATTGACCCCCCCCCCCCCCCCCCCCCCCCCCCCCCCCACCCAGCAGTAGTCTTTCATTAGTCAGGATGCAGCCAGGGACCAGACAGCGAACAGTGTTTAGGCCCAATCCATCACTATACAGAAGGAGATCAACACGGCACAAACTTGTGTTTCTCATCTTAAGCGACAACTTGGCCCCTAACCTCGTAGTAATCATGGTTTCAGCTTTCCTTCCTCATGACTGTGATAATTCTGAGTGGCCAGAGCTATGTCTAATTTAATCCCAGGCACAAAAGGGGCTGCTTGGAGCTTTATGATAGCTCATTTGTTACAAGGCCCTCTTGGTTTTTTTTTGATAGTAGAAAGAACCAATTTGGGTTTTTGACAAGGAGCCCCTCTGAATAATTCCTCCATGTATTACAAGACCTATTAAATGCAAACTTTTCAATCTGGCAATCAATAAGGCAGGCAGCTTTCTCTGGCCCCGCGCCAGACACATTAGGGCTGCGAGCGATGGTTGCTAGGGAGCTGAGCCTGCTCAGGGGAAAGAATGTTTAATGTAATAGAATCACATAAATCAACTGGAGGAAAGTGCTTGTGTTGTTTCTTCTCTTCCCTTCTCTTCTCCTGTGTTTAACTGAAAACATTTAATATGGGTGTGTTTTCAAAAATGTGGTATGGTTTTTAAAAATGTGGTTTAAACCCCCCCCCCCCCCACCACCACAAGAACATCTGGGATGGAATTAAGCTGAGGGAAGTTGAATTCTCTCTCTCTCTCTCTCTGTGTGTTTGTGTGTGTGTATGTTTATGCACTTCTTATAAGTGTGACTTCCTATGTGTGTGTGTGTGTGTGTGTGTATGTGTGCTTGTTTTTGTATGCGTAGCCGTGTCCCCAATCCTTGTGCCGCACACTTAAATAAATTGAGGTGAAAATTACATAAACATTTTTTTTATCTTTGTCACAGGCCACTGCCCCACCCTACTGAAACGAACGAGGCACTTTAGCGCTTGACTATAATTAAGAACAGGAGCCAGCATGCGTGGAGGGTTCTCTTTCTCTCTCTGCCCTCTGTGCAGTTTCAATAGAACATTTCCTCTGGGTGTTAGTCCCCTTTTGTGAGAATATGTTCCTCCTAGAGGAATTAGTACAAAGACATTCCGTCGTGTCACAATCCACCCATTGTATTTGTATTACTATACTCATGCTTTCAATATCAGATACAAACATTTGCCTATCACAGAGAGCATCGTATCAGCTTGAATTCATGGTGATTCAGCTCCATGTAAACTTCTCCAACCAGTCCCGTAGCATAAAACACTTCTCCACCTCCCATGGGTTACAGTAGTGTTTACCCAACAGTCATATTTAAACAAATTTAAATAATATATATTTGAATGATATGGCCCAATACACTGACAACTCCTTTTGTTGGTGCGGAATCTCTCCTGAGCCTGTCAGATAAACAAATATTTACTCAATTAAAAAAAAAAATTGAAGTTTATATCAGAACTTTTTTTCTGATCATTTTTACCGACGCTAAGAACCAATCGCTTCAATTTATTATAACCATGAGGAGTTACAGAATAAATTAATTGAAATTAGGAAATAATTAATTTTGTTGAAGCAGTTATCTATAAACACAACACTGACATTTTAAAACTTTGAAAAGCTGTTGTGGCCTCTATACACATTCCGCAGACACAGAGCAACATTAGCATGTATTTGCAGTTGTGCTTCTGGCAACGTGATATGAATGTCATTTCCAATATTCACTTATCTTTCAACTATGTTTAACTCTGTTAAGTCCTGAGAAAAAGAAAATCTGGCTCTCTAGCTGCTGCCTGTTGTTTGGTGTCAAGCGTGAAGGGGCACTGTGGGTTTTTCGGGGTTTCTTTTGCCGAAAACATGTGCCTGCTGCTCCTGCTGCTGCTGGAAATTAGGATTTCCAAAAATATTTAAAGTGGCAGTAAGCGATTTTGGAGAAAGATTGTTTGTTGATGAATTTTTGACTGCACTGGTCGGCGCTCTAACCCACAGCGCTAACCACGAGGCCAAACCCCCTCGGACTTGCAGCATCTGTCTCTAGCACGTCTCCTTAGGTGTCGGGGAGTGATGTTTACAAACTGCACCCACAGTGTTGTGTGGTCCGGTCCGCACCATTTTTTTTAGTTTTAAATTTATTAGAACCAGGCCTGGGGCGCACACACAGAGCCGACAGCTAGCGGACCGTGAGGAAATTTTACAAAAAAAGTGTACTGCCCCTTTAAATTGTGGGCCACAAAGCAACAAGAGTGTGCTGAACGATGCTGAGGTGATCTACGACCACTTTCACATAGTCAGCCTTTGTATAGAAATATATTGATTAACACATCAGTTTGATCCTCAGTTTTGTTATTTATATGCGACTTATGAATATGAATGTGATATATGGAATTTTTTGTGATATCGATTTCATATCGACCACTTCTATTTGCTAGTCAAACAGTTGACTTTAGGCGGAGTATCCTTTGAAAGGGCTGTGTGTGTGGGTTGTGTGCGTTTTCTGTGTTTGTGTAGAAGAGCACAGCTTGCAGCTGATATGATGAGCAGACGAAAGCTGAGTCAGCGAGTGTGACTGTGTGATGTTGGTGATGGACGGCCACTTAGTCATGTCCAGATACAGTTATTCCATGCAGATCCATAAAGTAAAATTGAAATATTAACTAGATTTTATTGAGTGATAGTGATACAATTTGTGATTGCCTTGCTTTGTTTCACCCCGAGATTGCGATTTAGCAATGCCGCATCCTCAGTGTGATTAATGTGCTTTTGTGTACAGCACAGACTAGCTTGTAATGAGTAAAATGTTCTAGCACATTTAGTTTCATCCACGGCAGTGTAGTCATCGACAGCTTGGACAAGCAATGAATCATGCAAATTCAACGAATACACTTTATTGTTTTGTATAATTCTGTCTTCCTAGGAAACACTAGGTTGCCTCCAGCCCCCCCCCCCCCCCCCCCCCCCCATGCATAATTTCTATTTGATGTCATTGACAGATGCTGTTGCCTCTTTATTTGGTCAGGTTTCAATAACATGAAACCAATAGCCAGATCGGGCGCCTGCTGCTGCTTATATGGCCCCCTCTCAGTGTCATGTCCCTTCATCGAGGAGTGAGAGAGAGGCACAGAGAGACAGAGAGAGAGGTGTAATAATCAGAGATGTGTTATATACTATGAGAAGAAGTTAAATGGAAACAGGGCGACCTCAGAAATCGATACAAAGCACCGAGCAGGGAGCCTGCAGAATGGAGTGAGAATACCAAATGAGAACCTTCTCCTCCCTCTTTTGACTCTTTCTTTCTCGTCTGTCCACCTTTTTCTTCCTTTTCTTTTGATTTTACAACCCGCGTTAAAACAAACAAACCCATTTACATCAAATATGAGAGTGACGATATTGAGTCTACGTTGTATGCCTGCCATTTCCCGCCAACCCCGCACAAGCAGCAGGGGGATCCAGTAAATTCCGTGGCCGAGCAGATAATGTGGAAATGTTGACAACAGCAAATTTGAGCCGAGAGAGTGATTTAAGCACTACAGCGCTTGACAGCATGAGAGCAATAGTTTTCAGCTTTTTCCTGCAAGTCTGTGACAAGAGAAATGAGCTCACTTGCTTCAGAGATTTTGTCAGAGCTCGGGGCCAGTTTGAATGTTTTTCGGCTTGTTTGAACGTAAATGACAGTTTACGAGTCATATTTGCTTTTTAATTTGCCAGCACAGATCTGCTTTTAACTGGCAGCCCCCCTCATATTACGACCGTTTCATTCTCAATGTTCGAAGCCACTTCCGATAAAGGTCGAGGATCTCGGACAAGCCGCACTAGATCACCCTTTTTATTTTTGTGTTTTTGAAATTCAATGATATCGGGGATTTCATCTAATATTGCATTAGCTATTCATCCAGCGGAGCAGCTGCTTCGACCGCGAATAATGAGTTTCATATCATGTGCAGCATTTCTGAGATTTTGATTATGAAGAGTAATTTATCATGCGTTTTATGGAGGAGAGACCAAACATTTTCCTCTGGTGCAATTACACAAAATGGTCTTTAATTATTTCTGGTATAATCCAGTGTCAGACCATGTTGTCATCATACTTATTTCCACTCCTGTTTCTCTCATATAGAGTGTGGCTGGATTACAGTCTGCTCACTCCCCTCCTTGCTCAGACATTTTCCTCACTGGAATATGTATCCAACAAATATCTGATCTGCCCCATGTTTTTAAATATAGTTGTGTCATATTTATGAACCAAACATTGTGCACATATATAACAGCATTTTACTATGTTGGAGAAGATTGAGATCTGTATTTTTAGTGTGCAGAGTGTCTCATGACATTCACCGTAGCTAATGACTTTACCACTCTGCTGTATACATTGGAACAATATTTCCCATTTAATATATTATTTGACGGACTGAGCAAGTTTTAAACCATGAATGACAAACTTTTTCCTAAACAAGCTACACCATCACCTTTTAGATGTAATCACCTCTTTTCAGAGGGTTTCATTCAGGGCTTAAATCTAATGATTATTAATCATTCTGTTGATTTATTATGCTATTAACTGAACAGTCATTTCACAGCTACATGAAACGATACAATGAAGCGTAAAATGCCAAAATTCAAAGGAATGCAGATGTTGAAATGTCTTCCTGTTAAAAGGGAGTTTTCTTTCTCCGCAGTCTCGCCAAGTGCTGCTCATTGTGGGAACGGTTTCTCTGTAATAATATCTCTGTAATATTGTGGGGTCTCGACCTCACTGTGTAAAGAGCCTTGAGATAATGTATGTTATGGTTTAGCGCTATACAAAGAAAGATTGAACTGAATTGAATCTTGAGCAAAGCAGCTAATCCTCACATTTGAGAAGCTGGAAACAGAACGAATCATCCAAACTGTTGACATTTCCTTCTGTTGTCAGTTGACTAACTGATTCTTCCCCTTTATTTTTGCACGTTTCATTTCATGTCCGCACGGTAAGAAAATGAAGTCACAAAGACTTAAAACCTGCGATCACTGGTATGCATTTTCGAAGGATTTGTCTGTTTGGAAATGTGATGTTGTGTTCAAGGGAATTCCATTGTTGGAGATGTCCAAGACAGAAAAGTCAGCTGCTGAAAGAATCTCATTCTTGAATAATTTTGAGAGGAATTGAATTTTGGAAGAGAGACAGGAAGCAGACACAGATGTTATGAAAGGGCTGATATGAGTTTGGCTTTAAAAAAAAGTTGCTGTTTGGCAAGCAACTGTCAAATTTTCTTGTTTCCTTTTAACATGCGACCAAATGTCTTACTAGCAACTTGAATATCTCTGCGAGTCACACTGCTCTGAATAATAACCATTTGACTTGTTTTTCTTTTCGTTATTTTGTTTCACATCTTCGAATCAATAAGTATAAAAAACCAAAGCTCTGCACTGTAATCCATTTTGTATAAAATTGCTCCGTGGCAGGTGTTTGTATGCTTTTGTCTTCTGAAAGTCAACAGATGCAGCTGTCTTTGAGTTCACTTCCCTGTCATTTGTTTGGCATCATATCTCTTGGGTCATGATTCATAGCAAAGCACTACCCTGCAAAACCACAGCGGTAACACGATATTGATTCATTGTGCAGTTTATTTAACGCCCCCTTCGGTCAGAACAGTACCGAAACACTAATATGAAAGCAAGAGACACTCACTAATTTTCTTCCTCACAGACGTTATTTTTAAGGCATTCCAAACGTCAAATGAGTTTTTCCATTTTATTCAATTGTGTCCCTGACATCGGGGAGTGGCTGCGTCAAACCTGAAACATATTTGGATAATGGATCCTGGCCCTGTTACACACAGCTCAGACAGCTTTGGACTATTTCTTCAGTCAGGTGGTGCCTGTTTGAAAATGTAAAGGAAAACTAACAGTTTGAATTTCAATTTGTATATTGGAAAACTGGTGCAGTCATGCTTCTTTTGTCTCACGGGGCGTCACTAAGATCAGCCCTATCGTGTCGTCTCACAGTGAAACTCACCCATGGCTTTGTCACATATCTGGTTGCCTTATTGTAATGCGTGTTTTACTTGAGCAGCTCAGTCACGCGTGAGGTGTCTACAGCTTGAACAAAGTTCTGCCACCAGAAATAAGACTTGAGTCATGCAAATATCACTCCAGGATTTACTTCTGTCAGCTAAACACCAGTGCGTCGTAGAATTGATTTTAAAATGACTTTAATCATTATATAGGCCTTGAATCATAAAGGTCCAGTTTACATTAATATGCATGATTCACTGTGTAGCTGTAGTCGTCAAATAGTTAATACGGCCAAGAACAACAACAACAACAATAAAAGTTACAAGTAGAAGCATCTTTTTTAAAGTCTCTAACAAAATTGAGCGGAAGCTGTCTGTGTGACGGAAACAAAATAGAAATGTCTGAATGAATCTTTCTATTTTTGGCTCCCAAAATATGCACCAGTGCAGTGTACAGTCTGCTTCTAAATCATATTTGACATCTCACCTGTAGAGCACAATATTGTTCATCTTCTCTACCTGTTTTACATTGTATTTCTCTGATCATTTCATGTTATCTATTCATATTTTCTCCTTTTTATTAACTTTATTAACTATTGTTTATTATATATTCTTAATTTACAACATTAATTAATACAACATACAAAGCTGGGAGACACAACAGGGGACAGTTGGTTGTTTTTTTTAAGGAGCAAAAAAATTGAAGAAAGAGAGGCAAAAATATTCTGATTTTTTAATCCCTAGGATGAGTCAAGGTCCAAACACACTGGATCTTATATGAAAGGAGCGTCGATAGCGTTTTTCTAGGGCTTTCGTGGCACGTAAACCCCTGTGTCTTTTATAATCCATGGCCTCTGATATACATTTTAAATTTTCTCTCTAGAAAAGCTCTTCCAGAGCCACAGAAGACATTATGCAACTAACCATGTAAACAGAAGCTAAGGTGTAAACGGGCACTAGTCATGTGTACTTCTACATGTGTGCAGATCTCAACATGTGTAATAATATATGTCACTTAACTGTTGGTGTACTTCACCAGTTTACTGTTGTACCGATGTAGAATTTATTGAGTGCTGCACTGGGTGGTTGTAACGTCAGCTGTCCTGTGTAGAGCAGTTATGACCCTGACACTATTGTTGTTTATGAGGTCAGGAGCTTTACAGGGTGTTCTGAAAATAATCTGCCGCAGCACAGCTGTTTGATCAACACACTGCACTAACGCCAGGAGAGGACAGAAAGACAGAAGGACGAACAGAAAGAGATTCAGAGAGGGAGAGAGAGAAACAAATTGCAGAATGTCTTCCAGCTCTCCAGCGATGCAGCCACAGCCCGAACCAATTAGAAAGCTTACGTAAAGATAAGGACGTCCTTCATTCTGAAAGGTCGGGCTTTAAGAACAAAAGGAATTTTTAATGTGTTAAAGTGGTACATTACATGCGCCACCACACATACACACACACACACACACCCATGCTTACTTTACAGCACCTTTGTACCGTAATTAATGCCCTGCAGCTCTCTTCAAATTGAATCTAATCAAGTGAAATGTTGTGAGGATCCTCAGGAGAAAGAGCAGGTCTGACCACGACCGCTTACAATAAAACCCCTGACATTTGGAAACAAACCCTCCCCTACCTCTGAGCTGTAATTTCGTACAACTGTAGTGGAATATGCATGTGCAAACAAGAAATGTGTGTGTGTGTGTGTGTGTGTGTGCGCGCGTGCGTACTATTTGAATGGCTTCAATAATTTCCTTTGAAGTGGTCGCCATTTTGGAGTACAGTGGATATAATTATGCTGATTGTCGAGAATGCAGCTGCTGTGAATATGTTATGAATGGTGTCCTTCCTGCTCCGTTTCTGCTGCACAAGATTAAACCAGTAAAGGGAAAAATGCATTTCCTGTCAAAATTGACTGTACACTAAAGGTGAAATGCTTGCTAGTTAGCCACCCTTGAAATATTAACTCACCAGCAGGAATTCCCATAAATGTCATGTTCCAAGAGCTTCATAAAAGCAGACAGGACAGTGAATAATTCATATGAAAATCATGTTCCAAACGGCCTGACTCTGCTTCATCAACTGTTGAACCGTGTAGTCAGCTTTGTACGACGGGAAAATATTTGCACTCTCCTTTCAAACAACAGCCTGTAAGTTTCATGAATACTTTGTCTATGTGTCATAATTTGGCCAATTTTGGTTCACCGTGGCGTGTTTCCCTGTGTTTTATTAACTCTGCTGAGGTCATGTCATTTTCTTATCTTATAATCATAGGATAATTAACATGGTATGATCACATTCTCAGGTTACCCTCAGGGAGCTTTGGACCAGATACACCATAGTTCATTATATTTTATAATATATTTGTGTATGATGTGATACTAGAGCTCTTATACCTTCTTAAGAAAAAAATGAATCTGTGATGTCAGCTTCTCAAATGTGAATATTTGTTCGTTTTGTATCTATGACGTTATGGACAGACAAAAAAAGACATTTAAAAAATGGTCTACTTTGGCCTTTGGAAATTAGTTTATATTAATATATTTAATATTACTGTAATTGAGAAAATAATTAAAAAATACTACTTGATATTGAAAATAAGAAAACGTTGCAGGTTATACAAATGGAGGGACCCTGTAGCCCTAACAGCTAACAGCTTTAATTACACGAGGCAATGTACTAAAAGAGGCCACATTTAATAAAATATAAAGTCTGCTGGTTTAGTTTGTGTTTGTGTTAGAGGCAGGTATTATGCAAATTTAAAAAAAAATGAACCAACACATACTAATAATAAATACAAAAAACTCTCCAGGGGACTTGGTTTATGTAGTTTTTAAGTACTTTGCAGCAACCTAGACATATCAGAATTCTCTGAAAAACACTCCTGTAGTGACTTTTGATATTTCTCTCACACTAAGAATTTTATTTTTAAGGCTCTATTTGACTGTTTTTCAGTCGCCATGACAATAGACTTCATGTTGTTACCATTACAGTGAGTTTATGGTATTTTATTACCGGGGGATGACAGTCTGTCAGTCAGACTTCCATTCTTGCTTGGACTGATATATCTCAAGAACAATTTGATGAATTGCTTCAGAATCTGGTACAGATGTTAATGTTCCTCTCAGGATCAACTGTAAAACTTTAGTGATCCCTTAACACTCATTAACTGTAGCACCATCAGTAGAAATCAAAATTTCTATTTATCCAATGCTTTGGTTTATGACCATTTACTGGCAAAACTACTCCCAAAACTCACCCATCAAACATTAGACGAGAACATTTAACTCAAAGCTTAGTTGTACAATACCTACAGCCTCATAGACTCGTACAAAGTATCTGTATAAGAACATATTTACTGTTTGAATCTTCTATCATCATATCCTCCCGGCTTATTTGGCAGTTTATTGTTTCAGCTCCGTATGGACTCTGATAAGGTTCTGAAAATATGTGTTTGCCAGTAAGCTGTCACAGTCAAACCTACTCCCTGTCCGTGAGATATTAATTACACACTCACATTGGAAACAACACACAAACGTGTTGGTAAAGTCTGGCCCTATTTCACTCTTACCTGAGTAAAGATTTGTCATCGGGCAGCGCTGCCAGATCACTACTTTACTAGTTGTTACTTTAAGCAGGTATAAATAGATAAACATTCAAATGGTGGTGTTAACAATGTCAGCTGTCAGGAAGTCATCACACACACACATATCTCTGAGGATTTCACAACCTTGCTTGTTAAAAAAAACCCTGGTGAAGAAAATGGCAAGCACATGGAGTTGTTCTTAACATTCCTCATCGGACAGTGATGCATGTCATGCAACCAAGCATTATGTATCTGTACAGCAAACATGAAAGGGTGTTCTGTGAGTTTGGTGAAATGTATTAGGAAACTTCATGAGAACCGCGATGTCGCAAGGAAAGGCCAGCATCAGGACATGGTGCTTTGTTAATGAGATGCATTAGCTGAAATACACAGAGAGATCATTGTGATAGGAATTCAAGTGGCAAGAGAACTAAACAGTTGCATGGGAGAGAGAGAGAGAGAGGGAATCATTCAAAAGTGACTGTATTGTTTGGTACTGGACAAATTAGCACAGTTGCTTTCCAGGAATTATTCAAAAATAATTAGGATTTCTTTTATTTTACTTATTTCCCTTTTACCTAGTACTTACCAGAAGTTACAGGAGGAGCCGACCTAGAGTACAAGATGCCACCACACAGAACAGGAAACTTTACAATTGAAGGCCAATGGAGTAAAAGGATCATATATTCGGTACACTGGCACTAGAATACAGAATGGCTGCCAAACAATGATCTCTGGGAGAGAATAAAGAAATACAATCTGATTGGAGATTGAAGAGTGAAAGTGTCCTGTAAAATGAAGTGCCGCTATACTCTATAGCTCTTACAGGATGAGTTGAGAAACAAAATGTCCCTCATTTGCCATGTAAGCATTCCCTATTGAATGTTGAATGAAGACGTGTAACATCTCTCTGGACCGTCTAACTATATGTCCGTCTTTTGTGTCTTCCAGGCCAGGAGGAGGACGGGCAGAAGGTTTTGGTCCTCAGTTATCCCCAGTATTGCCGCTACCGCTCAGTTCTGGCCCGGCTCCGAGAGCAGCCCTCCTCTCTGCTCATAGACCACACGGTGCTGGCGCTGGGCGGCATCACTGCATTGGGCGGGAGCACGCGGATCCTGTACTGCCGGGACACCTTTGAGCACCCCGCGCTGCTGCAGAACGAGAGCATCTGCGACGAGTTTGGTGAGTGTGGCAACTGGTGATTTGACTGAAACTAAAATTAGCATTAGTTCAGCATTATGAGTAAAAAGCCCGCTCTACATTTTCCATAGTTATAGTTATTGGATTTTTGTAGAGACCATTAGGTTTTGTGCCGCGGTCACATTTCTGCCTTCACTCTTTAGTCGTAATTTTCAAATACATTTGACCGCCATTCAAACACATTCACATGTCCCACCTGTGAAAAACAATCCGTGGTTCCAGTGGAGAATTTTGAAATGCTCAAACATGTTCTCCTCGCCATTCACTGAGCATTCCCTGCCGGCTCACGATTCCACGTATTTTATTAAAGCTGGGCTAAGACAAAGGAATAATGTGATTCCTCTCTCTTTATATGTCCTCTGTTCGGCAGCACAGTGGAGCTCAGTGGGCCCTTGTGCAGCATCAAATTGACATTCACAGTAACAGCTCCTCTGGTCAAAAGTCATTGTTTTTCTTTTGCTGTAAATGTACCAGTCGGTAATTGCATTTGAAGAGAGCAGCAAAGGTGAGACCAGAAGGGAAAATGGTTTTAGGCAAAGGAAAAAAGTTATGAATAGTAACGCTAACATCCTGTGGCTGCTGTTGCTCATTCACTTGGCTCAATAAAGCCATTCCTCTGTGAGCCACATTTAAGCTAAAGGTTTATTTTCAGAGCCTAGGGGAGTCCTACTTTTTTGACTAAGGCAACCAGATTTTCTAATGTTACTCATATCAAGCCTTACTAGGTTTGAAGCAGCTTTTTATTCCTGCTTGTATCGCTGCTAGGAGACTTGTTTTGTGATTTGTTTCAAAACAGCCGAGCGTAGTAATTTCCATCATTCTGCCAAGTGAACTAAGGCCCCCAGGGCGTCTTTCTTTTGGGCGCAAACACATAGATGAATGTTTGCAAATGTGCATGAAGAAACCTATGCATGTGCTGAGTGGGGTTCTCCTGTCATCTACTGGCTCCTTATGAAAAAGAAGCTATAAACACCTCATTAAATCCTCCTATGTTCAGATAAATACCAGCACAGTGCACATATAAGAAGTGATACTGAGCATCTGTGAAATTTCAAAACGTTGAAATTTTGATCTGGGGAATCGTTTTAGGACGACTTCAATGCTTCCCTCAATGCTAATTCTGACCTTTTGGATTCAGCCAAATCTGCTGTGGCAGCTCTAATAGCTGTCTGTCTTGACCAGGCTAACTCATGGAAGTGTGTCAAGCTACCTCAGGGGGTAGAGAAGACGAGAGGGATCAGGCAAAAAAAGAAAAGTGCTCTAAAACCAAAAAAATGTTTTTGTATTCATGTTAAAAAATACAAATTTCTCATTCTGATTTATCCGTGTTTTTGGAGGTGAGTAATGTAACATCGGCATGCTCCGGCTGCTCCTGTTGACATGGTGACTGATATGTCAGTGTTTGCTCTTCTGATGATGTAAGTTCGTTCCGGGTATGACGGTGACAGTTGTCGGAGACTGCGCTTCATCTAACTCGATCTCTTTGCTTTTCCTTCCACGTCACCACTGGCATCCCAGCCTTTGAACCAGTTTGAGCAAAACTGCGGTTGCGTCAGTTACCAGATCCTCAGTGCTGTGATCCATATTCATGTTCAGCATCGCCTGTCACCCCCGCAGCTGCTTTGCTCACAGAGAATGACACAGTTTTTGTTTATAATTATCATGCATTCCCCGCCAGCGAGGATTGATTATACCCATGCTACTTTGTGTCCCCAATTTCATTTTTCGCCAGGAGGAAGGGAATATTGCCACAGCACCACCACAGCAAATGGAAATAAAAGTTGTGTGGAAGGCCTCGCTGGTAAAGATGTTCTTTAGCTCTTTTTGTGAACACTAATGTGCAGAATGAAAAACAAGCTCTTATACAACTCTCGAAGAAGGTGTTACATACTCAGCTGTACTATAATAATATTGGCATTACTGAGGCTCCTCTGCTGTGAGGAAAAGCCAGAAATAGTTTGAGTGGGCCAGGCCTCTGCAGCGCTGACTGACAGATGACAAGGTTCAAGGTTTTGTTATTAGCCGTCATAGTTCTGCTGAGTGTTACTCCCATTCATTTGGCAGAGATACGGTACGTGCTAGAAAGCAATAACAATCCTCATGGAGGTGCTGTATGGTATATTTGAACTACATGTGCATTGCATAACTACAGAATGCCTTTACAGCTACTAATATGGGCGTCTGTTCAGGAAAATATTATGACCAACATTTTTCCCTATTTCTCTAATTCTGGAGTTACGATCCCAAACTGCTGACCTTCCTCTCCCATCCCCTCCTCCGCCCCTTCAGAAACCCAACACTCCTTATGTGCACACTGCTTAAATCAACAGTATTTTAGAAACTCAGTGTGGCAATCATGTTTGAGGCAAAGCAGTTGAGGAGAGCTGCCCCCCTTCTCCCCCTGCTGTCTCTCATTTGTCCTATGTTCCCCAGGTCTCTCTCCTTGGCACAGAAACCATACAGTATATGTCACACTCAACTCAGAGTGTTTTGTTTGAAATATCTCTCACTCTCTGCTGGTTTGATTTTTATTAAAAAGAAACATTTTCAGTGCAGTCCTTTTTTTGTTATCCTCCAGGGTGGTATGAGCATAAAACCATGTATTGCTTCAATATATATTAACAGTGTCCAAATGCACTGATCATAAACAACATTTTTTGTCTATTTTTGCACTCGTGTGTGCCTGTGATAGTTCTGTAGATCTGTGGTTGAATTTGATCGCGGTTCATGTCTATTTATAAGGTCGTTTCTGCATGTCTGAGTTCGCTGCATGTGTGTTTGACCAATTAAAAAAATGCCTCATTTGGTCACTCACTCTGCAAAAATATGCCACACTAGAGAAGAAGAAATAAAGGACAGAAAAATCTAAAAAGCAGCATGCTAAAATCGTACCCCTGGACTTTGAGATAATATCTCTAAAAACATTCTGTCCCGCTTGCTTGATTGGGCTGGGTCACCAAACGAGCATACAGCATGATGTCATTGTTTCCACAACTTGAACCACTTTCTCGCTCGCTCTTAAAACATGAAATCAGATTAGACGAAATATGCATTCGCCAATATCATCCCATGATAGCCCAGTCTGTTAATGTAAAAGGCAAATTGCTTGCTAAGCTCATGTTTTTCCATCTCCTCTGCAGATTTGTTAACCACTAGCCCATGAATTTTTAATTGTCCATATGTCGTGGTATACAGAGGCCATGGAGCAGGACTTTAGAGGAGAAAAGAGCACTTGCTGTAGCTGTATAGTCAGATTTCATAATCAGCACATGGACTCTATAAAACAATGTCCCGAACATCTGGTGAAAAGCCTCTCACAGTAACCTACACTTTCATGTCCTTACATATGTGTAAAATAATGCTTTTACAACAGATTAAAGATACATATTTTGACACTACAAGTTTTTTTTCCACCTTATAACTCAACATGACATGCGGTATGACGAGCACACTGAGCAGGATGTGTTTTATTTATTGCCCCGCCTGGGATACACAGGCAGAACGAAAACCACGGTGCCATTTTAACTGAAAGCACTCTCTTCCACTGGCATCAGCAGCATTAGCAGGACTTCCAGATTACTGTTATGTATTCAGCAACACAGCAACTGTACGCATATTGCTTTGCATTGCTGCTTATCAATTGCTGGCAAACAGCGCCGAGAGATATATAAGCATCTGTCAGAGGAGAGAGTATTCAGAGGTCTGGAGCTGTTATTCACAGGGCAAAGGTTTCGCTGAGGATAACTGACAAGTAGAAAAAAGAAATAACACCCAGTGTATACCTCAGTTCAACTTCAGTTAAAGGATCATAACAGGGAATTTATATATCTTGTTTACTAAAAATCATATACAATTAATCATTTAGACTGAAATCTCTGTAAGGTGTCCTCTGACAGTCCAAATCTTGAAATCTATTAGATTAGAGAGGACATAATAAAAAAAAAGTTGATGCACTAAACTTTGTCGCCTTCAATTACTATCACGTGGTCATAGCAATTGGCCCAAGAGAGGTAGTAAGTAATATTCCAACAATCTTTGCCCTGGGTCTCACCTCCCAGGCTACACAGGTATACAGGCCCTCTTGACCCACCGCAGGATGTGCCTGAATCCTGAGAGTAAGAAGACAATCATTCCTCTGAGCTTAAAAAACATGTTGCAAACCCCTCCACATGATCCTGTGTTATATATACATTATATATATATTTTTAAAATATATTTTATGAATTCAACGTTCTTAAAAAGTTCAAAGTTGAACATTAATCCAATATTTAATGTAATAAGATTTACAACAGTTTCGACAACCGAGGATGCTCATTTTAGTGAAGATCTACATAAATACTTAATCTCCCATTAAGTAAACATTAAGTAGGAAACGTGTATTAATTAAATCTAAAAGTTAGTTATGCAGTATTTCAATTTTTTATTTTATTACAATTAATTTGTGTCATGTGTTATGTCATAACATTTTCTAGATTGATATAATCGTGTAAATTGCAGGGAGAAACGTCTGTTTTACTTTTAGTTTTTTTTCTGATAACCAAACATAAACCGTAGTTTTTACATTCAATATTATAAAGATAAGCTACCATCAGGCAGTCAGTATTTATTTAATTATTTATCTTTGTCACTGCAGTATGAAACGCTTCTTACACTGTTGGTGATCCAACACTGTAACAGTGACACTGTGACAGTTTTAGTTAGTTAGTTAGTTAGTTAGATAGTTAGATACTGTAGTTGCAGATTCTCATACAAACAACTACCTAATATGAAAGTAACTATTAGTAAGTATTTATTAGGTAAGTAATTATTGTCCTGTCTGATATGTGGTTGTGGTTTTCTGTTAACACATGTACCTCATAAATGCCTGTCTTTTTTATCTGCACACTTTCGGACATTGAACCCTTGTGTCCTTGAACACACCACCAAAGACTGGTTCCTGCTTGCGTAGAATATTAGAATTGACAAAAATAATAAAGGCGTTGAGGTGTAAACGACAGATATGAAGCATATAAATATCATATGTAAAATAAACTTTTATATGTTCTGCATCGTTAAAGTTGTCCACCTAAGGTGATTATTATTAAATACTTTGGTATGATAGTTACAATAAGTCATTATCAGGCTTGAAGATCAAAAAGACAGACAGATGAGGGTTTTTTCTAAAAACAGTTGTGGTTTAAATTTTTGATAAACTATAGAGTCAGCGCTGAACAGACCGAAATGATTTAATTCATAAGGTCGTTTATTCCATTAATACCCTTTGATGTGAAGCACTGTTGGTAAACATGGCCTAAATCAAGCAATATTATATTTACCTGATGAAGTTTGTAGCTGTAAGTGAGTCATATTTTTTACAGAATCCCAAATGTTAGTTGTACAACTCCCGAATGTCCCTAGTAAAAATGAGAGAACTGCATGTTGCAACCCGAAGTGAACACGTCTGACTCATCATCAGTGTAATTGTAGATTCTGTTTACAAAGTCTGTTTCTGCCAGTGAGGCGGGTGCACAAACGATGCATGAATGCAGCCTTGTAGCTGCGTTTAAATGTCAGACATCTCTCTCATGTCTGCAGGTTGAGGCTTGTTGCTGGCTGCTGTTTCTGAAAAGGGCTTTTGTAGCTTAAGTGACGTCAAAAAGTCATTGTTACACCACTGATATACGACGGTTACAAAGTGAGGATTACGCCGTACGTGATGACTTTGATTGATGTTTCCATTTTTTCCCCAAAAATGACGGTGACATTTCATGGAAAAGAGAAAGCCTTACGTAAACAGTGTCACTGCTGGCAACTGCTTTAGATATTTCATGCACCTATTTACACATAAAAACAAAGAACATGAGAGAGCTTGTTGTGTTTATTGAAATTTTTTTTTTTAGATTTTTGGAATGACTCCTAGAACACAATAAATTACTATATAAACAAGGAAAAATATGAACAGAAAGATAAAAGTATCCATTGGCCTATTTTGTTATGGGAATGATGATTATTTATAATCAGCATGGCTTAATGCTGTGTAGCTTTTCAAAATGATAAAGTCCCTATGATTGGGCTCATTGGCTGACTCAATCCCATCAAGTGTAACTAGAGCATGATCTATTAGAATACATATGTTTTATTGATGTATGGGCCTCGTGTTTATCCTGGCATTCATTTATTTATAGGACGATGCTGTGATTTTTTTCCCTCCTCCAGTAATGAATAGGATAAGCCTTGAAGCTTATCCACTGCTCCCTTTCATCTCTTCCTCCCTCCCTCCCCCCATTCCCTCTCTCCCTCTCTCTCTCTCCATCTCTCTTTCTCTCCCTCTCCAAAAGCCAAATTGAAATCCAGTATTTCTTAAAGCCCCGGTCCTGCTGAGTTGTTGCTGCAGTCTGTCAGTATCAATGATGTGGAAGTGTTTGAAGGTTATACCGTTTTTTAAGCAAATCCTCCATTTTATATAACTTTGACTCTGTTTAACATTTGGCACTTTAGGACCAACAGTGTGTGTTTGTAATTGGGACAGTCCCTCTGTGTGCTCTTAACATTTCTTTGGAAAATGGGATTTATTTTTTAATTTCCTCTCCCGGAACAATAGCCATGAAAAGCCACTTGTCAGCACTTGGCTACAGGCAGAAAACTGAAGTGACTTGTGCACTTGTCCGATATTTACAGCCTATTATGTGTATTGCATTGTAGTGTATTTGTTTTAATTTTGACTATAGCTGCAAGTTCTTACAGATTAAATACAGAGGGAAAATAACAAATGTTGTGTCTTGTTGGACCCTGGCCAACACCAAATAGTTTTTTATATTTTACAATTACACAGTGTATGTGTGTCTTGAGCTAAATAGTGGGAGAAATGATTAAGCTCTCCAGGGTCAGGGGTCATTGCATTCCTCAGTGTGTGTGTCAGTCAGTGGACCTGGGTTAAGATTAAACCCAGCCATGTCTCGAATGTGATGTGTGTTAATAAGTACTTAACAGGCGACGCTACCATCATGAGGCAATCACATGAGGAGGAGAGAACAAAGCATGACAAGGAAGGAATGACAGAAGAAAACTAATTTGAGGGAATTATTTTCTCCCTATAATTACATCTTATTTTAACTACAAATTAAGTTTGTGAAATTTCTCTTGTAAAACATATTACACTGTGACTGCATACAATAATTTCCTATTTACTTTGCAAATGGAAAGCCTGAGTCGACTGCCTTTATGAGTGTGCGCAGTGGTAAAGTGCACACATTCACACCCCTGTAGAAACACACACCCCAATGAATTCGATGAGAATGATTTCATAATCCGTCGCAATAATAAACTTCTTTGAACAGTTTAATTGGCTCTTCCTGGAACGGCATGGCTTCGCTTCATTTCATCTGATGAAAGAGTAATGTTGCTTCTCCCCAGGGGGAGCATGCACACGGCGCACAAATAATGAATTAAGAACACTACCCTTTTTCTTTCCAAATGACTGCCATTATAAAGCAGGGAAAAATTCAAACTGCACTCACATCAGTTTCTCCCTAAATTGCTTTCATGTTTACTTGCTTGTGTATTTAATTTTCAGAGGTTGTTTCAAGTGAAAATAATCCTGATTCCTGGAAGGGTAATGGATTGGGGTCACATGGAAATTGATTGTCATCTGAAAGAGCCATTGTCGTTAGAAACATTTGTAGAGGTTCAGGAAATATCCCCTGCGTGACCAAGGGAAAATGAAAACTTACTGTACATTGTCTGGAAATGCTAGTAGTTTGAAGCCTGTAGTGTATGATAGAAAGTGAAACTTGAATTTAAAGGCATCTTGTGGATCTGAAAGGGAAACTGTAGAAGGCTATGCAAAAAGGAAAAGGGCATGTGTGAAATTGAAACTGACAAAGTCATGAAGGTTTGGGAGAATGTCCTCTTTCCTCAGCTGAGGAATATTAACAATGACAGTCTGAATGGAGAGTCTGTGTACAGCAACAGTATGGTCACAGAAATGAGCTCATTACTGGCAAGTAAAGTACATCTTGTATGCGTGCACACACACACACACACACACACACACACACACACACACACACAAACATCAGAAACACACTTATCTTAATATTGCTGTGGTGATAATATTCCATTTACAGTACATATGTAAACGTGCCTGATCTTGAAGGCAAAGAAATCAGTGTTAAACCCAAACCATAATCTCAACCAAAACTATCCTCTGTCCTATCCCTGGAAAATCTATTTCCCTAGTATGGCTTGGCATTAGGACTTTAACACACACAGACACACATACACACACACACACACACACACACACACACACACACACACACCCCACAACAGCCCTTTAAAGGCGTGTCAGAAATTGAGGACCGGCCATAATGTCGTCACTTTCCCAAAATGTCCTCACTCCGTAAAGTCTTTATTCAAAATGGTCATCAAAGATATATGTACAAGATAAATATTTGTACACACACACACACACACACACACAAACACACACACACACACACACACACAGAGATATATATATACCCACATACACAATTCATTTTGACTAATGGCTTAAAGAAACTACTAGAGCGATGATTTAATGGGTGCAAGATAAAAATATGGAAGAGTATATTTAATGTCCTGGTAAACAGACTTGCAGGGATGTGGGCTTGTCTCCATAGCAACACTAGTCAGAGCGTGCCCAGCCAAGCGTTTTGAAAGGGTTCTCCTGATGATGATTGATAATTACTACCTGACTTGTTGTCCCTGTCTAAGTAAACATATGGCAAACGCTGGCCTCCGCCATATATCTGACAAAATGTTCCCTTTTCTGATAATAGCTTTTTAATGTTGCGTTTTTGTTGTGCATGGATAGCAATCATTCCCCCATGCACACACACACACACACACACACACACACACACACACCTCCCTCCCCCACCCCCTTTGTAATTACATTTACTGCTGCTCAAATTGTTATTACAGAAAGGAAAGAGAAATAGACAGGAGAAGCCGGGGAGTGGGAGAAAGTCGAAACGAAGTGGAGGACGGAGAATTGATTTCACTTTGAATTGAAATATTTATCCCTTATCTGCTGGGTTTAAATTTTACCAGTTGTCAGGATTATCACAAAGAAGCAGCATTTTTCTTTTCTTTTTTTTTTACAGTAAAGTCGCATATTCGAATATAAACACTGATAATAGCCATGGTGGTGGGCTGTCTTTATTCCATATCCACGCACAAAGCATTTTATTATGCATTTTATTATTATGTGTTTGCACGCAAATAGCTCATATTTAGATGCATTTGGAAGCAATCTTGTTTATATTCACAGACGCCAGGACATAAATCTATGAAGATGATTTATCTACTGTGCACCATCTACCAAGGCATTAGCACAAACCCTCTATCCTGGACCTCATTCCTGACAGTATGCCAGAACCTCAGACTTCAAACCAGCACTTTAAACCTCAACAAGGCTTGAAGTGATTTAGTGTCCTATAAGGTTTTACCGAATTAGACTTGCAAGCACAACTTAACTATAAAAGAGATGATGACTCCTGTATTTCTTGATTATGAAAACAGGCAGCTTGAGTTGCTTCTCAGAATGTGCATTTGTCCAGTTTATTAGCATCAATAACTGCTTCCAGGAACAGGAACATTATCAGCAACACTGTCTCACTCATTACACTTTGGCCTCTGCGAGCTAAATCAAATGAACTTGTTAGGGCCAAGTACTTGATTTTACATGTCGGTATAATCCAGATGGGCAGGACAACTAGTTCACCTACATCCCCATTGGTTCATATAATGTGTGGCACACCTGCGGCCGGCAAAAGCACGGCAGAGGAAACTGAAGTCATTTCTAATACTGCGTGATTGAGGTCTGCCACAGGCCACGGCAACAGACAGTCTCTGTGAAGGAGATAATGATGCATGCACACACCGCTGTCAGTCAGCCAGCCAAGGGGAATCGTCTTTGAGGGAAATGAAAACAGACTGTTGATGATAGTATGCAGTATTTGTATAAGAAATGATGGGTTTGGCAAATGGAGTGAATGGGGTGTGAATGAGCTGTCGCAACGAGGAGAGGAGATGTGGTGAGAATCTCACCAAATTAGAAACTCTCACAAAGATTCCTGTTTTTACAGTGTTACTATATTTATGCATTCATACTGAAGGTATAAGTGTCTATTAGATAGAGAGACAGAAGTCTGGTTAAAGGATAGGTCCAGCCATAATACAAAAATATTCAATTCAATTACGTCTAATCGAATCTAAGCATGCAGATATGTGGCGTCATTTGTTCAGCTTCTGTCACCCCATAATGACGGAGGTCAGCTGAAATGAGTTTGTGGTGCTCATAGCATTGAGAGCGGTCGGAAAAAATATGTCCTCCCAGAAAACAACTCAGTGTAATGCACAGACAGCCATGTCGATACGTTCTTGAGCAGAAAGTAAGTGCAATGAAAACTTGCTGTGCTATTCAGTATTATTTTTGATTCAAATCAATGATGTGTATTGAAGTGTGAAAAGGATTATTGCTTGATGCTACAGTCCCATGTCTGCTGGATGTTTAAAAAGCAAAGTGCTGTTTGCTTACAGCACACGCATAATAATGTCATTGTTGACTTGCTCTTTAAAAGAGGTTGAAGCACAGTAAATCAAGGTGTCGTGTGGTTTGGAAGAAAGGCTTGTTTACAAGAAGCTGTTGAGGGCCTATGGATGAGTCGGCTGCACCTCAGGGGACTGTTGTTGGTAACAAGCTGGACTAATCCCTGCCTTTTACTCTGGCTCATGCTCTAATAGCCTTGTATTACAGTGATTTCCAGTGTGTCAGTAGCCAGGACAAGAGTTCCTCTCTCCAACTGTTCACTGGTCTCTCTCCCTTTCAGATTCTCACCTCTTTATATTGTTTGTATTGGAAAGCAGGTTTGTTGCTGTTGTTGCTGTTGTTGTTGAACACTGGGCAAAACTTGAATATGTTTTTGTAATAACTAGTATCTATTGTCATAAGTTGGTGCGAAATGCTTTCCTCATTAAATTCAAAATAGCCCGCAGCAACAGAGGTATGTGTTGCAGTTACATTCATGGGTGCAGGCAAGAAAAGTGACACCAGGGATGAAAATATGTCTGTGTTATTGATGTTAAATCCCCCTGAGATTGGTCTAATAATCTCTACAATGTTTTGCAGTTTATCAAGGACGATCTCTCTCTGTATAATTATGAGAAATTAATTAACACTTGTACCATATCTATCAACCTACGGAGTTCTTGATGATTAATCAAAACAATGTACTCTGCTCACTTACTCACTCCGCCTCACCCTATGGGAACATTGTGCAATTTTTTGATGATTGCAGTGATAGAGATGCTTGAAGTATCATTGTTCATTCAAAGAATTTGTGCGGTCAATGTGTCTTAAATGACTCTGTGCAGAAATATGCCTCAGGCATATGAACAGAGGAATGAGTCTGCTGTCGAGGATGTGACAAACTAAGAATTATGATCACATCAAAAATTCCTAATATCAGTATACGTGAAATGCAGCAGTGGCCACCGTCAGCAACAACATGATGGCGAGGAGGGAGTGCCTCATATTCACTATTTTACATGCGTAAAACCCTTGATTTAAGATGTTGGGGCGACACAGTGAATGTATGAATGATGTGAGTGGCGTTTCAACCAAACTAAAAAACATTATGCTTTTAATTTCCATACATGTATATTAACCTAGATATTATAAATAAAGAAGTCTTTGTACATGAAATAAAACTAATACAATCTTTGGAGGCTCCACTGCTTGCTTTATAGATAGAGACCACAAACAGAGCAGTGGTTGGGAGCTAGCCCAGAATTCCCCTGCTACAAACCAGAACTATGAACTCCTTTACAGACAGAGGACACTGGTAAGAGAGATGAGGCCATGAAGAGACAGCGCTACGTGCCCTCATGTAAATTTACTTTTATCAGTTTGAAAGCAAATGTCCCTCATTTGAAATCCTTACAAAATGATTGTTTAAGTACAGAGGATGTGCGCCGTGAATATATATGTGCTGAAGTATTACATTTTCCCTCAGGCATCGTGTTTTCATGAGGTGGGTCGGCCGCTGATAGTTTGTGGCAGAAAACCTTTTGATCAGAGCATCTTGTAACGTGTGCTCCGTAAAACAGAGTTTACTTAAACATGAGCTTCACTAAGAAACGTGTGGTCAGCGGCTCGATCCCAGCTTCCCCCAGTACGCTCTGCCGATGTGTCCTTGGGCAAGACACCTAACCCTAAAATTGCCTATAGCGTATGAATGTGGCAGATAAAACGCGGTACTCCAAGTGGAGTCCAAATGTTTCACCCAAACGTAATCTCACTTCACAGATCACACATTTAATGCTCCGCTGTGTCTGTGTATTTACCTCTCTTTTTTGTTTTTCAAATCTGACGGGTGCGATTTCCGTTCTGTATGAGTCATATTTTGAATCGAATGAATCAAAATGTCTTCAATTCCATTTCATTCAGTATTTGGGTTCCAAAATTTACATTCAAAAAAATATGCATCTGCTGTGTGGGACTTTGACTACTGTCTGTCATGGTGCTTTATGTTTTATGAGCGGCTGTAAATTTCCAACTCACCAGTGTAACCCTGTAAGGTAGACTTGAATGACCTTCTTTGTCTGTGTGTGGGCGTATTCACAGGTATGTAGTTTCACACACAGATTGAACCCAGGGGAGGATTTCTCCTCACCTGAGGTCAATGGACTGTATTAATGTAGCGCTTCTCTTCACACATACATTAATGCGGCGCTGCTGTATACAGCGCTTTTTCATCACACATCATTCATATACTGCCGTCTGGGGCAATGTTGGGTTAAGTGTCTTGCACAAGGCATGTGGACAGAGGGAGCCGGACATCGAACCATCGACCTTCTGGCTTTTGGATGACCCTCTCTACCTCCAGAGCCACAGCCTCCCTATTATCTGTCCTGAAGCTGCAGTCATTGTGGTCTGCACTCGCCGCATGTTGACATTGCGTTTGAATAAAAAGTCTCTGCGCTTCTTAACCGACTTGAATGTTCTGCGTTTTTGCACTAAACATCTGGTTTGAGTCATTTTGTGGCACGTCACTCTTGCTTATAAGATTTTAATCAAGCTCATTATTAGTTTCTTTTTTCTAATTTTGAAAGGATTTGTTTATCTAAAATGTAAGTTATTATTATTACTATTATAAATTGTGCTGTATTGTGTTGCATGCTGTTTTGCTTCGGAGTACGTACTGTACTGCACAGAGACTGCCTTCTATTGCAACATGAATGTTACTGTACCTTTGACTGTGAGCTATGCTGATAATTGCTGAGTGGGTGTCCGGCCTTTTGTGAATTTGCAACCAAGTGAGACACAAAATATGCCAAAACATGTTGTTCACCCACCACTGCTTGTTCTAGTCATGCCTCACTCATCCTCCGCCTCCTCGTCTTTCACCTACATGTTTGAACTTGGACCCTATTACGGTGTAAGGAAGTTGAAGTTGAACTATAGAATTAAGAGTTTGAGTAAAGACATGAGTGGGAGTTGTGGTTTTTTTGTGAAAATTCAGATAATACATTAATCAGCCACAGTTTTGTCTGGGGGATGAGAACTCTGAGATTTCACAATGGATGTGTCAGAATGCCTTTTGCATATTTAGGAGATTAACATTTGATTCGTACGTAACTGATAAAATGTTCGTTATTGAGATCAGCTGATGTTGGACCAGAGTTGTGACGTGAACAAATCAAAACTCGTACATTGTTTTCACTCAGGATTTATGTCAGCTTCACATTTGTAAATGCTCATGAAATGAATTGTCAAAAATCATTTCAGCCTCATTACACATTCTCAAATGATTGCAAAGCAGCAGTCCACTCACTATGCAGTAGAACAAGACTATGAATCTATAGCCATGTTAGCATGCGAAACTTTTCTAAGTAGCACTAAACACAGCTGAGCTGATATTGGTCGGTTCACCTCACTTCTGAAAGTGTTGGGTCAAAAAACAAATTATTTGGCAAATGAACATTTTGACCTGATAATGGTGCAAGAAATGGCAGGGGACATCATCAAAGTGCAATTCATCCCGACAGAAAAAGGAATGTGTTTCGGCTACCGAAGTTCATAACCATCCAATAGTTGTTGAGACGTCTCACTCACAACAATAAATGTGCACTTCATGGTGGTGCTTCAGGAAAAGTTAATAGAAATGTCTGTGCAATGGGTTGTTTTTTTTCTGGCAGTCTATCCAGTAGACATTTCAGTGGTTTTGCCATCCCTTGACCCCATATCAGTAGTTTGCTGTTTGGCGAAAAATAGGTAAATGATACACACATATGTAGACGTGACAGTAAAAAGGAAAGGATGGGTTTGCTACTAATGTTTTATCCCAAAATATTTGCCTAAGCAAAGTGACCATTTGTCTTTCTGCTTTAAAGAGGATTTCTGAAAACCGCCCTCCGCTTAGAGAGACAATCATTATGTGAACACATGTAGATACTTAGCTTTTTTTGTGTTACACTCGACGTCATGCGCGTTATCAACAGAGGCATCCATTAGTTGAATTCTCCAGTCAGTTTGATATGTCTCTCCATTCCCAGCAGCCTCTCAATCAATCCGTCCGTTCTGTTGTGGTTCCCTGTGGCTCTACTCTGGCGATGCACAGAACTGTCAGAACCCTTCCTAGGCCGTCTCTAATGAGTTTTTCATTATCATTGACATCGACTGAATAGCAGTGAAACTGAGGCATCAGGGCTGTATTTAATTGGATCTGAAGGAGGGGTGTTATTAAACATAGCCATGTTGTAAACTTGTTAATAGCTGAGAGCCTTTGGCTGCATCTGGGGATGGAGTTGTCAGGCTGCGTATCCCACTGCTAGAGTCATCGTAACTTCCATGGCTCTGGGTTACGCTCTGTGACAAGACATGAAGGATTCACACCCCACGGAATACCTCTTACCTGTGTGTGTGTGTGTGTGTGTGTGTGTGTGTGTGTGTATGCCCATTTTGGCTTGTTGAGGGAAGTATCATGTTTACTTAAAGGGGCAGTAAGCGATTTTAATCCAATACACTTTTTTTTATTTAATCAGCCAATATTTCCTCATGCTCCACTAGCTGTGTGAGAAAAAAAATTCAGGGTTTTCGGCTAAGCCCTGGCTCTGTGAACGAAAAGTAAAAAAACCGACAGAAGAACACTGCGTGTGCAGTTCGTAAACACAGTTTGTGACACTCAGGGCTTTTGGCCTAGTGGTTGACGTGTCCGTCTCCCATACCCCAGGCTGCGGGTTCAAGCCCTGACCAGTGCAGTGAAATCATCAACGTTACCAAAGAGAAGCTTTCTCCAACTTCGCTCACTGCCCCTTTAAATGATTTGTTTCTTTTCCAGTACACTGACGAAAAAACACTTAATGCCCACAGAGAGATAAAAATATAACATATCCCAGGGTGCTATAAAATCCCTATCTTGTGATGTTAGCGTTGTTTTTTTTACAGACTATAAATGTCTATTTTTCCATTCTAGAAAATCAATCTTCACAGTCAGTCTGTGTTTGATTTCCTTTGTCTTATTCTGAAGCTGCACACTCCTCCCTTATGCAACTCTGCCAGAAGGAGAGCAGATCAGAAGGTCTGCACAACTTCTGTAGCGCAGAGGAAAATTGTCTGCACTTGTGTGCCTGTCGGTGCCCATTTACAAAAATACGCAAATGCTTTATTTGACCCCAGTTTACAGTAATATCTACCTGGGCGTGTGAACTACATTCAGGTTGTCCTTCATCAATAAGGCAATGGATATAAACCCGCTCGCAGCCGTTTCACCGTACAGCAGGGCTTCGCTTTAACTGCAGCACACAGCATTTTCTTTATGCAGCAGTATTTGACCCGATGAAAAATGTAAACAGTCAGGCAGGTTATATAACTCAGTGTACGGTGTCACGAGGTTGGTGATGGGATTAAAAACAGAGCTGCACTGAGAGTGTGACCTCACTCAAACCAATTAGTCGTCTTTCACATATTGTTTGTGTTTTATATGATTGCTTGTGTCTTTTTGATGCCTACTGTATGTCCGGCATGCAGTCATCAATTCGTTTTCTCAAGAAGTTAAGTACATTCTGCTTGCGTGCGTGTCTGTGTTGTATAAATGGACCAGACATTGCAACTGAGCAAAGGCTATAAATGTTATGATATGTGGTATTATCCATTCACTGAATATTTCGCGCTTGTGAGTGTGTCCCTTCAAATTTACAAGTGTAAATAAATGACGGGGTTTATTAAAATTTCTCAGCATTAATGAGTAATTGGTGGAATAAAAAGAAGCAGAGTGAGAAAACACTGAAGGCAGAAACACACCCAGAGCTTTCTAAATAAAGATTATAGGGTTGAAAACTTGTTTTTTTTTTCTGTGCCAAAGAGATGACAAATGCACAACAAATGCCCTTGGAATTTTCCCTGCCCTGTTTCTCCACGGCATAGCGGTCGTGAGAACAACAACATGAAGGGATAGGTTGCTGAGTTGGGATCATTTTACCCTACTTGATGACTGCCTCTTAGTTTTATTCAGCTCCGTTGTTATTGTAAGATTTTTTTTAATGGGAATTTGATCCAACCAAAATAGAACAACCTTGGATGCGATTTAATTGTCATTGCAGATGGAAGGAAAGAACGTTGACGCTGTGAAATACGTGACTGAACTTGGATTATTTTAAATTTCTCTCTCTCTCTCTCTCTCTCTCTCCTTTGAGCTTATCTGCGTTTATGTTGCTGCATGGAGGCGAGGCACTTTGCCAAGTAGTTACATTACTGTCGCCGGTTGACATAAACGTGGGTGTACAAAGGACTTGGAGGGGCTTAAATACTTTATTGTGTGTGTAATGTGAACTGAGCAATTATATCTGCCAGCCTTTCAAACAAAGAGCTCCTATCAGACAGATTCATGTGTTTTTAATTAACAGCGCTCAGCTTTAAGACATGAGCAGGCTAACCCGAGAGAAACCAAAAATAGAACTTGTATAATCAGTACATCTGAGGTGCGAAAGCATAATGTAATTCTGTATTTTACTGATGACTGAAGACAACTGTGGCAGTTCTGCTGTGGAAAAGCAAGACGGAAAAACATTGTTGTATTATGTATGTTGTTGTGGTGTAAAAACCCATAAAAGCTCTGACTTTTTGAAGCATCTGTATCAAATATTTCTCTTAGCAGGGAATGTTTGTTTGAAATGAATTCCCTTTAGTGGGTTTGTGGGTTAACCAGCATCTGTCATTTACAGTATTATACTAACTGCTTGACTGTTACGACGCCCTCATGTGAAATCTTAAAAATACATCTGTCTGAATTCAAATGTTGTTTCCCTTTTAGGGTGAGAGGGAACTTAAGGGATCTTGTTTACTAGCATATTGGAGCAATTTGGTAGCCTGCTACCCCATTGAACTAATCCAGTTTAAAAATAATTAGCTACAGGCTAGCAGGCCTGTGAAATTCCTTTCCCTGGTCGTAAATGTTCCTGTCATCGTCCCAGTCCGTTTCAGCTCAAAGATCCCAGAGGGCAAATAGATTCTTGCCCATAAAAATGTTCATATCTCTTTTTATTCTTCCTTTCAAATTAAATAGATGAAGAGAAAAACCTTCAACTTAACCATATGCTGGCAGCAAGGTGGTGAAAATGCATAATGTACAGTGCTGCATCGTGCACACACTTTTCCACCTCAGTGAAGATTCTCATGGTCAAAATGTCCTTTCCCTCAGCTCCCAACCTTAAGGGGCGACCTCGGAAGAAGAAACTGTCCATTTCACAAAAGAGGGACTCCCAGGGTCCGGCTCAGGGTCAAGGGTCATCATGGTCAACCCAGGGGTCACCCGCATTGGCAGCACAGGACCCCTGCAGCCCAGAGAGCAAAACTACTACTAAGGTAAGATAAGGCAATATAAAATAACAACAGATCCCTGTGGGGCAAATTCACGTTACAGCCGAAAGAGACTGAGAGGCAATAAAACAGATAAAGACGATAAAAGAAATTGCTTTATTTAATATACAAACAAGAAAATATATTTTTAAAAAGCTTTATGTATTGTACACATTGCAATACCCGAGCGAAGTACATTATGTGAAGAGTACTGTGCAGTGAACAGAAACGTCTCCAACCAACCAACCAACCAACTGCTTCGAGGCCTTCAGTAACACAACAAGTATTTTAATCTCTGATTCACTTTAAGAAACACAGCATGAGTGGGGTGTGTCAGAGCAGCGTTACATTCTGTACATTATGCAGCACATTTGACTGTGAAGGCTTCATGTGTATGTTAAAAGTTGAACTATACAGGAATGGTCATAATCTATGGGAGAGGGATTTGTTTAATGAAACAACACAAAATATTTCTTACTATGGGAAACTCATTTGATTCTGTTCTATATCTTTATTCTATTGTCAATTTTAAGATGTTGGTGGATTTTTTTTCTGATAAATTACATGGTTGTGGTACACTAGGTCAGACAATTTAGGGATTATTATTTTGCCTGGTTTGTCACAAAAAACTGAAAATCCTCACAAATTACAAGATTTTTATAAAATTAGACAAAATATTTTCCCTATATTTTTCTTTGGACAGATTAATTGACCCATTTTTGCAGCACTGAACCGACATCATTTGTTTTCATCTGACTAATGTATTCATTAATAGCTCAGTCATAATAACATAGTTTTCCAACAGCACTCTCAGTGTCTGTCTCTTCTCTTCCTCCCACAACAATAATAGACATTTAGTCATGTACAACATTACACTGCATTTTTCCAAACTAACAGACAGTATTGTGAACATAGGAGAATCAAATATGATGTATCTATCTTATGTTGTATAATTTATCAAAGAGGTCTATGATTTCAGAATGATTTTAAAGACTTTGTATTATTGATTCTGTATTTTTCAGTGCTCTCTTTTATCAAACTCTTTTCCGACATCGGTTGTAATATTCAAAGGGAAGGAAATGACCTACACTAAAAGCCCTTCCCTGGTTGTTGTTCCTATGACCTTGGAGCAGTTAAATCAATATTAGCAATTCTCTCTTGAAGCTGCAGTCAAACTAATCTGTTCTTAATCTTTGATGACAAGAGGAGCTGCTCTAGTGATAATCAATAAGAGACTGCTTCTGTGGCCTGGAAGGATATTTGTTTGTGCTTGAACCCAGAAACATTTCATCCAGATAGCCGGACATAATTTGAAAAACTCTCTCTTTTATTAAGCAAAGGGCTGAAATGACATCCACTAATTCTTTACGCCCTCTGTTTGCAGGTCAAACCCAACTGTAGAACGGTACCCAACGGAAAATGTACCCCTGCAGCCAAACACAAGGCCAACGGCCTCAGCAAGAAATCCTCCGCTGAGGAGAAGGAGCGAGGGAAGGATAAGGAAAAGGAAAAGGAGGAGAGAAGCGAGAAGCGGGAGAAGAAAGAGGAGGAAATATCAGAGGAGAGTCGGGCGGAGGAGCAGGCTTTCTTAGTAGCACTCTACAAGTACATGAAAGACAGAGACACGGCCATAGAGAGGATTCCCTTCCTCGGCTTCAAACAGAGTGAGTAGGATGACTTGTGCTCTTATTCCCTTACTAGTAATGTTTAAACAATTTCCTAGGCCTACTCTGGCTCAGACTCAGTAGTCTAACAGTAAGGTTTGTGCGGATTTATTTTACTTAGCTTATTTGTAGATTCAGGCAGTAACACCTTTGGGGAAGGTTCTCAAGGTTAGTCTGAAAGGAGCTTAAAAACTATCGGGAACTTTGTTAAGCCTCTTTGTTTGTACCTACAGTGGCTTGTGCTTCGAGATAAGAAACAGAAGTATGTTTCAAATGACAGTTTAGATATCAGAGTCCTACACTGTGTGGGTTTTAGTCAGCATCTTTAAACACACCTTTTCTATAGTGCCCCTCCCCCCACCCCCCCCCGTCATGATCGTTTGCAAAAGCAGGAGCGGCATTTTAGCAAAGGGCAAATTCTTTCTAAGCTTTCCAGAATACGAGAGGTTTAGGGGAAGACGTGGGAATGGTAGCCGACTCCTGCAGGACTAATGCCCACAATCTCTAAATGACGCTGCTGTTGAACTGTGAAAAAAACCCATTCAATCTGCAGTAGTTATGAAGCAGAGGAATAATTGTGTGTGCTGAGAAAAAATCGGATCTTGCAGGTAGTAAAAGACTCTGAGTGCTTCCCGTCAGAGCACGTTTTGGCTGCCTTTCATATAAGGGGGGAATATCATCTTGCACTTGTCAAAGGGTTTTTTTTTTTTCCTCTTAAGGCCAAGAATGTCCTCTAAAAAAGAACATCACATATATGGGAAACACGTCTGCCCAAGATGAAAGATGTCTAATATAGGTCGAATGCTTAGCTTGCACTCTACACGGGACAGGAAGGAGAAACACGGCTGTAAACATCTTAAATGGCCCGCTCTGCTCTCTGGAAAAGGTGCATTTGTTTCGCGTTTGATCTCGAGGCAAAACACATGAGAGAGCGAGCTCTCTTCTCAAACGGTGTTTTTTTTCTCAAAATTGACTCCTTTCTCAGTCTTTATCCAAGACGGGAAATCACATTTGCATTAATGTCAAACAAGCCAAGAAAGATTAAGCCGTTGCCGTCAGACAATTGCACCACGGCACCAGCAAATTAACGAGAGGGAGACGTCTACTGAATTTAACAGTGACAGTTTATAGCACAGTAAAACTCATTATTCTAAACTGTTACATGAAGGTAAGCTGTGGTCACCTCGACTCTGCTAACCTCACCGCAGTATTTTGACAATCCTGTCATCTACACTGCCGACTCGTTGCTTAAATAGGTCATTGTGGTTGAGGCAGATAGAGCGAGCGGGGAAGCTGTAGAGAGAGATGAAGGGAGAATTACATCCCTAACATGCTTTGCTTTGGATAGGCATTTCTCAGTTTGAACTCAGAATAAAGTCGAGGTCCACGCGCCAACTGTTTTACATACAGTACATGCTTTGAATCTAAAAACCAGACACATCATAAGCAAGGCCCTCATTAAATGGTGAAATCATGCTGTTTAAACTTCGTCCTTGGCAGCTTGCACACGTCAGCACATGTAAAGAGGAGGGAAAAAAGGAAAACACATCATAATTAATACAACAGACCCTTAGATGCAATCAGGTGCCGTTTTCATATTCTTCCTTTAAACGCGCTACAAATGCATGAACGGATCAAAGAACTCCCTGTCCCGTAATGGAAATTGAAATTATGTTATTTAAGTTGCATTTGAGTAATTCTTTTTTATAAAGTTCTCCGGAGCTTAACAAAGCAACAGATGGTAAATGATTTAACAGACTCCCTCGGGCTTTGTTGGCTGGTCGACTACAATATCTGAATCCATACATGGACTATTTATGTATGTTCCACCTGATCTTGTTGTGCTGGAGTCAAACCTGTTTATTTTAAAGAGTGCAATTGTGCCTACTGACAGCCCCGCAGAGAGTTTTGAAGTATTAAAACACAGTTGATCTGCCTTTACCTCGGATGGCTCATAACATATTTTAAACCAAGTCAATTTTTTTTTAACACCGTGCCCACTTGTTTGCCCGTCTTACTCTCATGTTGTATTTATATTTGACTGCAGGGATTGTATGTATTAAACATCTTAGAGCAGAGGTGCTGGTCTGAGATCAGTCAGCCTCCTAACTCCACGTTTGCTGCAACTAATGAGGATTTTCATAAATGTGCTCATATATTTTCTCAGTGAATCATTTGTCACTAAATTATGAGAAAAATGTCACAAACACAGCCGTAAGGTTCAGTGTTTGGCCCATTGACACAGCCACAGCCTTGCTTAAGAAAATGATTGAAACAATTTATTAACCATAAAAATGGTTGTTGATTCTTTTTGTTTTGGTCGATTAATTGTTTCAGCTTTAATACATTATTCTTATTTGTTAATATCTAGTGTATTGAATGCCTCGAGATGCCTCCGTTCAACAGTCTTTGCTCTAAATGATTTCAGTCAACCCACTCAAAGGGGCTGAATGCACCTGAATCTTCTATTTTTTTTATCACTTGGTTAATATTGATTAGACAGTAGCTGCAGCCATTGAAGTTGTATGGGTGCAATGGAGGCATTGAAATAAATGAGAGATGGAGTGTAGTGAGGAGGAAAACTGAAATATTGGTGGTCACATTATATATTCTGAATGTCCTTGATCTACAAGATTAACTAGCAACCGTGTGTGTGTGTGTGTGAGTGTGTGTGTGTGTGTGTGTGGCTATTCCAGACACATCAGCATGTGATTGTGAACATCATTTTTCAATTTGTCTCCGTCTTTCAGCCTTGTTGTCTAATTGCCATGCCATCGGTGTGTCATTGAGGCTGCATTGTGTTCCTGTTTTGTCATTTTTATCTCAGTGATAATTGCCCTTGCCAAATAGAGGGGAATTAAGAAAAGAAATTGCTAATGACAAGACATCTAAGAAAAGCCATGTTCTCTCATTTCCTTTATCTGTTCTGTTCCCTCCCAGCCCTGTGTACCATTGTGGTAATTGCAGTCGATGCACAACAAGCTAGTTAAATAGAACAGTTTTCTGTTTCTACTGTCAGCAAGCACAATACGCCAGAGTGCTCAGTTCAAACAGAAAAACCTACCCAGCTCCCTTTGTTATTCCACCCATGCATTGACAACGGTCGCAGTGAGGAGGGAAGGAAAAAATCAATGCTGTCAAATGCGGAGATAGGAAAATGTCATTTTGACAAATGCAAGGCTTTGTGTACGCACAGATTGAATTTTGATGGATTTCTCCCCAGGCGAGGCCTCCTTTTCTTATTTATAGGCCTCCACATAAAAATGTTAAACAATGATGTTACAGAAAGCAAATACAAATGTCATCGGCACAAAAAGTCCTCCAATGAACTTGTGCTTCTTTGTTTGTGGGAAATGTTTTCTCACAAAGACACTTAGACACCATTTCAAGCCTTTCTGAAAGCTCCCATGGCTATTTTTAGGATGTTACACTAAGACTTTGAGTTTAGTTTGACATGGTCTGTCGTGGGGTATTTAAATGATGAAATCAATGCAAATTAATTTGCCTTAGTTCAAACAGAGGCTTGAGCATATTGCCAGGCTTTTGATGCTTTTAATGGTTTCCATTCAAACGTGCAGGTTTAAGCTTGATCTATCTTAAATCTATCTATCTATCTATATATCTATCTATCTATCTATCTATCTATTAATCTATCTATCAATCAATCTATTTATTTATGTATCTATTTATTTATGTATCTATCTATCTATTAATCTATCTATCAATCAATCTATTTATCTATGTATCTATTAATCTATCTATCTATCTATCTATAGTTCTATCTATCTATAGTTCTTGCAGCACTGTATTTATCTCCCTCTCTCTGGTGTAATGGATATGACGTCATGGGTTTCAGCTCAGGTCCTTTCCCAGAGTTCCTGACTGCCTTGTTTATCTTCTGTCTCCCACAGTCAACCTTTGGACCATGTTCCAAGCTGCTCAGAAACTTGGAGGATATGAGTTGGTAAGTATTCACATATGTGGGAATATATTCCTACTCATTTGTCGAGGTCCCACCCTTCTTTTGTCTGTCTCCCCCTCTTTCTCTTTCCCTCCTCATGTCTCCTGCCCTTTTTCCCTATTATTTCTCCCACTCTCACTGCCTTTCTACCTACCTCCTTTCTTCCCTCTGTTCTTTCTCTGCCCTCTTTTTGCCCCTTGAGGTCAGTCACTATTTTCCCAAGAAGAAAGTCTTGCTCAGAGCCACATTTAGCAAAAATGATGCCATTGTTTCAACCCCCCCGACCCCCACCCCCTTTAGACTGGAAAACACATGTTCCTCTGCTCTGCACTGGTCTGAAGGAAATTGGTCAAATCGCTCATTTTTTTCCCCCCGTGTTGGAGAAGTGAAATGCCCATAAGTGTGTACATGTACTTGCACACACAAGCGGAACCAGTGTGAGTAAGAAATATTGTGTATAATGCTGAAGCTTTAAAATTGGCTGCCTTAACTCTTCACTTGCTGATATAATGTGATCCAAACAGAGAGCCAAACCTGGCCATAAACAGGATACAGATCATATAATTGGGGCTCATATCCTTTTAAAACCCTCATATCTGCAGCAGATTATCTTACGTTTCATGTTGAGGCTTTGTTAGCTCTGTGGCAGCCCGGAGTTTCGTGTTGTAGTCATCTGTTATGGGATAAGGGGTTATGGCAGGAACAACTGACTGCATGATGTTAACAGAGCTTATTATGTTAGAGAATTGAGTGTTGAGGATTCAATAACTGGAACATCATGACTCAGTAACTCCCCAAGACCTCACAATGATGTCAACCACTTATGTATTTCCTTATTTTTTTTCAGAGTCTTTCTTCCTCTCATGTTTTTTCAATTTTCTTCATTCTACATTCATGTTATTTTCATCCTTTGTCTCTTTTTTTCTCTCTCTTCGTCTCATTACTCTCTGTCTTCTCCTCCATCCCTGCAGATCACAGTGCGCAGACAGTGGAAGCATGTATATGATGAATTGGGCGGGAACCCCAGCAGCACAAGTGCCGCCACGTGTACACGGAGACACTATGAGAGGTGAGTTATTATATTCTGTGGTTATATATGACACATCATTGTTACACATGCACATGTGGAACAGTTTGTCTGTAAACTCCCTCACAGCTGCCTTCAATATGATTTCGCAATGTTGGACACTACAAGACAATTATTGACATGCATGAAGATGAGTGCTTGAAGATACTGTGCAAATCGCTCCTCACTGTCTCTCACAGCTCTAATTGTATGAAATCCATTCCCCATGGACCTGAATCAATTCATGGGGAGATGAGGGTCAATTATTTTCTTAGGATTAATTGATTATTTGCATGGCACTATGGAACCAATTATGCGGTAAACTCCACCCATGCTTCTCCAGAAGCTGGCCGAAGAGGGTTTTTAAAAACTCTAAATGACAGCAAAGTTTTGAATTATTAACGATCCCACATGAATTCACATATACAGTAACTTTCCTCTCTGCCATAAATGCATCGCAAAACAAAATGAAAATGGCAGTTTAATGTATTCATCTAATAATTCAGTTCAGATACTGCAGCATTCTGAACCACCACATTATAATCACTCAGTATTACCAAACCATAGAAAGCATACGGATGTGATCCTGAGGGAGCTGTGAGGATATTATGCAGGGCTGCTTGCATACACTCTCACTCACACACACACACACAGACACACACACGCCCGCTTTC
This sequence comes from Scophthalmus maximus, assembly GCF_022379125.1. Classification (NCBI taxonomy): domain Eukaryota; kingdom Metazoa; phylum Chordata; class Actinopteri; order Pleuronectiformes; family Scophthalmidae; genus Scophthalmus; species Scophthalmus maximus. Next base: position 24,861,518 of record NC_061524.1, read on the forward strand.
CCAAGGTTAAACAAATGCCAAATACAATCTTCACAACAAGAGATAACCAGTCGCTCATGAAGCAGGTCATTCCTCCTGGCCGGCGACCCTTTCCAGATCTCTCACACTGCTGCAGGGTCATGCATCAGCAAAGCTTAGGCTCACGTGCTCACGCTCACACGCACACACAGACACACACACACACACACACACACACACACACTCACACACACACACACCTGTCACCACCTACATGCATATACCAGCAGTACCATACGAGGGAGCCAGGCAGCGTCACATTGTGTCTAGATTGCATGCAGTAAGCAAATTTGCAAGCATATGCAGTGGTGGCGAGAGCGGCTTTTCCAGGAAATTTGTGAAACCATAGGTGTGAGAGTGTAAGGTGCAGTGTGTTCTATTTGTACACAAGCTGGCAATGCCTCTGCATTTTCGGCTCAGGGTGTTGTCGTTGTGTTACAAGTACTGCCTCACAACGTAAAGCAGCGATATGCTTTAGGAGGAGCTGCTGCACAATGCTATACTAATGATAGATATGACTTTCAATACTTGGTATTCAAGATGATGTATATAATTTTGTTGCAAGTCAGGAAATGTCATTGATCAGTCTCTGCCTATTTAGGAGTTAACTTAGAGTCCGATGTAAAAATGTGTATTGTTCATCAGTTTATGAGGAGTATATATGGCCACAGGGAGACTGAGTAGTCCAAAATTATGCGGGAAGCGCTGAGGTGTGACTGCTGCTGTGCTGGTCTTTCCTTCTCCAGCCACTGAGAAGCAGCTGAGAGAAAATAATGCTGAATCAATACAAAGCAATAATATCCACACACTGCAGTGAATATCAGGCTGACAGAGGGAGGAGGTGTAAGAGGGAGGGCGGGGGGTGATGGGGCATATATATATATATATATATATATATATGTCTGTGTGTGTGTGTGTGTGAGAGAGAGAGAGAGAGAGAAAGAGAGAGAGAGATCAGCTGAAGCTGAGCAACTTTCCATTCAGGGGAATAATTTTAGCTGAGCTTTGGTGTTTGGGCTGCTTGGAGGGCAATTAGCTTCATTGTATTAACTCAGCAAACACGGCCATTCTCTCCGCATGATGAATGAGGCTGTTTGTGGGCTCGCTGAAGTGTGTGTTTGTTCCCTAGAGGCGTCTTTGTTTCCACCTTTAATCATTAGTCAATGTGCTACAGAAATATAATTCACAGGGAAGAATGTACAGTGTACAAACTGGAACAACACTATACGTTTTCCTCTTCCCTCAGAAGGATCACTTCTGATTTGTCTCAGTGGGCCAAAGTGGAGTAGAGCAGGAAATAAGAAGTCTCACGCTAATAAGAGGAAAGGAAACGTTATTTCAGGACATAATTGCTTTAAATTAAGTGGATATTCTGGGCTTTCTTGGTGTTATTTGGGTTAAAGACTGAATATCCACAAGCATTCAGCTCTTATTTTAAATTATACACATTATGCTTTTACAGCCCTAATGGTAAAATCATGTGAAATGGTTTCCTAGGAGATGTTATTGTGAAACATGTAGCCGACAGCATAATTATTATATTCAGGCAGTAATCACTGATAGTAATGGAGTTACATAGCTGGAATTGAAAAGGAGATAACCTCAGCTAATTGTCATCTTCAACACTACTGTTTTTCAGTCACAGAGTGCCGTTCATTAGTGTGCAGGGAAAAATCAATGTAGAAATGTCCAAACCAAGGTCTGCCGCTGCAGCAATGGGGAAGCTTTAATGATATTTATTTAAACCGTTTCCCGAGATTAGCTGTCAGGGCCCAGCGCTCTGAATTAAAAATGAGGTCATGAAAAAGATGGCATCAATAACCTTGAAATAGACTGCCTTTTGCTTCTGTGCTGTGCCATTTTCTCTGTGCCCCCTCCTCTCACTCTCTGTCTCACCCACTCCCTGCCTTGCAATTCATGCTGTTTCTTTCATTATACAGGTCAGCGCCTTTTAACAGCTCCTACATATTTAATCTTCAGAGTTTCCTACGTGATCTCTTGTTACAGAAACATCACATTTCACTATCTCCTTTCATTTTTGCCTCTTACAGATTTTGAATACCTCACCCTGCCTTGGCAGTCTAATGTAATTGCACAATGGGATTGGTATAGGAGCAGGAGGGGGTTTTGGAGGGGGGTATCCATGGCAACAGAGAAGCAATTTAGAATAATTTGCTATTTAAAAACTAGGAGGTTTTGGGCAATAGCAGAGAGAGCAGATGAGGGGTTTTTGAATTTAAATAATTTCATCTTTAAAGTATTAGATGTTTGCCAGATGTACTGTGCACAGAGTCGTAGGCCTGTGAAATATTCTCCGGCTCAGATCATACAGATACGTGTATCTTTTAAGACAGATGCATGCCTGTTCCAAATTTTGGTCGACTAGATGTTTTATTGATTCAGCCTTTATTCATTCCTCCTGGTATCAATGTTCCATTGCATTCACTCAAGTTTCTTTCCCGATATAAAAAAAAACATTTGTTGCTCATAATTATTAGCAAGTCTTGAGCCAGACCCTCACACTAAAAATCTGTATAGGATAGAGTTCAGATTTCAGCACAGGGGATTTTTTTTATATACTGTATTATTGTATTTTATTCTGTGAGATGCTCAGTATTTTGTACTTGTCAGCATTTCTCTGCATTCCCCTTGCTGTATTGCAGATACATCAAACACATTACACTTTAACTTGCCTTGCCTAAAACTTGTAGAGCAAAGGTTATCATTGGAACGCAATAAGAGTAAGTGGGAATGAAGCATCACCACCATGCTCCCTGTGATTTTTATTCCCAAGGAGACTTGGAGAGAGACAAAGGAAAATGATGAAAGAGGGAAGTTGCAGTATGAGGCCATCATTGTATAATTTCTGTCAGCATTCCTCAACACTCCAACTAATGTCTCAACATGTTTTACGCTTAAAAAGCACAGCCAAATCCTTTGTATATCCACGACTCTTCTGCATAGCAGGCAGATATCCTTTTTTATTTTTTTTACAGCAATCTTAACAAACCACAATATGGGGCAAGTTTGTAATGCGGGGTATTTAGTCAGAAGGTCCAAGGGTTCTTTCCCCATTGCCGCTGAAAAATCACAAATTACAGCACTTACGTGTGACAGCCAATCAACTGTATGATAACCCATTGAAGTCTACTGAGATTACTGTAATAAGTAGCTCAGCATAACAGCAAATTAAATTAATGACATTCTTGCAGGGATTTCCGTCCACTCTGAGGCAGCAAGAGGAAAACATGCCGTATATTTTCGGGGTATTAATACTTGTTTGACTGAATTAAGTGTTCCTTTATGCAGAATAGTACACATTTATTTTCAAACTCTTGGCTCACACCTGCTATGGCGAACATTTACCACGGGCTGCAGCGGCAGCAGCTAATGAGAGCAAACCCCGGGGGAACAGTAGAGGTCACTTTAAATCTGGTATTTTCAGACTTGACAAAGGACTTAAGTTTTTCATACATTCCTGCGCTGCCCTCCTGTTTTAACTGCATGAATGAGGGTCACCTCAAGTGGTTTGGCTTCAAGACAAAAGAGGGGCTTTGAGGCATGAATCCAAAGCAGAGGGACCAGCTACAATGTCTGTTTATCCCTCTGCTGGCATCTTTTTCTCTCTCTTTTCTTCACATCTCTCAGCAGCACTTCTTTTTTTCCCCATTGTGCTGATGATGCCTAATCAGTGCATTAGGATGTGATAAAGAGTTGATTTTTTTTTTTACAATCTTTTTTTTATTATATTCTCTTTTCCTCACAGGCTTGTAAAAGTAATTCATTTTCTTTCCAACAAATCTTTTTACAGCCCCCGGGGCTTGTCCACCAGCTCTTTAAATAGTTTCTTTTCTTTCTTTCTTTCTTTTTTTTTTTTTTTTAATACACGAAGCAGCTCTTGTGATCTTAACACAACACCAGCTAAAATTAATTTCAGCACGGATGGGAGGGAATGGTTGAAATGGAACAGCCCGCAGGCTTTTTCCACTTATTTGGTGACTTAGGCATTTCTTGGATTTGAGCACACTGCTTGTTCCTGAGATGAGAGCAGCACATTGCTGGTAAAGTCACCTTGTTTTTGCCAAGTTGTCTTTTTTTTTTTTTTTTGGTGGGGGGAGGTGCTTTGTGTACAGTCTATTATTTCAAAGGCATAGACATGCTTAGTTGACATTTATAGTTTGATGAATTACACGGATAGATAGATAGTTAGATAGATAGATAGATAGATATAGATAGTTAGATCGATATATAGTTAGATAGATAGATAGATAGATAGATAGATGAAAAACGCTATTTTTCTTAGCTTGATTAAAATGTGTCATCTGCTATCTCTGCCTATTCAACGTTTAATCTCTTCACTGCATATCTTAGTTGCTGTTATCGACATGGAAAACGGCTGCTTAAACAAAAGCTGGGTGATAAATTGGCATGAGAGGAAGTTATGTATTTATTGAACTCATAAAAATGTTGCCTCTCCTGCCTTAATGAAATTCTTTCCTGGAATCTCTCAGTGCAGCACATGCCCCCTAGTGGCGCCTGTTATTAAGTACACCTGGCTCACTCTCAGCTAATGCAGTGGCTGCCAAGCTCAACCCCTTCTTTGGAGGAAATTGCTACTTATATAAGTGGTATTGTGTCATGAGTGCTATATTACAGGATCATGAATTTTTTTTTTATCATATTTAAACGAATGACAGCCCTGTGGCCTGAAAGTGTCTTGGCTTATACAGCCCTTTGTGGACATTTACATAAAACTGAAAAAGGTCTGTGGTGTAGAAAGAATTACTCATACCATTTAAAAGGCTGCCGTTTTGCTAAGTCTACTTGAATTAATTAAACATAACAAAGTAAATAATTGTGACAGTGTAGGGAACTTCCTGAGACTGATTTTTGGTTTCCTGCCGACACTGCATCTTAGCCTTTCCATTTGGAACTATTTAAGGCTCCAGTAATTTCCCGGGCTCAGCTCTTACATTATCCGGGCCTGCAACTGCCCGACCCCCGCCCCATATTGACATTCCATACAGTTGACCCAGGCCAAGGCAGCCATGTCTTTCCCACAGATCACTCTGATAGTCAGCGGTGCACCCTGGTACAATGTGTGTGGGTAAATGTGCCAATTTTTCTAGCCATTTCTACATGCTGAATACACATTTAGTAGAGGCTTTTTTTTTTAAGTGAAAAATTAAAGCCACCCACCTTTTCTGTGCAATAATGCCAAATTTTTATTATCCTAAATATAGACAGCCTGAGAACCACTTCTCTATTTGTAATAATATTCGCTGTATCAAGACTGCATGTTTTTTATCTCTGTGTTCTAGGATTCTTAGTTCCTTCACTCTGAATTGTTTGTGCTCTTCATTAACATGTCATTATCCCCTCTTTCACTCCCCCTCTCCCTCCGTTTCTTTTTCCTTTAGCGCGCTTTCCCTCCCCTCTTCGCTTTCACAACCCCTTTGCTCTCCGTCTTTCCAATAAGTCACATTTAATAGTACATTTCCTTTCTTGGCCTGGGGCCCGGTGCCAGACCAGCTGTATGAAATGTAGTTTCACCGCTTTCCCTGCCAGCACTTTTGTTCAGAGGAAAAATAACAAAAAATCCCACAGAGCCTCTTGAACTCTCTGAGGCTTTTTTTCTTCCTTTTGAAGAGGAGGCGAAACAGCTCTTGATTCATTGTTTGTTTTACCGCCATGTCCCTTAAAAGGAATAGTGCAACCATCACTTGTCGTTACACGAGAAGACCTTATTTTCTCTCATGACTGAGAAAGTCATGTTTCTGCCTGGTTTTTATGGATTGTTATTGTAAAAAAAACTGTCAGAGGAGCTGGAGAGATTTTCAGGGGAGCTTACTGAAGTTTTGAGTGTTGTAGTTTTTCAGTTGTCTCGGTTTCCTCTTCCACAGCGTTTCTTATTTCTGGTCTGATGCCAATTTCCATTCTCTTTTCTGAGCAATAAAAGTCTAAAAGTTTCCCTCGCTGGTTTCTTCATGTCATTATTTTACACATGGGCATTGTTACGTTGTCCAGATCTTAATGTTCCCATTAGTTATGACATCAGATACGGAAAATAGACTTGGGAAGTATTCAGAAGAGAAATAACAGAAGTCAGAAATAGTTGAATGTTTTTATTCTGCAGAATGTTCTTTGTCACTGAGTGTGGTTTTAATTAGGTTGGAGCAGATGCAGCTATCATGCGTTTGATCGTGGTGGTGTGTTAAAAACTGGAGCTGTAACTGTTACTAGCTAAAACATTTTATTACTGTAACCACTGTAAGAGCTTCTGGGAACCCTCATATTAGTATATTAAATTAGATATCACATTGTATGAGGTTCCTTCAAACAGTTTGACAAATATATCAGTCCCAGATATTCTCCTCCCTTTATTTCCCAACCACGTTAGCTTTACACGCCCCCACACACACAACAGGCACATACATATTATTCTCTCTCAAGGTTAAACTAATACCAAATGTGATCTGCCTCAGCAGGAGATCACTGGTTATTCACATTCTCACACACACTCACTCATCTGAGCCTGGATTTCCCCTAACTTGGTTTGATTACAAGGCTTCCCAGGTATTAAGACGAGGGGTTGTTAAAGCACTGGATGCACTGCATGCCCGTGGCATAGCTGCAGCTCCCTCTGTTTTTTTCTATTGCAAAATTGTTTCTTTGTACGTTACACGTAACACTGTTGTTTGGTTCCAAAAATGTTTTTGTTTGTGTGATGAAACAAAAGCTAAATAGTTTTTCCTTACAAGCATGACATGACATAACATGATCATAGCACAGACTCATCCTCATTCCTTTGCCCACGTACTTCCTCAGGCTCCTCCTTCCTTACGAGAGGCATGTTAGAGGTGAGCAGGACAAACCCCTCCCCTTGGCCAAACCCAGGAAGCAGGAGTGCAGCCAAGAGAAGGCCTCAGGAGCCAAAGCCAAAGGAGTGGGGGCCAAGAAATTGAAAAGCCCCAACAATCCTAACAATCCCGACAATCCCAAGCTGGGGAGTAAAAATGAGAGAGGGGAGACAGTGAAAGACCAAGAACAATCACAGGTCAGTCACAGACAACTCCCAACTGCTGCCTCATCAGGATTCCTTTTCATTTCCATCCCTCTTTTTCATAGGTGCCTCTCCCTCTGTCTTGAATTTTTGTTGTCTTTTGAAATTGCCAGATAATGAGAAAATATTAGAGTGATTGTTACAACTATGTTTCTGCATGCAGGACTCCAAGGAGCCAGAGGAGAATCATGAACTGTCCTCAGCCATTAAGCAGGAGGTATTTCACAGAGATGAACCAATTCTAATTGAGGAGGAAGAGTTACATCTTATCCTGAAGAAAGAGGAGTCCTTGGCAGCGGAGCAGCCACCTTCATTGTGCCCCAAAGAGCCGGACAGCAGAGCCCCACATGCTAGCCTACCCCTTCACACGGGGCCCGGTCCCCATCCTGAATGGATGCAAATCAGTGAGGCCCTCCAAGCAACACTGACCTGTGAACAGCAAACTGAAGGGCATTTTATTCCTAAAACCCAGTACCTGCCGCACCGTTGGGATCAGAACAAATCTACTGGACATGTTGCTCTGCCTGAGTCCTCCTCTAGGGTCAAAGACTCCATAGTAAGTCATGGTGGGAGAGTGGGGAAGGTGTTACCAATGTGTAAGCAGGCAGACAGACAGTGTATAGACTTGAGCACAGATTCCCTCAAGGAGAAAGAAGACTTTGGAATCATTAAGAAGGAGTCTTCCCAAGGCCCTGCACAGACGGCTGCCTATTGCAAATCCAGTCAGGGGGTCATGTCGCCTTTGGCCAAAAAGAAGCTCCTCTCCCAAGTGTGTGAGTCCAACCCTTTCTCCTTTATTTCTCCTTCTGTTCAGCCTCCACCTCCCACAGCGGCTTCTTCTCTCCCTGTCATATCAGTGGCAGAAAGGGAGGACAAGAGAAAGGATGAGGAGGAGGTGGTAGGACAGAGGCACGGATGTGTGTCAGACAACATCCCAGAGGTAGCGCCTATATTCAGGCCATCAGTCATTCAGCATGCCCAGAGCAGCAAGCCTCAACAGCAAGCCACTGGTGGCCCAGCTGAGAGGAGCACCGCCGGGGAGCTTTCAGAGACATACAGTTGCCGGACAAGCCATCACCTTCAGCCTCAAGTCAATCCACCATGGCAGCCCTATCTCCCCCGGACCCAAGCGCAGGACAGTGGGGAGAACACCGGGGAGAAGCTACTCCAAGGCCCAGCTGCTCAGCCCCGGAGCTACGCAGGTGACTGTTACTCCTCCCCTCACCTCCATAGTCTGTACAGGCAAACTGAGAACTGCCTGAGCCAGGAGCGGATGGTCAGCTTTGCCAACGGTGAGCGGAGAGATCACTACAACAGGGACCGTGAAGGCAGCCAGAGCTTTGTCTGTGGTGCCCTGGAGCAAGAGGGTCTGGCCTTCAGGTCTCACTACAGTGACAGGACTCAAACACTTGGAGAGAGCAGAGAGGCTGATGATGAGCCCAGAGACTTCACAATTTCTAAACCTCTTTCCCATAGGGTGTCCTCCTTCTCCAAGACCTCTTTCTGCAATCTCCCATATTCCATCATGCACCAGGGTTTGGATTCCCACCCTAAGGCATGCAGGGTTCCTCCTATGACCATATCTCCTCCCAAACAGAGCTCAGCAGAGTCATCGCAGCCATTTCCCAGCCCCAAATCTTCAAGCGATTCGTCCCTCACCATCCCCATTCGACCGAGCAAGCGGAGCCTAGTGGAGTCCAATAACGACGAAGTCCCAGAGAGGAAAGTCCGTGTGGTGACACCAATCCACCCTGCCTGCTCAATCCGACGCAGTGACCCAGAAGAGCTAAAAGCAGCTGAGCCAGCCCACGCTGTTCACCTCAACAACCAACTGCCAGAGGGCCACCCTACAACCACCTACCCCCTCCCCCATGCCACACACCTCTACCCTGGCATGTACCCACCTGGCAGCCTGGTATCTCCAGGAACCCATGACGGGCTCCAGCAGCACCCAAGTCTGCAGTACCTGAAGAGCCAGTCAGCAGTTTCCCCCCTCGTTCCCTCTTTAGCCTTCCACCCCATGATGCTCCACAGGCAGCTGTTGGCCTCCAGCCCCAGCCCACACCACTTCTACAGGCATCCAGGCGGGGCAGCACTGTATGGGGACCTGTTACACCACCTTTACCCTCTCTCCACCCTCCCGCCCCCTCAGATGTCCTCGGTACACCCCAGCACCAGACTGTGAGGGAGAGAGGGCAATTCCCTCTTCTTCCTCAACCACAGATATGTTTTCAGCTCGTCTTTGTCTTTCTGTCTCTCTTTGCTCGGGGATTGTGACTCAGTTGAAGGAAAACACTGATTATAAACTTTGGCTGATAACAGACGGATAAACTCATCAGTCGGGCAGACTGAAAATTCCATTTCCTTTTTTTAGTTGTGTATTGCATTTGTTTATATACTTTGCACTGTTCATTATTTTCTATCACCCCTTACTGTATCTTTTGTTGTTGTTGTATCCTTATTTGCACAATGCTCATGTGTATGTGTGCTCACAAATCAGTTTGTCACTCAAAGTCACCATGAGTCAGGTTGTTGCCCTGGATGTGTGAAAAGTGGAGGGCAACAGTGAAAAGCCATTTGTTTACTGCGTCTGAGGGCTAAACTTTGTTGCTTAAAAACAACACAAGTAACATGACGACGTAAATGAAATTCTTTCTTTCACTAAAGGTGCGGTCACCGTCGCAAAAAAAATGCGTAACAGCTGTTTAGCGCATTATTACACTTTAGGCAGCCTGTGGTGTTCTATCTGTTTACATGTCTCCACGCTGAAAGCTGTTGCCTCTCTGTGCCACAGTTAGAAATACCTGGACTCCTTGGAATAGACATTACAACTCGCTGCAGTTCTGTATAACATGAAATAGATTCATCTTAACATCCGCAGGTGCTTGTGTATGACAGACGTACTGTATACTCCTTTTCTTTTTAAAACTCACTTCAGGTTGTTTTTGGTTATCCAGTTCAGTTCAGATGCAGCCTACGCAGTTGTCATGTTGGATCTGGTGACAAATCACAAATGTTGTTTTTGTCTGTTAGAGTTGACGGAAAAACAGTTTTAATCTTTACTTTTTTTAATTGAAAGTAGATTGACCCCCAAATCCCTTGTAATGAGTAGAGTGTAGCAGCTTGTTTGTGTCTGCAGGACCAGCATAATGATGCAGCCATCTGCTGTGGAATGTTCACCACAAGAAATCAGCATTTCATCTTTTTGTTCTTGACTTGAAAAGCTCTTTTTTTGTGGGGGTGAACAAGGCTCTTTAATTCAAGATGCTGAAAAGATTCACTCTATGATTTAACAGGAATGTTGTCACTTATATTATTGCTTTGCAAATATCTGTGCCTTTTGCAGTCTTGGATTAGAGTTAGTGCTACAGTTGTTAAGGTTTATCTTCTGTGGCAGGGTAGGAATATAAATATATTACTGTCACTCAGCACACAGACATTCATACAAAAACTATATATATGGCACACTTGACTATCAGACGCCAGACTCGATTGGTAAGGCAGAGAATTTAAAGGAATGCATTAACCTGATTACCTGGATAGAATCTGTGCTTGAATGAATCTATTTACGTAGCCTAACTGTGTCAGGTAGTCGAACACAGAAGAAGCTGAAAAGATTTACTGATAGTTAATATTGACACATTTGCCATTCACAGGGCAAGTGTGCTGTATGTGTTTTCTAGCAGTGATGACAAGGTACCAGACTCCATAAAGTATGCCTGCCATGCTCCATAGCCTGAGGAAGCAAGACGACACCTGCTCTGGCTTTTACAACCACTATAATTGCAATCCAGGATAGTTGGAATACACAGTGAACATGTCTGGTGTTTTAAAAGAAGAAAAAAAGCTGTAAATGTCTATGTAAAGTTTTACTGAATACTTAAAGACATTCATTTCTGATTAAGTACTGTACATTGCTGTGTGTAGGTAAAACTGGCATTAGTGCTAGCTCCTGTACAGAACATTCATGCGGGATCAATTCATGACAACCCCTCCCTCGTCTTATTTTCTGTGTAAATAGCAATGTAGATAGTATTGCGTGGTTGTTATCATATAAACTGTTATAATCTGTAAATAGTATAAAAAAACAAACAGTATAAAAGTCGGTTACACAATCTAGCTGTGTCCTTGTTTGCTCTGTTTCAAGGTCACCATGATCACGTTAGATCTAAACGAACACTACAGTTTAAGAATTAGGATACTCTTTATTTGTTGTCGTTTCATTCCCCCCCATGTTTTCATTTATGTGCATCCTGAAAGTGTTTTTGATACAGTAGCCATCTGTTTACCGATCACCCAGCTGGCAAGCAAAACAAAAAATAGACATTTTGTATATGACCTCCTGTATATTTAATTAAAATATTTTACTATCTATACACGTTTCCTTCGCTGTATTTTTTAAATGAACTGCAGACAAAAGGCAAGGGTTGAATGAACTGATGTTTAATGCCAGTGGACTACCAGCAATGTTATGTTTTGTTTTGTGAGAATGCAGTGTAGATGGGGTTTTATTATTGTAATACCATTATCTGGCTATGAGATTCCATCTGCCTTAATCTTCACAACAGGCTACTTCTGGGCTCAAAGCCAGAGTAGTCTCTCCAGTATTTGCTGCAGTCTAAAATGTGCTAGTGCACGTATCTCTATGGTTGGTGTGTGTGTGTGTGTGTGTGTTGGGCTGCAATAAAAGCAACGCTTGGATTTTTATTGCCACCCCCTGGTAAACCTTTACCATGAAAAATATTCAGTAATACTTCCATGATCAGGAAAAATAAAGCAGCCTCACCAGGGTAGAATACAAGCTGTTTTATTGCAGACCAACAATATAAAAAAACCAAATCAAACAAACACCGGTTTGCTTTCAAGACAATAGTGAAGAGTGGCAAGAAAATTCTACTTTTTACAGAATAGAAACATGTTTTTTTTGTTGTTTTTTCACATTGCACTGGTCACAAATTATACATAAGATTAATATATAATATCACTGCTTACTAGTATGTAAGAACTGGTCCACTTAAGGTCTAAATAATTAATGTGCTTACAGAAAAACTGAGATGACATGGATTATTATACTACAAAGGAATTACATTTTCAATCAAACAATACAAATTACTCCTGCAGCTGCAATTGATTGAGAAATTAAAAGACATTTTTAAAAAACACATCAAATATAAGTGTGGCTCATTAGTTTACCTCAGATCAAAGTGGGAATGTTCTTGTTAGGTCATAAATCATTTGTACATTTCTGACTCATGAGATCACATGCTTTTCCTCAACCCTAATGTTAGCAGAGGAAACGTTGCCTACAAAAAAAATGAGTCTCCAGGGCCACACAGGTAATTTCCACAAAACATGAACAAATGTTAGTTTTCACTCTTAACGGCATAATGTCATGTTATTTATTGTGTTTTTCTTCTCTGGCTTTAGTCAAACTGAAATGGCTGAGATGCAGTTTGTAATAAGATCGCTGAGATGATTTAGCCATAATCCTACAGCCGGAGGTCTAACCACATCAGCATCTGTAAACAGACCACTGATGCTGTGAGGTCTTATCTACAACGTTCCCTTAACTTTCCAGTTATGTACTGTTTAACATAAAAGTGACTCATTTAATAGTAAAATGCCATTAGGAGACATTTGAACACACTCCTTTTGTACAATCCATTTTCAGTAAGACAAAAGTTCCAAAAGGAACGACTCCTCTACAGTTGGCCAGTGGATCAATTCCATTTTGAGTGCTTTTGCAAAGGCTCTTTCTTCAGTCCATGTTCCAGTGGCAGAGCTGAGAAATAAGCCTTTCCATTTTAGTGGGATTGATGATGGTGGTGCTCAAACCAACATACATCGTTTCCAATTTCATCTGTGGGTTAGCTGAACATGAAAACGTTTAAATGGAGGGACGAGCTGGAGATGTATCGATGCAATATTGATATTGTGATACGAGGTGTGAACTGGGATTTGGGATGTCATGATGGACGTTTTGGGGATGCTTGTTAAGACACCACATCACCCCCCCATCCTTCAGGTGAAAGCAATAGTTTGCCGATTCATTTTGTTATGGAAGATCAGATGAGAAGATTGATACCACACTGATCACATCTATCTCCTCAATATAAAGCCGGAGATGGATATCTTATCTTAGCACAAAGACAGAAAGCAGGAGAAACAGCTAGCCTGACTGTTAAAAAGTGAACAATGCACCTACCAGCATGTCTTAAGATCACTGTTGAACAAGTTGCATTTTGCTGGTTTAATTTGCACAAAACAAAAAGTTTAAAGGCGTTTCAATTAAATACATTTCTTGGCAGGGAACAATGACTTCCTGGAATGGGTTAGATGGTAAGAGTCATTCGGTGATGACAAGACTGGACTGCTCTCTGCCAAGAAATAGTCTGCCACTTAATCTCCCATAAAACATAGTCCTTTTTTTATATCACTTTAACAAACAAGCTACAACATGTTAATGTGTGAGCTTCGGAGTTGCTGGAGGACAGTTTTTGAAATGCATCATCAGAGCCAGGCTAGCTGTTCCAGCCCATTTCCAGTTGTTACTGTACGTTCAACTAGACTAAGCTAAGCATGCCCTCTCGTGGCATTAGCATCAAATTTAGAGTACAGTTATTAGTTTGGTATTGTTAAACTACCCCGTTGTTATCAAAGGACCACTCAAACATGCCCAAAATATTATCACAGTATCGCTATTAAGTTACAGTCATTGTGATTTTACCAATGTTACCAAGTTCAGTTGAAAAGTTCAGCAACAGTTAGTCTTTGAAATTCTCTCTATTAGCAGTAAATTAGTTGGTTAAATCCAGATTCTGTCGGAGGTCACGGTCACAGGGCTTTAAAGTTCATCCTCTCTCTGAAAGACTTCCTTAATTTGCTCCTTGTTGCAGGAACAGGACCGTGATTGGGTCTGACAAAACCATTTTCAGCTGTGGTTTCAGGATGCTGGGTGTGGTGGTTCTGGTGCTCCAGCTGCTGGAGAGGGGGCTGAGGCTGACCTTGCGGTTGTATATCGAGGACACCCAGTGGAGCATTTTTCCGACTGAGGGCCGCAGCTCCTCCGGTGTTGTTCCGCTGGAGCTGCTGGATGATGGCAGAAAACTTGGCGTCCAGAGATGGTCTACCAGTTTTGGACCTTGTGGCCGGCCGTGAAGCGCAAGTGCCGGAGTTCTCCTTCTCCTGATATGAGAGAAGAGGATAAGGAGGAGGATGAAGGGAAGCAGGAAGGGGAGGTCTGGCTGGACGGGCGGGAGGAGCATAAGGCTCTCTGTTAGGAGGGGGCGGCGGGGCACGCCGCTTCTTGTTGCTCATGGGAGTAGAGCTGGTGCTGGAGTTTGGGTTGGGGTTGGGGCTTGAATAAGGGGTGGAGGTTTTGCTCTGGGACAGAATACTCCTCTGCACTACCATTGATTGGGATCCATCAAACAAAGTGGACCAATTTGGCACGTCCTTCTCCTCTTCATCACCAATCAGAAAGTGGCCATCTGTCTCCTCTATTTTGTTGTGGATAACATCTGTGATGCTCACAAACTTGCCCGGTGAATTTATACCTGCAAGTCAAACACAATGAATAAATATCAAAATACAGGCCAATACATTAAGTTGATGTCAGCTTTGTCTTTTTCCATGCTTGATGGATTCCAAAAAGATTTAATAAAATACCATAGTGACATACAAGCACAAATTCTAATTTGTAGGTAAAATGATTTTAGTTACAAGCACGAAAGTTAAAACTATTGTGCATTTTTATTTTGTTTACAGTATATATAAGCTCTTGTATCAATCTTCTATAAACAGATTCAGAAGGAAAATCTTGCAAAACTTTGGACATTGAGCAAGCAGTGATTATATCAACCTCCATCTAACTCACTTCAGTAACTCCAATTACTCTACTCACTGAGGTCGTTGTAAACAGAGTCAGCCTGCTTGGTGAGGAAGAGTGATGGTTTCCGTGGTGATGCGACCTCGATCTTCATTAAGTGGTTACAGCACTGCAGCCACTGGCCTGCGAAGATAAAAGTTAACCCTTTATCTCTGCCACTTTTACAAGCCGCAAGTGTTCTGGGTAAGAGTTAAGATGAGTACATGTGCAGCCACTGTGTACTAGTCCAGACTGACCTGCACACCGCACTTCTTTTTTTTTTGTACAATATCAAATACACACACGGTACAACTGCTTTGTACACACATGGACTTCTCTAGCTGAAATAGCTTTCTATCTATAGTTTATTTACATAAATACAAACCCATGTGCTGCATGTTTACACAAAATCATGCTCACTCTGATCATAGACATGTTGGTGGAGGGCATCAAACCAGTCCTCCAGTTCCTCCCTGGTGTCTGTGGTGAAGACAACGGTCTCATATCCCTCAGGTGAAGGGTTGATGACAGACAGACTCCTGGATTTCTGGCCTGCTGACTCCTTCTCTATCAAACGGATCCGGGTGTCCTGTTGAAACAACACAAATAACTTTCATAATCTGCAAATTTGTTCCACAGCATATAAAAGAGAGCTATATGTGAAATATCGCATTAAAAAGAACATTGCTGATACTGCAGAAAACATCAAGTCAGCAGCACAATCCCAAAGCTGCAAGCACAATCTCACGAGTATTGTGGCAGTTTATAGTTTGCTTATTCTCAAATATTAAGGAACGTTCTGATCTGAAATGTAAATCAATAATAAAAGTAACAGATAATAAAATAGTGATAGTAACAACAATAACTATTTCTGGTGTCATCAACATCCTCCTTTTCTGCCGTAACATTTATTTACCTAATAGCTCCGGACAGAAATATAGGTGTAACCGGAACTGGAATGTTTTGAAAGTAGGTAACAAGGTAAGGGAAACACGTTAAAATTTTTAAAATTAACATTGAACCTTTTTATGACTCTCTAATATGTTGTGTGTTTTTCGTATGATGCCATCAACAAAATAACTGTGCATGAGTGTGGAATGTGAAGGTCAGAGTTTTCACTTCTTTGTCTCACCTTATTGATGGGTATGTTGAGAGTGGGCTCCAATTTAGCATCAATTTCTTCTGGGGTGAAGTAACACGACAAACTGCCAGCACTCAAGACACAGTAAAAACTACAGCAGCGGCTCATCCCCTCCACACTTTGCTGGAAAATTGCCAGAAAGAAACAATGGAACTTACACATTTAACCTTGGAACCAGCTTTGGGGCCGATGCCAACGATAACAGCAGTCAACACACCTTCTGATTCAGGTAGCCGTTCATCATGCTCTGTGTCATACAGGCAGGCTGGGCCACCAAACGGCAGCAGAGGTTACCGTAAAGTGGGAGCCAAGTTGACCACTCAGCTGGACGTTTCAAGAGCAACAGGAAATAAAACGCAAACATATAGAGATTTACATACATTACTCTCAGTTAATTACTGTATGCTGTATAAAAGACTTTGGGGGTAATTTCAATGTGAAGTGAGAAGATGAAACCAAATATTTTTTAATTATAAAATAGAGATAAGAGAACTACATGAGAAATGACAGAAATAGTATTCTTTAATTCTATGGACCTGAGCACCAACTTTCTTATCCGTTTAATTACACATGCAAAGGAAGAAAAGTAATCAAAGCAAAACTTAAATTTTCTTTAATTTTAGCTTTCTAAAAATATTGTATTATTCCTGAGTACTGAATCAAATCAAGAGCTAAAAAACATAATCCCTTTACATCCCCAGATATTCAATTTCTACGCCTTTGTCTCTTACCGTCTTGGAGGACAATGAGGGAGTGAGACTGAAAGCTGCCTTCAGCCTCGGGCAGACGCAGAGTCGTGTAGGCCAGCAGGCTGTACTTGGCTCCACTGGTACAGGTAGACACACATGCAAACAAAGAGGCATTCTATCAAGTATACTGCATCGACTTATGTTAATTTATTGGCTTCACAGGCTAAACCATAAAGATTAATGCGCAACTCTAATCTTCACAATAAAACAGTTATTGAGATACATTGACATACAAGACCACCAACCTTAACGTGTGCACATGCACTATTCATTTATTTTTTGCCTATTGAAGTTTCTCTTCCCTTCCACAGAGCAGGTGGTATGTGTATGTGGTAACACTTAACAGATAAGAGGGTCTTGACGCTCTGGATGCTGATCAGTATGCTTTCTCTCAAATGCAGGATACACTAAAAAAATGCACTTTATGGATGTTAAACCCTTATTTCAGTGTTAACTAACCCTTTAATTGGGTCTGCAGCTACACCCTTTCATACACTAACAAGTCCTAATTGTCATGGAATAAGTTCCCAACTGCAAAAAATAGAGAGTAAAGAGTGTAAGGGGTTTTAATGGAAAACAAAATACATACGAGGGGATGGGGTTGTGCTGCAGGAAGGTGTCAGGGTCTTGAGTGTCCAGCAGAGGGCAGAGCTTCCTCCCAGCAGTTTTTCCAAAGGAGTTGCGGAGCTTCTTGGCCAGCTTCTTTGGCGTGTTCACTAAGGTGAGCTCTTCCTCCAGGGCACAGCTCCACAGCTCCATCTTCAGCTCAAATTGAGGAACTGCTTCTTTACTGTGAGGGAGAGAGAAGAGAAATGTCAGTTTAAAAAAAAACATGGATTATTTATATAAAACGTGAGATTGAATAATACACAATACTAAAGATTCATAAAACAAAACAATGATTGCGGAGAAACTGTTATGTCAGTGTTTGTAGAAAAAATACATACATACATATCCCAATACCTATTCTGTTATCTATATCACTAAATAAAGAACATATTTCTAGCAAATTAACATTAGTATGACAGACAGTAGACATTCTTTTCACCGCTGTACAGCAGCAAGTAAGAGCAGCTATACTAAGTGTATTCCTCTGCATATTTGACGAGTAGAAAAAACACTTACAAGATGGTGAGTCCCTCAAAGCAGATGTCAGTGACTGATCTGTCTACCACCACCATCTCTGTGTCAAACACCTCAGAGCCAATCTGCATCAGACAGAACATGGCCACTCGACGGGAGCCTAATACAAGGGGTGCACAGTATTTACACTAGAGCAGCCAGTATCCACAAAAAAAACACAAGGCGAAGCTAGGCAGAAGGCATAAATGGAAACAAAATAAGGACACACTTACTTCCTCTGTTGTTAAAGTGGTCTGAATCCCTCCACATCAAAGGAATACGCAGCCCTACATTGTCAGATTGGGGGAGAAAATCGAATTTACATAACAACACTCGCAAATCTTCACGTCTGAAATGCTCGATATGTATAACAATTTTTTGTGAAAGTTAAATCTCCTTAAAGGGGCAGTAAGCAATTCTGGAGAAAGCTTGTCTCTCTCTTTGTCGTTGTTGTGATTTTACTGCTCTGGCATCCAGAAAGATAGTCCGATGCACTAACCACTAGGCCAAAACCGCTTTTGCAGTTGCAGCGCCACCTGCCAGGACGTCTCTTAAGGTGTCGACGAGTGATGTTTGTGATTTTTTTGTTTACAGAGCCGAAAAACGCTGATTCTTTTTCGTCACGCACACAAAAACCCACAGCTAACAGACCGTTAGGAAATATTCGCTGATTTTTACAAAACGCGTATTGCTAATTAGAATCGATTACTGCCCCTTTAAAAGTGCCTAAAATTGGACTAAAGAGTGTCCAGCACTGAATGACTCTGGACAACAGGGGAGCATGCTTACCAGACATTGCAATTGTCCCATTACAGGGCACACGGTCTTCTGAAACTGGATCAGAAAATCTGAAATCAAATATAAGAAAGTATTGACTTCACTGCAATATCATAGAATGTCGAATGTAAAACCCGTTGCCATAATCCAAATCTACTCAGTCTAGTTTTGAGCGATTGCTTCATTTTTATAAAAATTTTTCCACTCTGTTCCTCAAAGTTTCTTTATCGAATTTGAGATATATAATACATATTAAATCTACAACTACTGTACATATTTTGACAATGTGTACTGAAACTGCACGCCAGTGATTGAAAACTTAAGCTTACTAAATACTGTTCATCTTCCACACCTTGAAACACAGTCAATAAGCACCCGATTCCTTACCTCCCGACTGCTCCCATCATGTGTCGCTCCTGTGATGTCCTCTGCAGATGAGTGACATACGCCTTAATCCTGGCGTTGCAAGTCAGTAGGTTCTTGGAGGCATTAAGAACCTGCTCTCTCTTACTGCAGGCAAGCAGCAGCTTATAGGCTCCCTCTCGCATCCGCACCTCAAAGTCAAGCTTTCCTTGCAAGTTGGTGTTCTTGTTGGAAATAACAGACACAGGAGAAATTTCAAAATGACCAAATAAACCCATGTGAAAAAACAGACAGGCGGCTTGCTGTGATATTTTGAATTGCATTGGTCTGTCCGACAATGTGCTATAAGAGAAGGGGATGAACTGGACATGATGAGTGCAAACATGAAGTCGCCCTTGAATGTTGGTTAGTTTCCTCATCAATTAATCTGCTGATAATTGAAGTGAAAAATGTCCATCCCAAATCTACTGAGATTTTTGCAAGTGTATAATTTTCCTCGATACGAGAAGTACTGTATGACATGGAGAACTTTTCTAGGCTACATTAATGGACTTTAAACATATTATATATCTGTAGCCTAGCTTTTCTCTTTCCTTATTTTCACATGTTTTTTCATGTAATTAGGATTATTAAGGATCCCCATCACCCCGGGAACAAACTTTTTGTGACCCTCAGGTCAGGCAGACGCCTGCGCTGTCTCAAGACACGCACAGAGAGGATGAGGAACAGTTTTTTCCCCATGGCAATCAGAGCCCTGAACTCTGCACTCTGAACACTTAAACCTGAATTGGACTGCAACATTTGTACATCTGCCTGTGAACATAGTTTTAACTTTATATCCATTTATAATATTTTTCATTTCATAACTATTGCACATGTAAATTAGCCAAAATGTAAATTAACCATAACCTAACTATAACTTCTGCTAAAACTTCATTGTATTTTATTGTATTTTATTTATTATATTATATTTTATTATATTCCATTACACTGCATTTTATATTTTATATTGTATTTTTTGAATTTGAGCACAGAAGTACAACACGTCACAAAAACATTTCACTGTATGAGTACGTGACAAATAAAAACCTTTGAATCTTGAATCTTGAATGTTGTTTAGCATCTGGTTGTTGTAATGCATCGTCAACGATACTTACTGTACCTGTGTGTGTGAGCACAGCACAAACTCTAAATGCTATAACAGATGAATCTATATCTAAGTCCGTGTATGTATATATACTGTATACTTCAGTGTAATATGACAAAATCAAGAGACAAGCAGGAATCCTCATATTTAAGAGGGTGAAATCAGCAGTGTTGCTTCATAATGCTGCATCCAAATAAAACGACACTGAGAACTAATTCTTACGTTGATTATATACAAATGTTGATGGCAAATGCAGAAGTAAGCTATGGATGGCGTGATGAAAAGAGCAAGTCAGCGGTAACAGGAAAGAAAAACCCGTGTCCGGGCAGTTCTAACTAACAAACATGCGGAGTATGATGATGTCAAACACATTCTGAATAAATATCCCCGGTTCCTTTTGGTATGGACATTTGATGGTGGAACGAGGCTCAGAGGCAGCAGGTACACTCATGTCATTTTTCCATACTGACAACCTAAAACAAGCACATGTGACTTCTTAGAAATCTGTCGTTTGCACAACAAATGAATACCCTCCCCTATCTGCAAGGTGTCCTTGTCTGAGACTACAGTGAACTGCCCGACTCTGCAACGAGAGGCGTTAATACATTGTGTCGTTTTGTTGCACAGCTTATCGAATAAACCATGCAGGGATCGAGTAAACTATTCGTTAATGCAGCTTCGGGAGCGAAATAAAGAACGGTATATTGGCGAGCGGACGTTGGTTGCCCTTCGAACCCCGTCCGTCGTAAACTCAACTGTCATTCCGGCCCCGAGGCAAACACACGACACGGCCCCGTGTCCTCGGCGCATACCTCTGTTTGCAGGAATACGGCACTGTGTCGAATCCTCTTGCGTTTAATCTCCATGTCCGTGGCGGAACCGGCCGGTAACGGCGACCTGGCGCTCCCGTGTCGTTGGGAAGTTCGAACGTCCCGCCGGGTGTCCATCTTTCCCAACCGCTCCGCTCCGCGAGTTCCTGCGCCAGCCTCCAACGGACAAGGCGGCTCGATTTGCGTCACCCAATCTGCCGGAGAGGAAACGTCCAGGACACGGGAGGTGAGGCCATTTGATTGGTCAACAAGTAGTCGCTGCAAAATATTGTGCTCTTTCAATGAATAACACGGGACAATCAGGTTTATGCGGATCACTTATAAAGACGAATATCCAGAAGTCTATATTTATAAACATGGTATTTCATTGAAGCACCCATTCATAAAAGTTACATCAAAAGTAATCACCGGCTTTAGAACCAATCTAGGTGAAACAATGTACATGTTGAAATTAGAAAATATCATTTGAGTGCACAGTGTTAGGCGTACTTTTTAACATAAATATGAAACAAACGCCCCGCCTTTCCAGGCGGCACCTCCGCAGATATAAAACGGGTGCCTTTACGCTGACATGGAGGTTGCGTCATTACGTCATAGTACCAAACAAAGCAGGAGCGTGCTGTTTTTCGATTTTTGAATTTTTTTTTCAGATCGTAACAGATTAACATTTATGGGTTGTTGTTTGTTTTTTTTAATTGCAAATACAGAATTAAAATAAACATAAAATAAAACATGTATACAATTAATCCTGGGCCGCTCATGAATCGTTTAACTCCTAGTTTTGTAGCATGTTGTCAATTTCTCGACCAAATGTAACCTCCAAATGCTCTAATTATTATAAATCCGTAATCATTTTTCCCAATGTGAGTAGGTTTTAATACACCGTTGGACCTTGAAGTGTTGAACATTTAATTTGATCGTTAAAAGAATTGTTTGTTTCCTGGACATTGCGCATCATGCACCACGCACTGCCTTCACATTCAGTATGAAATATAATAATATTGCCAGCTGCTCGAAAACTGATGGGACGTTAAAAAAAAAGACCCTGAAACGTGACCAGTGAGTCCAGGAAACCCGCCCAACCGGTTCTGTCTGACATGGGCTTCTGGTCGAGTTGGAAGCGGCCACGGTTGGAAGTGTAGACGCAGGCGCTTCTGGGAATAAACAGCGTGAAGGTGAAACCAACCACAGGAAGTGACGAAATCCGCTTTCAAAATTAAAAGGTGGATCAGCTCAGATGCATATATAAATATGTAATCCCCAGAGACAATCTGTGCGCAGTGACGCAGGCCTCTTTGCCATCTGTGGGGCCTTTGTTCTGCATCATCTTTTTTACGTTTTAGTCTTTCCAATTGACAAGGTGCCCTGCAGTTCATTGGCCTATTAAGAATGAGTGTTAAAAAGCATAGAAGTTTATCCGCTGTTCTTTTGATCCACGAAAATGCATACCTTGATCTCAACACAACATTCGTTTCAGAGGTTGAACTAAATGTTTAGTAATCAAACTAATTATAAATAAAATTGTAGACATTTTGGGAGGCAATATTGTAATTTTATATTTTTGTGTTCATGTTTTCTCCTTAACCAGACAGGATGACAGCGTTACATTTTGCAGTTTATGCTTTTGTGGCAAAAAAAAAATGATTTCAAATCATATGACAAATTTTCATAGACATATCATTTTTTTTATAAATTACATATTTTTTAAAATATCAATATCGTCTTTTTTAGGTGTGATGGGGCCAAGTGGCATCCCACTGTGGCATTGCCCCTCGGTTTGTGAACTGCCTAATAGTGAACAACAACAAAAGCAATGTTCTGGAATGCTGAACCTTTATTTAAACTTTTTAAAAAGGTTATTACTGACAACTGGATGAGATGGGATTTCAACACAGGAACAATTGGCTGATTTTCTGAAGCATCTTCGTGACCAGGAGCTGCTTAGTTAGTTGGTGTTTTTTAAACCAGAAGTCACCATATTTTGAGCAGCAGGGGATGGGCCTGAAACCTTAACGGAAAGGAAAGGGTTTAATGATGTGATCTTGCAACTGAGAGTAATTTTCTCATAGACTTCTATAGAGACACTTATTTTCGCAACCAGTGGAGTGGCCGTCTGCTGGTCATTCGAGAGAATACATGTTTCAGGCACTTACAGTCAATGATTGAGATTTAAGGGTGCAATGGCTCCTCAGATAACCAGGAGGGAGAGCATGAAGAAGGCCCTTAAAACAAAGAATTTAAAGTTTTTTTATTTGTTTTTAGTTCTGCA
Organism: Scophthalmus maximus; assembly: GCF_022379125.1. Taxonomy (NCBI): domain Eukaryota; kingdom Metazoa; phylum Chordata; class Actinopteri; order Pleuronectiformes; family Scophthalmidae; genus Scophthalmus; species Scophthalmus maximus. The sequence goes on from NC_061524.1 coordinate 24,884,864, forward strand.
ATTTTGAACTTTTATGTATGAGCAAACTAATACTGTTGGGCCAAATAAATGGTTTGACAGGCTGTTAATATATATTATAATGTATTATAGCCTCTCGGCCATCTTCTCTGGTGTTTACAAACATTACAGATGCAAATAGATCTTAAGCAGTGCAGGAAAAGTGTAATAACTTATATATGTATATATAAATATTTCTTCATATTATCTCACTATACTGTAATATATATATATATATATATATATTACTAATAAGAAGAAATATTTCTAAGATACTTTATTCACCACAGCAGCATGTGTTTACTTGCTGATGAATGAAAAGGCTGGGGGTGGGGGCACTGAAGCTGCGCATACATCATGGGGAGCCCAGGCTATTGTGCTACACCAGTGCCTTGAGCTCAGCAACCCCCCTTGCGTGCTGTTTTCGCTCTGCTTTTATTCTGAAAAGCTGTGACCGGAAGTCCTGGTTGTCACCTCCGCCGCTCTGACGCTCCGCCGCTCTCCGGCAGGCGGCGGCGTATATTGCCGAGCAACGGAAGCGGAGAAGGCCCGGGCGGCGCGCAGAGCCACGGCTGAACTGCAGCAGCGGCGGGGCAGGGCTGGGCTCCGCTCTCTCTCTCTCACACACACACACACACACACACGTACAGTACACACACCGGCGAGGGGAAAAAAGGGGTAAGTGAGGACTGGACTTTTTACTTGTATTTATCCAACAATGTATACATTACTTTCCTAACGAGAGGCTCATAGCTCGGCAGCCGTCCTTTAGAAGTCTACGCCAGGGGGGAAAAAAATGGAAAGAGTCGGGTGTTTTTTCCCCCTCTCATCTGCTGCCCATCTTTTTGTGTCCATGGATGGTTTGAATGTTGTTATAAAATGGCCAGGAGATTTCGGAGCTGCAGCACATGAAATCCCCCCCCCCCCCCCCCCAAAAAAAAACCAACAACAACCCAACAACCCCAACCTGGATTGAAAATGACGCACGGCTGCAGAACACTCGGTGATGCTTGTAACGGCCGGAGGACAGCCCGGTCCGACTGCCTGTGTCGGCGGCGGCAGCAGCGTGCGCAGCCTGCGCCGCTGCGCCCTTGCACGGCGACACGGCCTCGACACCTCGCCGCCCCTGTAACGAAGAAAGGAGGAAGAAGGAGCGCCGGGTCGCGGGGAGCTCTCCGCGCTCCCATTGCTCGCTGTTGCCCCCGCTACAACAGGCGCATCCTCCTGCCGCCGCGTGGAGGCTGAAGGCACGGGATGCTCGTCGGCCGCTTTGTCTGTCGCCTATTGCAAAGCGCAGCAGCGTCGGGGGTCCTCGTTGAGTGTGTTTATATTCATGTCTGTATTTGTGTTCCAGAGGAGTAGATCATGGCATCGGGGTGGGATGCAGCTGCAGCGTGTCCCCGGTGTCGGAGCCCCTCTCCCCCGTCCCGCCTCTGTGTGCATGGAGGCTTTGTTGCCGTGGGGCAGATGTAGCTGGCCTACGTGCATCCGCTCTCTTTGTGTTCGGTTTGAGGTTGTTGTGTTGTTGTTGTTGTTGTTGTTGTTGTTTTTTTTTTTTTTTGCTGTCATCGGCGCGTGAGATGTCAAACTTTGGGAGAAAAAGGCAAACGACGTGGCATTGCGGGACGTGCACCAGTGGTGCGTCTCGTCACACGCCGGCAAAGAGATTTTAAGTGCCCCCCCCCCCCCCCCCCAGTGTTCGTGCCCCTTACTGACAAATCAGTGCAAGATTGAATGATAATGGTTAGATTATCAGGTGGCAGACTGTTATGATAGGAGCTTTTTGTCCAAATGCTTGACAAATACCAAAGTTACTGAACTGTGGAAAACACTGGAAACAGATCATTCTATTAATAACAGCTGCAGCAGCCAGATGTTATGAAATTGTCTCGTTTATTAGCCGTGAATGCATTGAGGAGTGTCAAAGGTACCAGGGAAGATTACTTACAGTCCTGTTCAGGGCTTATTACACAGTTTGCCTTTCACGTAAGCGGACTGATGTATTCTTGGAAAGCTTGAGATCTACAGTACAGACATGAGTCTCCTCCTCCTCCCTCAGCCGTAAGAATTCCAATTTTTTTTTTTTAGTCTGAGCCACAGAATATTCAGATAATACATCCAGTCCGGTTCTTCTCCTTACCCTCTCCTCCGCCCTGCCTTTTTCCACCTCCTTCATGTCATCCGCGAATGTGGCTGCCGCTGGGCTGGTTGACTCTACAGTCAGTTGCATTTTTTAAAAACGGTGTCAGTGTCATGGGACGGTGTCACAACAGCGATGCCTTCGCTATTCACCCTCATATGTGTTCATAATACAGCTACAGTCCTGATGATAACATATGAAACTATATGACTGAATAGAAGCAGAGCCCTTTGTTGAAGCTGTCTCCTATTGATTCAGTTTTCCTCGTGAAAAACAGGAATCTTAATGTAGTATAAATCAAAATCACCAAACTGTCAGTGCTGATTGGTCTATGTGTTGACTCTCAATCTAATATGTTGACTGTTCACAATGAACTGAACTTTTTTTCACCTCTGCAACATGTCCCATATCTGGTACAACTTGTGTCGGATACAGTATCACGATTCTTGTGATAACCTGACGTCAAATGAGCTGTATGTCATAGAGTAACGTATGAATAATATGAACCTATTAAATGTATGTGTATATTTGGGACAGTGGACTTTGTCGTCTGGCCTGCCCATGGCTATTGTGAATAGTAGGAAGTTTAGGAAGTGAGTTCATATTACTCCATTGGTCAGGGACTGAAAACAACCCAGCCTGAAACTGAATATACCAAGCTACTCTATTCTATTCAAGCTGTTTTTAAAAGGGTTCTGTACCAGGGAGTCTACGGTTAACTTGCAGCAGCGACTCTCACTTCTGTAATCTGCCACAGTAGAAATGTTATGAGAGTCACATAGCATTGGCCTGGTGAAGTTCCTGCTCGCGCGCAGAGCCAGAGAGAGAAAAACAAGGGAGGTGAACAGAAAAGTCTGCGATTGGAAAAAAAAACCCTAATGTGTAGAGAGAGCAAAGCAGAGCAGAGAACAAGAAGAAATACGCAATCAACTGCTTCACCCTTGTTATGGAACGTCAAGGGTGTGTCAGGTTTTCTTTTTCCATTTAACTTCTCAAAATGAAAAATAAAACAGAATCAACTTCACATCTGTTTTGGGGTGTAACGTACTAGAACGCACTCCCCTGTGAGTTTGAGGTATTTTGTGCTTCTTTCCAGCGCAGATATTGATCTATTCTGGCAATTTCCATTCCTATCTCTCCCTCTGCCCCCCCCCCCCCCCCCCCCCCCCCCCAATTGTGCTGTTATTCTAACAGTGATGCCCCCTCCCTAAGTGCCAGTGTGGATTTCAGTGTGAGAGTGGTCACTATTTTTGTCTGCTGCTGAGGTTATTGCTGTTGGCAGCATAAATGTTGGTGCCATCATCAACGTGGCACGGCTGGCCAGATACAAATTATCCTGTTAAAGGTCAGAAAATAGTCAGTCATTATCTTCTCGGCAAGGGCTATAGAAGATAATGGAGCACCCACCAGGGCAAACTTAGGCTTCTGCATTATACAGACTAAGTAGTAGTCTTTAATGTTGTGTAAAGAATGGTATTATCATTATTAAACAATGGTTTGACAAATATAGTATATATAGTATATATTTACATGCAGGATATGCATTGCCCCACCAATGCATTTCATTTAAGATAGGGTAAATGTATCAACCCAGTTAAAAATATTTTTTTGGTGGAAGAATAGAATTTATCAACAATTAGATGTGTATAAGTTTTTAAATATACATCATTGCAAGTATTCAGTGCAGTTGTTTGTTGAAGTTCGTATATAAAGATATTTTCTCACAAGTGAATCTAAACTTTTCAAGGAAATAAACATAACGTAAGCATATTCTAATTAAAACTGACAGGAGATTATGCTTTATACTCATCTTGACAGCAATATATCACTACTAAATTTCTATGTTGTGGAGAATATAACTATAATTTGATCATTTTACACAATTAATCTTTTGGCCTAGAAAATACCATAAATTTACCAGGTCAAATAGAGTAGAATAGAACTGACGTACTGTCAATGAAGAAATACTCTCTAGCGATTCATTTAATTGTTGATTTATGCAGCGCTCAATTACTTAACTAATTCTTTTAATTTTAGTCTAATATTACATTTCTAGTTGCACCATTTTGATGTTTTTAAAGTTTCCATATCAGTTTACCGCGTTTATTCTTCTGCTGCCATGTCTCACTGAAAAAACTGCTTCCAGAAATGAGCGTATCTCAGGGTACTCTGTTAAAAATGTACACCACACACACACGATTCGGAGAATTAATCACACACACTGACAAAGACTATGCTGCAGGGCATGTGCTTCATTAATTCTCTTGGATTATTAATAATCATTTTTCATTATCTCTTTATCAGAACTAGAGCTCGTTCAGGCCGCTGGTTTTCCCCTCTTACACGCCATAGGAATAATGGCTTCTCTTTCTCAGATTGTGCTGAAGGGCAAACTGTTTTTTACTATACAGCTTTACAGTTTTCAACATCCATGAAGTCTAAATTTCCATATGTAGGTCTGTAGGTCATGCGGAACACAGGGGTCACATAGCACGTGGTGGGTTTATTTCTTCAGGCCAGGGTTCTGCTGGGTTATGTATGGTAACAACAATGAGGCAGGCCAGACGGATGCGGGCTAAATGGAGGTGTTTGCTTGTTTGTTCCTCTCGCCAACTGCTCGTGTGATGTATGCGGCATTTTTTCAGCACCATATGGTCTTTTCTGCTGCACGGGGCAGTTTTTTTCCACCCACAGTCTCGTATAAGCCACAAGTTTTATACTGACACCATAATGATTTATTATGTCCCTGTGTGGAGCTAAGATCCTGTCATAAAGAGACTGATGTTGGTGTATAGTCTTTATCTGGCTGCATACAGTAAATTATCAACTGTTCCGGATGTCTCGTTGAATGGCGTACATTTTCTTCTCCTAGTGACATTTTCCAGTTTTTATTCAACATTTTATGTTGGATGCCTTTAATCATATTCTAATTGCAGAATTCAGATTAATGAAAGCACATGACCCACTTTAGTCACATGGAATGTCTTTCCACTTTTGATACGTATTACCTTGATATTGTTATATTATACAATATGATATATTTTTTGTATGTTCTCTGTCCTTATTTGTCTTCAATTATCCTTGCAGTGTTTGGAAGATGGGGCCCTCTTGGCTGGTATACACACTAGAGCCCAACTGATATGGCTTTTTGGGGGCTGATGCCGATACCGATACATTGGCCGATATATATATATTTTTAAATCTGTCAATGATTCCTAAGATGTCGTTATCAAACCTCTATGGCAAAGACATGTAATTGAGGCCTGCTATTTTAGTTTAACCATGAACTTTATTATGAATAACTATAAATTGAGAATACAAATACAACGAAATACATAGAGCTTATAAAAAATGTTTATTTGACATAAAATGTTAAAATAAATACACATTAAAAGGCTAAAATCAGTTGGCTGATAATATCGGTCAGGCTCTTAAAATATCAGGCTCTAATACACACTGCCACACTACATTCAGCCTCAGGTCTCTGAACAAGCCTTTCACGATGGCAGACTCAACCCAGTGTTGATTTCAGGTTTGATTGGCTTGACAAAGAAGACGTTTAGACAAGGTTCTGTCTAATACTAAGTCAAAGTCCCCTCAACAGAATATATATACAGGTATATATATTAATATATGTATATATAGTATATAATATATTTTGAGTCTTTTGCTCTTTGCTGGCTATTTTTCACTCAAGAGGACCTAAAGTAGGTCAACTTGATTCAAATGTCAAATGGAATCAAACATTTACAGACTGATAACTCACCAATAACTTTAATAAATATACTGTATTATATAACTGATATCAACCAAAACTTTTGTGACTGTCACCCCTGTAGATATATATTTGCTGGTGTACATTTACATGCACAGTAAGTAACATGCAAGTGTGACATTGGCATCGCACATGCATGCAGAATTAGTTTCTAGGATAATACTGTAGTTCTGGGAAAAAATGCTCACAGGTGATGAAGAAAGAGTATCAACGTATAGCTCATACATACGTATGATTCAGCTCGTCTGGTATATTGTTATTTGCATCATAGAAAAACTACAGTCACTCCTTTGTTCCTGTACTGACAACTTTAATGTCTGTAAATCCACAGAAGAATCAACCATTGGGGATGAAAAAGCCTTTGTCTGTTTGTCCGTTTGTCTGTCCAGAGGTTTATCGATCGTCTCACCCTGAACCTGTTTCCTGGTTTGTTCTTTACACCCCTCAGGGTCTGTAGGCTCCCCTGTTCCCAAAGCATCTCGAGGGTTTCAAGACCATTCGCCCTCCGGTGTCTATTTCTTATTGACTTTGATTTGAAAGTCCTACAGTAACTGACCTTTCAGCAGCATTTCCAAGGGAATGGACTGCTGCTTTTCTATTCGTCCTTCGATGTGCTTTCCTTTTATTATCCCTCCAATGTGCTGTCTAGCACCAGATACCCCCTTTGTTTTTCTCTTTTTGCAAAGCTACAATATTGATCACAGTATTAATGTCAGAACCTGACATTAATAGCATTAATCTTAAGAGTTATGTTTCTTTCATTCCGGCAACATCTTTGCTACTGAGCCATCTTTACTCCTTTCTTTGTCTGTTGAGCCATAGAGGGCTATTACTCCTCAAGCTACTGTAACCACTGAGACTTTGCCGATGTTGCAAAGTGCATCATCTAGTGTCTACCAGAGCATTTCGCTTGGGAAACACCAACCAGACATGAACATTCAAAACAGTGAATGCCTAGAAGCGTTTCAGTTTAATGACTATTGTGCGTTATCAATCAGTGAGAAGCAAAATATGATATTTGGCAATGTCATTTTTGTTTTTCCCATAAAATTACTGCACATAGGGAGTTCCAAACATGTTTTGTTTTTTTACATTATGGCTCCATTTTGACATTGCAGGCAGACAACCACACCCTTACAAGCGAAGTTTGGCTCTCATAATAAGATCATGCAGTAATATGCATGACGGGAGTACGAGTTGTCTCTCTGTCCGTCTGCCCGTCTGTCTTCTTCTCTCATCTACCGTCTTTCTCACACTTGTTTGCATAGCATGTGGGTAGACGTGTGTGTAGAGGCAACACACTGCAGCTGTCAGTGTGTGTGATGTGGTGTGAGTCAGCGATCAGGCCTGTGATGGTGCTGCGAAGGTCTGGGAGGTTAGCGGGAAAGAGCAGATGAGTAGCGCTGATGGTTGCCCAGCTGTTGCATCATCCCGGGACACTCTCTGGAGCCAGATGCTACGTGGAGAGCAGCAGCCATGTGATGCGGCGAAGAAACATTTCAAGTGACAGTAACTCACTAATGAAATTCCCTGCACCCTTTGAGCCTAGTCGTGATTGGCTGGTTCAGAGTGGCGGGAAGGGTTTTAAATTGTCGCAAAGACAGAAGACTGCTTGTATAACATGTTGCCAGAGAACGGATACATGGTTGTTCTAGCAATTATCAACAGCTGATCTCATCATCAAGCTCTGCTTTATGATCATTACCCTGCTTATTCTAACCTGTTTAATCATAGCGATACTCAAACTCATTGTTTTTAATGGTTAGGGTGATTTTTCCTCATCACATTTCCGTGATTCCGATCCTTTGAGCTGATTCAATTAAATTCGACTTTATTTGTATGGCACCAAATCGCAACTAAAACATCATCTTAAGGCTCGTCACAGAGTGAGGTCGAGTTCTGACAATATTACAGAGAAACCCAACAGGTCCCACAATGAGCAGCACTTGGTGACTGTGGAGAAAAAAAACAACTCCCTTTTGACAGGAAGAAATCTGTAACAGAACCAGACCCAGTTGGGCGCAGAACATCTGCCTTGACCGGTTGGGGTGAGAGGAGAAAATTGGGAAGAGAATAGAGACAGAGAGAGAGAGACAGAGAGAGAGTAACTGTTGTTTTAATCTGTCAGACTGATTCTTATAATGACAGTAATGGTACTGGATCTTATAGATGAAATGGTGTTGTTAATGATGATGATGCTCTGGAGTCGGAAATACCTACACTAGAGGAGAGCGAAAAACACAGAGTTAGTGATGTGAATGCATGGGGGGCAGAGAGCTCGTGCCAATTCAAACGAAGCTACACACTTGCCGTGCATTCAAAGATGAGTGTCCTCCACGGGATGTGCTGTGCATGCTTCCTGTCCTTTCCATCTCCTCTGTACAAAGAATCCACAGTCATCTTGGAATAATCTTGGCCTTTCACTCCTTAATTATGTGTGTGTGTGTGTGTGTGTGTGTGTGTGTCTGTGTGTGTGAGTGCGTGGAAGATATTGTAAGTGTAGGTCTGGGGGTTGGGGAATTCCTGCCAAAACCATGAGGTCACTATTCCTCTTTATTAGTCTTGCTGCAGAATGCTGCTGACGGGGTAGAATAGAGATGCAAGAGGAGAGGGAACCAGGACTGTTAACAGTTTGTTTTTCCTGTCGGCCACCAAACACTGATATTACCAGCTATCAAAAGCAAACATTTTTGCACAGTTTTTTGTAGTGTTAATTGCTGAATGTCTGTATGACAAAAACAAAAAAAACACACCAAAAAAATCGACAACCAAATGTAAAATCTTGATGCTTTTGTATCCTCACATTTTTTATATTTTGTGACATTACATACACCACACACAATTAACTGAAGTAATTGATTTTAATTAGGTAATGACAGTAATGGTTAGTTCCAAACCTATTTTCTTTAAAATATAGGATGGAAATAAACAGGTGATGTTTTCAGATTCTGACCCACACTTGATGGCTAGACATTTGAGAAAAATATGTTTTTTTGTAATTTGGGTGAACTCGCTGTTTAATGTTAGGTCTGTAATGAGCATGTGTAAAGCAGGCAGTGTTTCCTTCTCTGCTGTCTCCCTTGTCAGACCAACCACTGCATTCCTCCAGCTGTGTCCTCTCTTTCATGTGTGATAGTGAGAAGGTTTTTTTAATGGGACCACAGAGGCTGGTATGCATCGAATTCAGGCTCCTCAACCACATTTTCATTAACCTCGCAGTCTGCAGTGAGTTTGCAGTGGTTACTGAGACAGCAAGCTCTCGGATGGTTCAGTTACAGTTACATTGTTCTGCTTTCTCTGATAGTGTACGTATGTGTTCTTGTGTAGCATTCAAACACAATATTGGTTGTATATTCATAATGTCTGACTGCAAATATAAATAACGACAAAGCAGAAGATGAACATACTTGTTGAAGTGACAGGCAGAGATGGATTGGAAAAGAAACTCAGTCTCCGTGTTTCATACGACGCCCCGCAGAGCGTTGAGCGAAGACCAAATTCTTCATCATCTGAGGGGAAATTTCAGGGCAAAAATGGCAAGATGTTTTAAAGAAATCTGTGACTGCATGACGCAACAGATTCACTGTATGTTTCAACTGTCTAAATTCTTCATGAAGCATTTCACACATCATGTACAAACAGTCACATTCCCTGCAGGATCGTGCAAGGGACGGTCAGATTTGATTAAAATTTACCCAGGGGATTATTGATTTGGAATACGAAGTACTAGTAGAGTTCTAGTGAGCGAAAGCTTAACTCAATAATCTGTAATTCCCTCTCTGATGGGCTTTTCTTGGCACTTTCTGCGCACCACGTAGCTCCTGTTAATTTAGTGTCACTTGAAATTGCCATGAAAGCTTCTCTTTGAAACCCATGTTTAATTTTGAAATGAATAACTAGGAGGAGCATTAAAACTGTCATCAATCCCAGCATTCACAAGACCAACCATTAAACCAAACTATTAACAAGTCAGCTGGACAGCCATCTTACGGATAACATGCTGTTTGTTCGGCTGAAAGTTGTTCTTCTGGGGCTGGGCAGTTAGAGAGTCAGAGGGGCTGGCTTTGACCTCCTTTCCAGCTCATCTGAGGGAGAGAGAGGGAAGAGGGAGGCGGGAGGGAACACAAACGGCCCACATTCCTACATCACTTCCTCCTCCAACATCTGGCAATGATCAGGGCAGGCACAGAAAGAGAGAGGACGAATCTTACTGGCTGGCTCAGCGTTCATTTCCAGACGCAGACAATGAGGCATCACATTGCAAGACTGCCCACTCAAGCTCATCCCCCTTCAAAATGAATTACGATGGAGTGTATTGATTCAATGTGTCTCCACCAACGTTTTACACTTTGCCTTTGAGCCTTTTGTCAAACTTCATCTTGTCATATGTTATTTCATACATCACTGGTCAGTATATCATGATATTTATTTGCCTGTGATGGGGGATAAATGTAACAGAAAAACTCACTAAAAGCTCATTTCATCTCGTTTCTCAGGATGGCCTAGCTGTGTCTGTGCTGTCAGTGGTCTATCAACGGTGAGCTACCTGGACCAGAGGTGTGTAGTAAACAACAAACAACTTACTAGCTGTCCTCTGTCTTAATGATGAAGTAATAACATTTGCAAATATTCAAATTTCCACCTAGCCCATCATGAGTCAAGGCATGTTTCTCTCAAAAAGTATTTTTATTTAAATGACTTTCAGAACTATTTCAAAATTACTCAAATATTTCAGAATTTTTCTTGACATGATTTTGATCTACTAAGATTACTTTTGACAATAAAAGTCAGGATCATTCAGCAGATAATTGTCAGTAGGCGTATGGCTGTCACTGTACTGCACTGGATGTTCACAGTATGATATGTGGACAGATCGGCCACAATTTCGGCAAATACATTTTTTTTACAACACGTAAATGGTCATCATATGTAAATATTTTAAGCTGTGATGTCTAAAACAACTCTATGACTGCTCTGTTTATTTTATCACATATAAAGGGAGTCATCGACTTGTTTGATTTTTTTCCCAGTAGGTGTGTACCAGAGGCAGCAGCAGGGCGCAGAGATGAGTGTGACCTCCTGGTTCCTGGTGAGCAGCGGGGGCACTCGCCACCGACTGCCCCGGGAGATGATCTTTGTCGGACGGGATGACTGTGAGCTCATGCTACAGGTGAGAGCACGTTACAAACCAGTAACCAGTACAAACCACTGTGCTCAATAAAGCACGACGGGAACAAAATATGTTTGTGGGATTTCACTTAAACTCATTTGCGAACTTGCTCTCTTTCTCTTATCATTCAAAGAAAAATTGACAGTTCCATTGTTTCCTGAGTCTTAGTGAGCTAAAAAGGTTTTAAGATAATATAATAACTGATAACACACATAGCCTGACTTTCATTTAGATACCTCTTAGTTACCTTAATACTCTGCTGACCTCACACTGATCTGATAACTGTTTACTGAGTCTGACCGACGACACTGCAAATGAGCCCTCATACCCTTCGCTTGCAGGAACAGAGCATTTTTATATGTCAGCGTGTGTCTGTGTGTGTTTGCGCGTCAGTGTGTGTGTACTGAAACGGTGTTGTTGCAGCTGCAGTACATCCAGAGAGCAGGGGCATGCTCATGTGTACCTCTGGTCACTGCACTATTAATAGAAAGTAGGGCAGCTAGCTCTTGAGTTGGATCTTATCTGGTTGAGTCAGTTGTAGTGAGTACAGGGTGCATCTACAGCTGCAGCACATTACACGTTGACAGAAGTTATTACTGGTACCCGTGTCTGTCTGACGGTCTGACAGTAAGGAAAACATGCAGGGCTCCCCTCATTGATATTCAGCCACTGTGTTGGTGGAACTTAGCCTCACTGTTCATATTGTCTTTCCATATCATCACATTCAATTAGATTATTTTCTTGGTTTTCTGCTTTATGTACAGCCCTTTTAACTTTTTAAAACTCTTATTTGTATTGTTTACTATAGTTCAAATAAATGATGCTCCACAGTTTAGCGCCACTGGTGGTATTGCTCCTAACAGTATCAGAGATGTGTAGAAATCAAATCCAGTAATGGAATACACATCGATGAGCTCCATGTACATGTTGCCCAAATGATGTACATTTTTCGGGGCCTCGTGTTGGCATGTGCATATTAACATATTTCAAACATATGTGTCAAATACGTACAAAACAGTCGGTTTTCCACAATATTATTTTTGTTAGGGAGTCTACGTTTGCCAATTAATTTTATCAATCGAATGTTGTGATGTAGCTATATTTTAAGAAGTATTTTAATGTTATTGATCATACAGTCTAAATGGAGATTAACACAAATCTGAAACAATAACAACTTCTTCCCACTTTGCCACAAGGACATTGTGTCACTTAAATAAGAATCCACACGATGAAAAGTACTTGCTGATTGGTAGCTTTTCATTATTTCACACAACTTTTTGAGAACCTGGAGGACTTCTCACGTGGTTGTGAGACCTGAACCACGAAGCGAGGTTACCCGCTTATCAGGGTAAGTTCAGGATTGACTTTGTGATGTCACGTCGGGGGTAACTTCCCGGTTAACCCGTTCTGCAAAAGGTGGCTAGGTTTAAACGCGAGGCATGTTGCCATGGTAATTCACGGTGGATCACAAAAATTTGGAAATTTGGACATTCGGCTTTTGTGCTGCATTATTGTGTTTTGGACTTTTTGTTCTTCTTACTTGCCTTTGGCATCTTTGATCCGTGTTTGCAAAGAGCAACACAGAGGTGGCACATTTTATAGGAGGATAAAAAAAGTGATGCAGAATGAAGATTTGGGTAAAGTAGCCTGGAACTGGTGCATTAAAGAATCACGAGAGTCATTTCTAGCAGCTGAGAATAGATGTTTTCTTTTTGTTTCGCTCATTTAAACCCATAGAGTTTTGGGTCTTTGTGTGAGATATGTAGTAAATATTTCACACTACAGCATCATACTCGTACAGTCGAATTGCTTTAGTGAGTAATGCGCTAAATAAATAGGTAAATATGCTCCATGGGCTTGTGCTGAAGAACACGCCCCCTTTTATGCACGCGCTCATGCACACCCACATTCTCCTGTTAACTTAACACAGAATCATCATCATCGTAACCACCGTAGAACCGTATATCTCCGGCAACCAGGGTTTGTCAACCCCGACTTCCTTTGTTAACCCTGAGTTAAATCAGAGTAGGTTAAACTCTCTTCATAGTACAGGCCCATGGTCTCATTTCTTCTTGTGTTAAGACTGTTTTGTTCACAACGTTAAGAACGAACTGTTGATCTCAACTGAAAAATATCACTTTTTTTATGAAAGTTAAAGACCACAGTACTCTGTCTCAAGTTGACCATGTTAATCTTCAAGTTTGTTGTTAAACACAGTTTTTATTAGCATATAATGTGGGGGGGGGTATAGTGATCATCATTATGTCTGGCCATCCGTCCGTCTGTAGTCATTTTGTTTCTAGAGCAGAATTTGGATTTGTTTTTATGATGATTCACATCATAAAAAGTTAGTTTCCCAGCTGAACTCAATCCTCTCACAGTCTTGTTCTTTCATGAGGAGACTTCAAGAGAGCAGTAATAAGGACCATATACGGAAGCATGTAGAGGTGTAAAAATACCTGTTTTTATTTTTCTAATATGTCTCTGAGGGTATACTTCTGTATTCCTGCATGTGAATGTGTGTGTGTGTGTGTGTGTGTGTGTGTGTGTTTTTGTATTTGTATTTCTATCCTTGTATTGCCTTTTGAAGGATAGAGAGATAAGGTAAATCTTCCAGATAAAGGACATTTCTTCGGCTGTGTTATGTATGTGTGTGTTTGTATAACTCTTGAGTAGTTGCTTACAGTCGTCCTCCATGTGACTGCTCTAATGCGCCAAGGCCTCATCACATGGAAAGATGGGCTTCTCGTGTCATGTGCCGTCAAACAAAAAAATACTCACAAAATATCAATGAATGTATGACACAGTGTTACATGAGTAGGCTGAGTGAGGTGTTTTGTAAATGTTTTGCTGTCATCTTACCAAATTTACCTGCAGCTTGTTTTTTTCCATCTATCTCACACACTTACTTGGCTTGACAGTTGTAGTATTTACAAACTAACTGGAACAAATTCATCTTTTTTCATTTATTGGAAAGGGGAAGGGTCGTAGTGAATACAGGAACACAGTCGGCATGATGTCAGTCTGAATCATATTTTTTTTCCCCTCTGGTTAGCAATGAACTGGATTAAAAAAGTAATTGATAAAAAAAATATGACAAAACAGCCAACATTATGCATTGCAGTTACTGCACAGAGTTAAAACCAAAGCTCGGCGTGGAATACTGCGTTTGCTGTCGAAGCATTGATGTTCCGAAATGAAACGTTAAAAAAAGCACAATATCTCTGACACAACCTGTACCAGGTGTGTGGCCGGCAGAGCAGCCCGCCTCCCCAGGCGTTTCAGCACCGGGCAGTGGCAAACCGAAGCAATGAGGAGTCAGAAATTCTAATAAGATTTAACACTGCTTATAAGAAGAGCCACCACTTACAAAATTTAGGTCCCAAATCATTCTCATGAAAAAGCATTATTCCTGTTTCCAGTCATTTACGTAATAATTACCAATGTGTATGTGAACTGTTTACAAATGGTACAATAGGTGAATTATTATGGAAGCGAATCTGTCTCACCAGACCTTGAAATTTAAAAGGCACTGAATTTCTACAACTGAAATTTTTGCATTGAAATTATCTATGTGGATTTTTTTCCGCTGAATTTAACCCTTCACATTTGAAGCACAACATTTTTCTTTTACACTAAAATTCTGTATCTGAATTTTTTCATACACAGCCTCCTCCCAGTCAGAGTAAGGTACACAATGAGCTAGGGCATAAGTTTCATCTAAACGACCCGAATTGGAGGAATAACATGGGTCTCTATGAGCTGCCGGCAGTGAGACGAGTGCGCAGGCACCGTCTACAAACGGCAACTACAACAATGCCGAAAAGACTACAAAGAAATAAAACCAATAGGCTCACTGCTATGCACTGTAGTGTTCCAAAATCACGTTGTTGTCTGATTAAGAGGAGACCACTCATGTGTTATTGATTTTGGCAACACTGCAGAGCATAGCAGTGAGCCTATTGATAGTTTTTGCTGTCTTTTTGGTGTTATTGCCGTTTGTAGACGGTCCCTGCTCACTGGTCTCACCTCCCTTGGCTTTAGTATAGAGTTATCTCGACACTGCAGCATTATTTTCAGGGGAAGTGTCATGAGGACGGAATATGAGATTCAGCTCTCAGTGTCAGCACTGATTGACCGCAGTACATTAAAACCTGACTGGATCTCAATGCACAATATATTGCTTGGTTTCAATCATTTAATTTCCACTCTAATGCTGTGCACTTCCTGTGTGAGACAAACACTTCGACACTGTTAATGAATTTGTTAGATGTGTCTTCTTTATATATTCACAAATGTATCAGATGTAACCACTGCATTTAGTTAATATTAGAGAAAATGGAAGCTAAAGAAGAAAAAGGGTTGTTGACTGTGATATTTCTCATTTCCTCAACACCTTTGATTCACTAATTATACAGTTAAGATAGGATCTACCAACACAATGCCAACAACAAACGAAGAATTGCAGGACAAGTTTCTTGTTGTGATGATATCTGAATGGCGCTCTTACAGACATTTGGAGACCTCAGAGAATGTCTCAACCTGTGACATGTAAAGGGATTTTTACACTACGGCAGATTCCACAATCCATGTTTGCAATTATCCTTAAAACAGCTGTGTGTGTGTATGGCTGTGCATGAATGTGAAGGTGTCAGTGTGATGCGAGCAGTGTCTGAGACATTGAGATACCTGCTGATAAGCTTTGAGTTGATATCTTATCGTACATATCATGCATAGTAACATTGAGACTTACCGTCAAGGTTACATTCTTAACATTGGATGCTCAGACCTTCGCAAAGGTTCAACAGTGCAGAGTTTGCTCCAGTCACACAGCCCTCTAATGGTTTGTGCAAGAAACAGTTGTTATTATGCAGTTTAGAGTTTGGCTCAATTTTGATGCAGCCTTGATGCAGCACAGGTGTCGACCAAAGCCATGTGAAGGAAATAGAGCAGCAAAGAGGGTAAAACTAATACTTTCCTCTGCATGTTAAGCAATCAATGCCATCTGGCCTTAGTGATCTCAACGTCAGATCTCAATTATCACATTAAGTCAACAACCGTAACCACAATTTTTTTGCATATTGTGTTTTTTTTTTTAAAGTCCCGCAGTGTGGATAAACAGCATGCAGTCATTAACTACGAGGCTGGGACGGATGAACACAAGGTGAAGGACCTGGGCAGCCTGAATGGGGTGAGTACACAAACAGAAATGTACTAGACAGGTAGAGGATAAAAAGTCAAAATGAAGAAACTAGAACGACACTCAGAGTGCATAACTCCGCCAAGGCCCAACAGTCTCCTTAAATTCAATCAAGCTCCACCAAACTGCAGACACTCATAAATATCGGTCCGCTATAAAATGCCTGCTTTTTTATTCATTCCCTGAAATCAGTGAAAATGAACACTGTATTTCACAATTTTGAAAAAAGTGAAAGGAAAATTCCAGGTTTGCCCCTTTGTTCGGATCTCCAGATCCACGCCAACATTTAATGGGTCCGTCTTGGCCCACAAACAACACAGGTGAAAACATATCCTCCTTTGCGGTGGTGAAAAAAAAGGGGGGGGTCACCTTATGGACGAAGGTTGGGGGGGAGATAAGAGAATGAGTTTAACCTGGAGGGGGGAAAAGGGAGGTTGGAGGGAGATGGATTGAGAATGCAAAGATGGAGAGAAATCAAGAGATACAGAGGGAAAAAAACAAAGAGATTCAAGGTTAAAGTAGATGAAGATGAGGTTGGTTGTGAAGGGTTAGAGGTCAACTTTATTTGTCAGTCAATGAGACTAGGAACTAATCAATCTCTGTGTCATTGAAGATTCATATCAGGGCCGAGATCAATTTGAATCTAACCCTTATTATGCAAATCACTATTAAAGGACACAGTCTGTGATTTAAAACACCATACACCTTCCCTGCTGTAGCTCCCCAGTTGATGTTAGTAGAGAGATGAACACGAGACAACAACTAAATCCAGATGAAGTAAAGACAATGGTTGTTGAAAAATGTGGGGTGGATATTGTTTTTGTTTTTTCTAGACAATGATTCCTTCTTGCATGTGGAGAAACACTCAGTATGATCTGTTTAAAACCAAAATATGGCAAATCACTAACTGAAAATGAAGTTGATTAAGAAGGTTAGGGTAGAGACATACCCAAACCCACACTATACACAATAAAAACAAATACAAGAATTTAGGTTTATAATTTCACATTGTAGTTTAGTAAAACCTGGTTACGATATCCACTTGGCATTAGTCATGTCCACCAGATTGGACACATGCAGAATACCCCCACTTCCTCTCCAGCTGTCAGACAGGAAGCCTGAGTCAGAGCCACTTCCTGCTGTGTCATTAACCATCCAGTTTCTCCAGTTGGAGGAAATTTTCACCTGCTGAGTCAGTGAATATTAAAGGAGACATAATGCTCATAGCCGGGTTCATAATTTTTATTCGGGTTGTTACTTGAAAAGGTTTACTTGTTCTAATGGTCAGTTAGCATATGAGTTTCCTCAGACTGTCCGGTCCTTCAGCTCCTCTTTCCAGCAGCTGTCTGAAACACTTGATTTTAGCTCCTGTCTCTTTAAGGCCCCCCTCCCGATAAAGCCCAGTCGGCTCTGATCTGTTGTGATTGATCAAAGGCTTCCGGAATGTAATAATTTTTCAAGCAAATGAGTTCCAGCTTCTCAAAGTGAGGATTTGTTGTGTTGCTTTTTGATAAATATGAGTAAATTTGATATTCTATGGGCTTTGTCACCCTGGGCTCTGGGCATTCATTTTTAGTATTGTTAACTATTTTCTTAGTGAAAGATTTACTTAGAAAATAATTGTCAGATTAACCTTTAATGAATATTGCTTAGCTGCAACCCTAATATGTCCACCTGGAAGGACAGACACAACTGAGACCAGTTTAATCAGTTGCCTTCTTGTGGTGTTATCATCCTTAATGTTTTCTTTTTTACTTTGAATCTTCGTAGAAATAACAATTGTAACTGGTAATGCTAGTGTCCATTTTTCATTTGATTTCAATGACACTCTTGGTTTTTTGTCTTGGCATTGCCATTGCAGACCTTTGTAAATGATGTCCGTATCCAGGAGCAAATGTACATTACCCTGAAGTTGGAGGACAAGCTGAGGTTTGGATATGATATCCTTTTACTTTTCTGATCTTCTTATCTCTTCAGCACTCACACATCCACCAGTGAGTTCATCATTCCAAAAACATACCAATACAATTGGCAATATCATTTTTGAATTCTTAACCAAGATGCCAATTGTGCAGTTAACAGCTTGCAGTAGCAAATTATTTAAATTATGTTGTTCATCTGTGTGTGTAAAGTGTGTGTATCTATCGTAACTGTGCTTTTGTGGCAAGTATTTCCCTAACCTGTCTCACATACCAACCTGTTCACGGTGGTGAGAGGAGAGCTCACTGTGCCTGAGGAGGCTCTAAAGGCAAGAACACACACACACACACACACACACACACACACACACACGCACACACTGAGCTCAAAACATTTTTTGACTTTCTCATCTCCCTCTAGCATGAAAAGTTCACGAGCGGACTCCAGCTCAGCAAGAAGTTATCCAATGGTGAAACCACTACCAGTACAACCACAAGCAAGTCTCCCACGAAGACCCCAACCAAAACCCAGAAGTCCCCCAGTGGTGGCGCCGCAAGGACAGGGGAGAGCAGAGCAACAGTTGGGGTCACGTCCTCCAAAGAGCCACCAGCTAAACCTGTGGACAGTCACAAAGCAGAGGAGAGGATAGGAGGTAAGAGACAGAGCCAAGGGGAAATGTGAACCAGCCGCAGAAATTCTATGACCTTATTTTAGTGTTTGTTGTGCAATGTGAGTAACTTTAATATAATGTGAATGAATGGATTCATTTTATCTATTGTTTATATTCTTTCCTTTAAAATTTGCTTGTTTATTGATAATTTCTCCTTTCACTTTAGAATAAACAGACGGCACAGAAAATGCTAACAATTAATAATGGCTTTATTCCTCTATATTTCAGGGGGTATTCAATTAAAATTCAAGGAGGTCTAGCTAGAGAAATTTTCCTCAAGCAAAGATCCGGAACATCATAATGTCTAACTTGTCTAAGCATTATGATTCAGTGCCAGGTTGAAGTAAGCTATTAATTTTGACATCTAGCTTAATAATCAATAACTGACTGTCAAATCAAATCAAGAAAAAAGGCCTACAATTCTATAACATTTCAACAATGTTTATTGTCAGTTTTCATATTGAACTGGAGGAATTAAAGATAACAAGTACTCTAATAATTGTCTCTTCTCACTTCAGGTAAAATAAGGACTGTATTTAATAGTAAAATACAAAACACATAGCTTTGAAAATCTTAACAGTCTCAGAACACCAAACATGGTTGGAGTAAACAGAACACAGAAATAACTATTCTTTCACACTTTTTATGAAATCATCTGTAAGTTTCCTCGGCCCCCTTAAAAATCCACACCAGTGTAGTGACGATTAGCGCTCCACCATTAAAATAGAAAAGGACCGTCCACATTTAATAATTCTCAATGATCTATCATTTGTGGGTCCGGGTCCAGATAGGATGGCGTCTGGGTCCGGACCTGGGCTGCAGTCTGTCTATTAGTGACCCCTGCTCTATATATACCTGTGTTTTAATATAACATATAACCTAACCTCTTTATATTTCATACAATATACTAATAATCTCTAAATACTAAAATGTCACAATTTCTAGAACAGAGCGAGTATTGGCTTCTCTGTTCTACAATTCATACACTGTAGGTGGAGACATTTCATGGTCTGTATTTGTGCAACACTCAAAAATGCAAGGTCAAATGTATACACTGTATTATCAAGCTGTTTTTAATTTTGGGGTGGATTTCCTCTCTAAGAAAACACATTTTCCGACCCAATACTTTTGAAATGTGTGTAGGGATCTTTTATCCAGCCAGTAGGGGGTGAACAAGGTCGCGACGTAAAGGGGTTTAACCATTACACCAACTGTCACTCTTTGATATCATGAATGTGGTTTAGGTCTGTGGGTGTCCCTAATAATTTACATCGCTGACCAAGCTAGGGTGCTAGCAGGGGTACTGGTTAATCTCCAGATGTTGAAACAAGGCCACATGGAGCTTGTGTTATTGCACAGATTAAGCAGTAACAGGGTCAGAGTGCCTGCATAATGCAAACCCATATGCCAGCACTACTTGTCTTGAAATAGAGTGCAATTCAAAGGCACACAAATACATTTGCACACCAAAAAACAAGCAAATGTAGACGTAGGGTGTTGTAAGTCACCCCATCTGCTGAACATGTTATTAGTGACAACCGCTCTGTGGTTCTGAGGATGTAATTCTGCAGCTTTATTACTCTACTATCATGCCTCAACCAGATATTATACCTCATGGAGAACATACATCCAGTAGCTTTTATATAGAATGCCCCTACTTAATGCACACAATTTCACATGGAGAACCTGTAATCATCTGGACACACTGTGATTAAACTTACACAGTTCAGGAGAAGGGGTACTTAAAATAAATAAGGTGAAGGAAAGAGCAGAGAGAAGTTAACACTGGATGAGTCGTCCTCTGGCACAGTGGGCTAAGAGACACTTTACCAGTTCAAATCCGGCGGAAGACCTTTGTTGCGTTTCATTTCCCTCTTTCTTAACTATGTTTCCTGACACTGTCCAATTTTGCCACAGGATGCTTGTTACACCCACCAAAATAATAACAGCCCACAAACGTAATAAACCACAAACGTTATACAAATCTGCATCTTGTGGTGTAAAAATCCCACAAACGTTAAACGGAATTCACATGCAGACATATTTTATTGAAATGGTTCATAGATTTTTTTCGTAATCTTTTATTCTCTCTAAAAATGTAAGGTTAATTGTCAGCAAAAAAGTTTAGCATGTGGAGGTGATATGATGGGGTTTAATTACATCAACACTTGATAGGTCTAAACAGTTCAGAACCTTTACAAGAACGTCAACAGAAGTGATGCGGGGGTCAGGGGTCTTTAGGACCTGAACCCACCCTACCTCAACTTGAACTGAATGTTCCTAAGAGAGTGAGAAAAGAGACTTTTCAGATGAACCATGCAGCAGAGAAATCCTTATTACAAGAGGTATTTAGCTTCGATGCAAAAAAATAAATAAATGAGTAAATCTATTTATACAAGTTATTTACGTGGCTCCAAACAGTTCTGTGAATGATTAAGCTGTGTACGTGTTTGACACAGAGAGGGAATGTATTACAATTTTGAAAGATTTTCACTTTCCCACACACAAAACAAATCCTATATTTGTTTGTAATAGGCAACTGCTATTACGTTTGTGGTTTATTACGTTTGTGGGCTGTTATTACCTTGGCAGGTTTTTTCGATGCTTGTCCCATGTCAACTTGAACTCTAATGAGGACAGCGGCACACGGAAAGTCCCTCTTTCATTTAAAGCATGTGTGTCGGGGGGGGGGGGGGGGGAGGGGGGGGGGGGGGGGGGGGGGGGGCACGTGTGTGTTCCCATCTTGCTGGCTAAAGTTCTGAAAATAGGTCAGTGGTGCAAGTCCCGACTAGAGGAGAGGGCGAAAACACTCATACACAAAGAACAGCTGCCTTCACTTTGTGGCACCATGATATAATGTACAGGTCACGTCAAGAGCACCACAGTATGTTCAGTACGTAATAGACGTGAAAGGCCACGGGCAAGGCTACAATGAAATGTGTACACTCTACAAGGCTCTGTTGAACTGTGTCTGCATGTGTGCATCTGTCTCAGGGGATGTCACAGCGCTGCCTCGTGGGACCCCTCTGTACGGCCAGCCATCTTGGTGGGGGGATGGGGATGCAGATGATGAAAACTCCTTCAAACAGGACACAAAGTCATCCACCAAAAAGCATGACGGCTCCATTTCAGGTAGATTCTACTCCAATTTTAAACTTCTAACTGCCACCACACACCTCATCACTATAATTCAAACATGCAGTGGAGAACATGAAGTGGATATTAACATACTTCCATAACATAAAACTGTAAACTATGCCTCCATGTTTGTTACGTTTTAAAGGCCCTAAATCTGAGTAAAGGTTGTGAGAATGCTTTTACAGGACGCTGCACAATAACAAGAAAGTTAATTGTTGTGGAGTTAAATGTTGTAGAAAGAACAACAAGGGACACAATACATTGAAGTCATACATAAATGGATGTAATATTGTAGCCATGTTCCCTGTAGTTATGTGGACAGTTGCAGAATACAGTATGTTTTGTGTCAGCCAGACTGTTTGTTTGCATGTGTAACGTCCGAGTACACCCAAAGTACCCTGTATTTGTGTCTGTTCGCCAGCAATATGTGATTATGTGGTAACCATTGGACTGAGGGGGAGGGGGGTCCCGTTAACTGGTGGTGAATAGGCAGAGTAACAAGATTAGAGGCTACACCAATAGTAAAACAGCTCAGTGATGCAAAATCAGTGTTTGCCGGGCTGGTTTAGTGTGGACCAGTGTATTGAGAAGGAGTGGGGGAGGTTAATCAAACACTGGAGCAGACTCAAGCGTCATCAAATCTCTCACCACATCTGGGTGGATACGCTGGCAGCGTCTTCACCAGCTTAAAAAGGGAGACTTTGTGTAGCAGCTCTATAAACAGTCTGCTAGATACTCTTTCTATCTGTTGTATGCCAATTTTTTAGATTTTAGCAAAGCATCTTTTTTCTCTTAGCGTGAGATTAGAAAACTTAAATCTGTGGCAGGGTGGAAACGCAAAAAGTGATCAAAAAATCTGACGGATGGGATTGGCTACTTCAACCGTGGAAGTGGGTGAGTGAAAGGCATTTTGCCCTGACTGAGAGCAGAACCGATGTCGTGATGTTGGATTTGTTTTGTGAAGTAGCGTGCTCCAGGGAGCGTTACGCTGTGTATGACCATGCAGGTTACATGTACCTCAGCAAATAGTGTGAGCATGCCCTGCAAGTGTGAGCAATGCCCTCAAGCTGATTTACAGATGGGTTACGCCATTGCAAACACTCCTACACTGACCGTTCAAACAGACCAATCTATCACTCTACACTGCAGTAGGGCTGCAACTAACGATTATTTTCATCATCTATTGTCAGTTTTTTTTCGATTAATCGATTAGGTGTTTGGTCCATAAAATGTCATAAAAAAGTGAAAAATGTCGCTTGTGTTTCTCAAAACCCCAACATGATGTTTTCTTTTGTCCAGACACCAATGATATTTAGTTTACTGTCATAGACGGGCAAAAAAACAGGAAATATTCACATTCAAGAAGCTGAAATCATAACATTTTGGAAAAAAACCCTACTTGAACCGATTAATCCATTATCAAAGTAGTTGCTGATTAATTTAGTAGTCGATTACTAATCGATTAACTGTTGCCGCTCTACACTGCAGCGATCATTAGTTAACCGCTCTTCATCTCTCCAGTAAGTATTGCTCTCCATTCCATATACTCTGGCTAATGGAGCTGGGAAATGGGCTTTCAGTTTGAATCAACTTGTATTACTCTGACATTTACACACCACTTGCCTTATTACCTGTGACAATTTCAAAATGTTAACACATTTTGGCTCTCAAGTAAGTTACGATTTGAAATGAAAGAGAATGTTTTATGTTTTGACACTTAAATTTAAGTCAGTCACACATGTCCCTTTATAGCAGGTACGCTTTGTAAATGTGTTCAATGTCCATATATTCCTTGGTGTCATTAATCTAATGCTGTGTCTTAGTTTTAATTTTTCTGTGTAGTCGACTCTTATGAAAAAACATGATTCTATTGAGTACACGTTTTCTATGTTTCTATGTCAGCATTAGTTTAAACTGTATGGTCTTTACACAAACATCTTTAAACGCCTTCGTGAATTCTAACAGAAATTCACGAGTGCTTCTCGGACCAGCCATGTGACTTATGGTGATATTAGTGGATGTTCTGATTTTTTTCAAACATTCACATGTTTAGTGAATTAATCATAGTTTCAAGGAACTGTCAAGGAAGGAGCAAATATGGTTAGCTGTGGCACTGTGGTTTTGTCTTTATGGTCATATTTACACTCAACCCTTTACAAGGGTTTCTGAAGAAGAAAAATGGATAGTAGTGTGAACAAAGTAGATTTTTTGTCAGCCTTGTTAGTATGGTATTTCTTTCTCAGTTAAGTTGTTGCATCTTATGCGTCATTCAACATATTTAATCTATCACATATGAGCACTTCTTTTAAATCCATGGTATAAATCCTCCCAAACGTGCAGAGCAGCTTATGCTGCCACCCGCCGATCCCCAAAAAAAGTTGGGGACTTAAGTTTAGTTGATAACACTTTAATATCGAGATTCTGTTTCTAGGAAGATCCTACTCTAGCTGATGAATCCTTAAGTCATTCATATTTTATAAGTATTGCTCACATTAGTGTCTATGTTTCTTGTTAGTCTATGTTTCTTGTTTCTCATTGCCAATCGCCATATGCTCCTACATTTGCTCCCCAACATGAAGCAGATGGTCCCTCTAATTTCTGAACGTATCATTTATCATATTCATATTCCACAGAGGCTCTGCTGGTTATATGAACGGATGAAAAAATAAGTGCTCATATTAAAAGTGCACCAGAGGACATGAGGACATAACATTGTCCTGACTAACTATGTCTGTATGAAGGGGGTGAAAAAGACAGACAGTGACAGAACATATATGTGCATGTCTTCATGGCATTTGTAATTTAAAGGGCTGCCTCCTCCCCTAATAAGAGGCAAATGGAGAGACGCACTGCTAAAGAGCATTTCCAAAGAGGCGTCACCAACAGACGCAGACCAAAATGCCTCCGGGCGCATTTGGATAGACCAGCAACCAGTGAGAGCAACGAATCATGCGACGTCTGTTGAGCGACGCAAACATGTCAACAGACTAGAGCAGAGAGGAGATGATGTGATGATGATAGATAGATAGATCTTTATTGTCATTGTATTAGGACAACGAAACACAGTTGAGCAGCTCACAAGATTGACAACAATGATAATTCCACAATGTCTGTGAACTAGCGTTGTCGTTATTTGTGGGACAAATGTAAAAATATCTGTTAATTTTAGTCAAATGCTCGTTCATCAGGCGCAGCATTGTTGTTTACAAAAGTCGCTTCTCTCCGTGTCACGGTGTAAACCCCGCCCATTATCAGAATATTGGTTGTGATTGGACAGGCACGTTTTCTGCCAGAGGAAATCACTTCCCAACGCAGGGGATCCAGACCCAGTCTGACAGAGCAAATGAAATGAGCTAACCAGAATTCCTCTGGGTCCCAAGCTAAGAAATAACACAAGTTCAAGGCTACTTCTCTAAACTTTTCAAAAGGAGCACTCACAAACATTAAAGTGTAAATGTTTTTCAAACTCAGACGCCAAAGAGGCCCGACGAGGGGAGAAGGCTAAAGAGGACTGTCTTCATGCCTCCACCGCTCACGATTCCAGTTACTTTGAGATCCCTACCAAGGAGGGTCACGTGGCCACTAACGGCATCCATGAGATTCCCACTAAGGACACAGAGGGCAGTAACGTTACAGGTGAAATATTTATTGAATTCATTCTGTGTTGTAAATAAAGGTGCCTATGTGTATGTTGGTTCTCTTTTAGATTTTAATGGGGATATAAAAGTATTGTGCCTATAACCAATTAAGACCATTGTTGTTTGTAATGATAGTACTTTAATTTGTGATATTAGTTTAGAAAGTATATTAATGTATTTGCTGTACTCATTTGAATGTCATTAAGTTGATTTGTTATAATAATGAGTTATTAATTTACAACACAAAACAGGACTTATGCCAAAAAGTCACATTTATACATCTATTTTTTAAGAGGGCTCCACTTCATCCTTGTATTCAGTAGTATTGACTTACACTGACTGACACAGTAACATAACTGCACTGTCTGCTCCACAGCTCAAGGTCACGCCTCCTTCACCATAGAGTTTGACAACACTTCTCCAGGGAAAGTCACCATTAAAGACCATGTGTCAAAGTTCACATCTGACCACCACAGATCTCGCACCAAGAAGAGTGGCGCAGGAAGTGGAAGTGGAGGAGGGAGGGACTTGAGCACACTTCAAGCGGCTATGATGGCATCAGAGAGCAAGGTGGCTGACTGGCTGGCCCAGAATGACCCCACTCTGGTGCGCAGCGAGTCAACAGAGGACGACAGCAAGAGCATCAAGAGCGACGTGCCCGTCCATCTCAAAAGACTGAAAGGTATTTTCTGTTACCACTTCTGTGTGTAGGGATTGTGTAAAGGTATTTTGCTGTACCCTTCTCTGGATCTGTACCTTTTCCTCGATCATTTAGTCCTTCTTTCCTTTCCCCTGCAGATTCTTTGTTAGGAACAGGGGTTGTTGGCAGTGGTTACCAAGCCAGGGGATTAGCAGCTAGCTGACAGAAACATTCAGACTCCTATCTATTCCTCTACTGCTCTGTCAACCAATGACAAAGGCTAAGCATGAGTAACATAGCACAGCCACCATTGAATTTCACTTTTTCACTATTTACAGACGTATGATCCAGTGAGGAGCACATAATTCATGGCAGTTGATACTTGACTACAAGCACTTTAGATGTGGCTTTTTAGATTTCTTTTCTTTTGTTCAGTGTGGACACCTCAATCTTCTCTGCTTACATTTGTGGGCTTGTTGCTATGTATCCTTGGGGTAAGGTTTGAAATTGCTGAGTTTAAATTGCTGACTTTTTTGTTCCCTTTACCTGCAAGGTATGAATGAATTTATTAAATGGAGGCCAATTTATGATGCTGTAGACATCTGTGGGGGAGGGACCAGAAGACAGGAGCTGATGAAAATGGAAGACTGTGATTTAGTAGTGGAAGGGAAGTGAATTCAGTCGATTAAGTACATGCATGGCAACTGACTCACCTAATGGATGATTATGTTGCTAACTGACCGGCTGACTTCAAGATGACCCTTTGTATTCAATCCCTGAAGCAGGCTGTGGTTGTGACATGGGTAACAGGACACAAAGAAGAATCACCACGAAAAGGAGGGAGGATGGTTCAAGGAGGAGAAGATGGAGGGAGGGATAGAGGACAGGTGGACATTTGGAAGGAAAGCTGTCTATTAGTCCAAGGAGGAGATGGGTGAGAGCAGGGAAATCAGGAGAACCTCACTGTGACACTGAGAGCAGCATTTGCAGCAGTATCACCAAGGTGATAGGACAAAGAAGGAGACAGAGAGAGAGAATTGTGTTGCCCGGATGGAAGGAAGTAGAGGAGGATTATTTTTTGGTAGATTGGTTGTTTGTTTTTATAGAAATGAATGCAATTGATGTCAATGACAGAGAGAATATAGAAATCAATTTACAAAGAGCCAAGACTAGCAGTGAAAATGTGTGTGTGTGTGTGTGTGTGTGTGTGTGCGCTCGTGCGTGCGTGTTATGTGTCTGTAGGAGCATGTGCGAGAGACCCGTTTCAGTTCTGACTGAAGCAAGTGCCGCTCACGTGTATCGATTTGTGTGGCAGAAAAATTCATGTCTGTTTGCTGCATGTGTGTGTTTGATACATGCTCAGCACTGATGTGCAGACAAGCAGAGCAGCATGTGTGAGAAGAGGCGTGTCGGATGTGCGTAGGGTGTGTCATAGAGGTACTCGGCAGAGAGGAGGCGGCTTCTTGGCCAAAGCTTTTGATTTGAAAACTTTGTCTTCTTACTGTACCGGGCGCTGTAGAGGATTCATTTTAATAGTGTCTATTATTTCTATCCCTGCTGGAATCTGAATGGGTGTATTGTTGCTACTTGCGTGCATTTTCCTTGCCAGTAAGATGTGGCTCTGATCATAACGAAGCTATAAATGTGTAATCTGGAAAGATTTTGAGAAGAATAATCTCTTAATTAATGATCTTGACAGGATTATTTCCTCCAGTGTGATTAGTGATGAGTACTTCATGCACAACTGATATCAATTTGCAGTAGCAGGGAAAGCTTAACAAAAACATGAGGGTTGAACTTTACATTCATATTATATTTTTCTTTATGTATGCGTATTGCTCTAATGTACAGTTTTTTTTCATCACAACATCTTTTGGGTTGCATGTCTCACTTGCCTCGTTGTTTGTGAGACTGTGTGTAGGCTACATGTCATATAAGTACATCCTTGTGTCAGCACTCAGAGGCCGGCTCCGCGGTGAGTCATGTTGGGGCGAGTGGGGCCGAGCGCTGGACTCTCACAGACACCTCTGTTCTCCACTGGCCTGGCCAACGGCGCCTTTGTCTGGGGCACACAGCATTAAGGACCTGCCTCGCTCTGCCTGTCTTATCTGCTGATCTGCTCAAGCTACTCTGACACAGTGCCGCTCTCCTTTCTCATTCCTCTTCAATGTCTTTAATGAAATGTAGGCTTTATCAAATTTCAAAAGATCAGTCAGAAAGGATAGAGGAGAGGTGAATGGTGCATTGTGACAAATGAGCTGCAGACTCAGAAATATGCCCTAGGCCGCAGAGACACTGTGATTCCCCAGTGTAGAAAGACTATTTAAAAGGGGAACTCCAGCGGTTGATATTGTTCAACAAAAAAAACTGGAGGACTTGTGAGAGTCAATCTCAAAGAATATTGGATTTAACAATTCCCATAATACATGTTTTCTTTCATTGGGCTTCTGTCTTTTAAACTCTATACACCCATTTGTAATGGAGACTTGTGACCAATTAAACGTTTTGAAGTCCAACAGAGCCAACCTATTGTTACAAAAATACACTTAGATTTATTTGTCAAAATTCCTCAATATTACAGTTCCCACAATGAGCCGCACTTGGCGTCTGTGGAGGAAAAAAAACTCCCTTTTAACAGGAAGAAGGCATCATCCAACTGTTTCTACAGGCTGATTTGTACTAAGTAACTACGACAAATGAACTGATCATCATGTGGAGACTCCCTATAAATACACAGTGCAAACTCCTATATTAGTGATAATAAAGTCATCTGTGATACACTGCCAATGTCACGCCTTGTCAGTTGCCTTTTCTCATTTTCCATTGTGCAACATATGTATAATAATTACCCATGACTTTCAGACATTATGCCGGTGAAAGTGTTGTAACGTGGCTCGTAGAGTCGTCAGAGTCACCAGTGTCCACACAGGTGTCGTGGTCACGAGAAGTGAAGTTGTTTTTCTGGGATGAGATGACAGGACATGCAGCATTGTAAGTGGGAGAAAGATGGTGTCTCAGGCCTCCTCTGTATTTTTACATAGATGGCTTTCTTCACTCCTCTTTCAAACCCAATGCAGCGAGGAATGTGCCAAGCTGTATATTGGAGGAACTAAATAACCACTATCAAATGCTCAACATGTGGGGGGCGACTTCCTCGGGGCAGGATTCAGCTGTCTTTTTTACACTTAAAGGACAAGGGACACTCCTTTGTAGATACTGATGTACATATTTTTTTTACCAGGAAGGGTCTGTGATACTCTACCTGGCTTGCTGTTTGGCTCCTGAACTGTTTAGCCGAATGTGTGTGATGGTGGCCATCTCCAGTGGCAGTGCACTATATCCTGAGTGTCCTGCAATTAAGAGTGCCCCCTTTCTCTGTTTGGTTTTCTCTTTCTTCCCTCTCAATCCAGTTTCTCTACTTTCCCATCTGCCCTCCTCTTTTCTTGCATCCCCCAGCCTCCTTCCCTGTTCCCCCTCCCCTTTTCTCCTTTCACCTCCGTGAAGTCCCCCGCCACCAACCCACAGACTCCCCCGCTGCCTCCCCCTCCATGTTCTCCGCCTCCCCTCCCCCTCTATGTTCTCTCACTGACATCTAAGTAGGCAGGGCCAGTAACTGTGTGGGTGGCATGTCTGGATTAGTGTTGTACACTGTCTGCCATAGCACAACACCAAGAGGACATGCTGATGTGACCCAGACTGATCCAAATGTAGAAATAGCAGTTATGTGGTAGATAAGCCAGGTTCTATGAATTTAGGATCTGTTTGGAACGTTGAATGATTAAACCCAGGCCACAGCTGAAAGTTTATCGATTTTGAGCTGTAATTGTTGCCAAACATTTGTTTCTTGTTGCGGTATCCACAATGGATGTGTTTTCAGGAAGGTGCGGTTCTGTGATGTGGTCAGTATGGGACTTTTGTCCTTTTGTCATGGTAATAATTCATCTGCCATTTGTTATCTTTCCCTGATAGGCAGCAAACATGAGGATGGCACCCAGAGTGACTCTGAAAATGGACTGGGCTTGCGTTTTGCCAACCGCCGGCATGCCCTCGAGGAACGTCTGAATGCAGCGCGCGGCCACGCAGGAGGAGGAGCAGTGGGAGCAGGCGGTGGGAACAACACAGTGAGCAGCTCCCGGACAACTGGCACCCGCACTGCCTTCATGATCGAGTTCTACGACGAAGAAAATCCTCGCAAACGCCGGTCGTACTCATTTTCCCAGACTGCACCCCTGCTGGGGGGAGGAGCTGGTGGGGAGGGACTGTGTCCTCAGCCTCCATCCCACCCCAAGGTGTTCAGCATTTCCACCTCTGCTACTACAGCCTCAGATTCAGGTAACAAAACTAAGAATCGTGTTAATTGACAGAAGTTGCGGTGAAGTTAAATCTTTAAATCATTCACAACTAGACCATAATACTTAAAAATCAGTTGCGACAGGTTGTCTCTGTATCTTAATCTTCAGTGAAAGCATGTGTGTTTTCTGATAGATGTATATCTGCTTGCTCCTACTAGGTAAAGCCCCAGCTCCAATACCAGCTACAGTGACTGTAGGGGCTCCTACGGCTGCCCGCGTGTTGCTCAAGCAGAGGTCTGAGGACCCGAGTATTGGTCGGAGCTCAGCCAGTACTGGGCTGGCGACAGGTAGCCCCACCAGCCCCAGCGAGGACGCCTCGGTCGTGGGGAGAGGAACAGGGAGAGCTGGAGGAGAGGCAGAGGATGATCACAGTGATAAGGGGACCTACACTATTGAACTGGAGAACAGGAACCCAGAGGAAGAGGAGGCCAGACGCATGATAGACAAGGTATGAATGTACAGAGATGTTCCCCAATCAATCTCTTGATTGCAATGTCATAATGAACAGCATTAGGACATGTATTTGGAATCATCCAATAATTACTAAGACATTAGTTTTATCACAGAAAACAGGTCTGAAAGGGGCGGTGGTGGTGTCATGTTGGTTTCAGGTTAAGATTCAACTAACATCTCTTTAGACTGTACGTACAAGTAAAGTAGGAATTAAAAATAATTTTCTTTTAATAGGTACTACAAAAGCAAAAAGTGCAGAACCATACAAAAAAGAAGTTCACAGGGCAGTTTATTGCCACCTTGTAGATGTGTAGCCCCCATAAATTTTTCACAGGGGGTGGCCAGGTGGCGCGACTGAAAATCTCAGGGTGGCACACCAAAACCAAAAGCCATAACTGAATTTCAGGAATTCTATTATGCCACTATATTTATTTGGAGTTTTGGAGAGTTGGATTTTGTTTATTTTTCCTTTAAAGTCTTTTATTCTGTTTTTTGTTACTAAATACTCCTCTTCTCCTTTACCTTCATTTGGGTCCTGCTCCTTCAAACATGTGACACTTAGACCTTACTATACTATTTAACTATTATAAAAAATATACTTTATTGAATTAAATGGCTTAAACCTAATGTAAAATATATTTTACCTAATGTACAATATCAGATAAAAGCAGAATTGACTAATAGTTAAGTGCACCCACAGCCGCGGGGCTGGCTGGCTGCATTTGTTTGTTTTTTATTGTACTTAGACCTTACTATACTATTTAACTATTATACAAAATTTACCATATTGATTTAAATGAATAGTACACAATTTAAAATATCAGATAGAAGCATTTTACCAGCATATAACTTGACAGTGCCACTGCCTTGTAGATTTGGAAGATAGGACTAGAAGCATATATACTTATTTTTAGGAAGTTGACTTGTTTCCAATTTAGGTTATTACACAGACATAATTTAGACTTAACTACATGGCATATTACAGTTCTCTGTATGCCTTTAAATGTTTTATTCAGGTGTTAAAAAGGAGAAGCAGGGATATGATTAGTGGGGTGTATTTCCATTCAGTGTTATTCTGAGTGCTTTACATTCAAAACTGTTACATTACATTGTTATGTAAATTACTGTAATTAACTGACACAGATTGTTACTTTGCTCACAGTTTGTCTGCTCTTGTTCCTTCTCACTTTTGGTAATTTGCATGTGTGTGCGTCTGTGTGATTTCCGTTCGTTGCCATGCTACTCACCTATCGAGGGCAGATTCGTGCTTGAATTCGACTGCATCTTCTTCTAGCTGTTCAGCTCACTTTTGTTCATCCAGAGTACTATGGAATAATATTTACATACTATTTTATAACACAAGGTACTTCATTTTACATTACAAAGTGTGCTACAATACTTACATAGTGTAAGGGGTGCGTAGTACATGCATAGATGATGCCTTTAGATTAGCATTCATTATACGTTAGCCACTTGGTCAGATGTTTGTCTCTATTTGAAGGTGTTCGGTGTTCAGCAGAACCAAGACTCCTCTGTTCTGTCAGACCTGAAAGAACCAGGAAAAGGAAAAGAGACAGGACAGACGGAAAAAGAGGTAGAACACTATACTTCAACAGCTTATTTGTCTTCAGTTTTACTTTAGTTCAGCTCTCCCTTGTTTTCTCTGTCTCTCTCTATCGACATTTCTCTCTGTATCAAATGTTGACCCAAACAGTACAATACTGCTGTTATCCAAGATTAGTCATTCTTTGTCAAATTAATTTTGATTAAGTAAATCCCATTGAAAAAATTGCCTCTGACTCCAAACGTTGTGTTATAGCTCTCTGTCTTGTTTATTATAACTCCAGTAGAGGAAGACTTAGATTCATGGCTGAGATTCATAATGTGACTCACAGTCACTGCCATGGCTTGACCAATACCCCACTAGCCTATGCGAGAAGGCTAGTCTTCCCGGAGACTGACCTAGATCATGTGAAGATGAGGAGAGACACCACCCCCCGAGGCAATTTCCTAAGGGGGAGGGAGGGGAGTGTGTCTGAGCATGTACAGCCTTCCTATCACATCTTTTATGCCACTTAAAATGAGCAGCTTTACTTCACACTTTTCTTAAAAGGTGATTGATTTACAAGAAAATGATTTAAATGTCTACGTCTGAGTAGAAGCAGCCTCAGAATACATATATTTAGATTTCCATGTAAAATACAAATACTGGATTTTTTTTCTTAACACCACTGCCATTTTGCACTCTCAAACTAAATCCTTTCTCTCATCATGTGCTCATAAAAGCTATACTCACTGTGTGCCTCTTAGTGCCACCACTAATTTACTTAACTGTTATTCTTTATCACTCTTTTTCTCACTCCTGTTTCCATCACTGTTGCCCCCACAGGCTCTTGCTGGTGATTCGAGCTGGGTCTCTCAGTGGGCCAGTCTTGCTGCCAATCACACCAGGACTGACCCAGAGGGATCGGGAGCAGAGACAGCCACCTACCTGCACAAAGAAAGCGGTACAAAGTCACTTGAATCTTTGAGAATGAAGAGGCCTTAAAATACATTTTCAGTCTGATTGAATTCTTTGTTCATAGATCCATTTCCCATGGACATTTTAAAGCAGCACTTGCAATCACTTGAATGTGCTTGTTAACTATATTAGACAAAATCGTGAATCTCAGTTAACGGAATCTGTCCATTGTTCTCTAGGAGTTGATGCCTTTGAGTCTGGTGCATCACTAAGCAGAGGGGAATCCTCCTCCAGTCTGACCGACCGTAAGCGCAGGACCCTTCCCCAGCTCCCTCTGGATGACCCCCGGGCTAAATCCAGCACCAAAGCCCTGAGGTCTGAGATTGGGGAAAAACAGGACACTGAACCCCAGGAAAAAGAGAACAAGGTAGACTGGGAGTCCCCAACTCCCATGGAGGACGGTGACATGGCCAGCAAACGGAGACAAAGCTCCACTTCCTCTCCATCCAAAGCTCCTCCCCGGACCTCTGGCAGCTCGGAGCGGAGAAAGAGGTCAGAGGAGAGGAAAGGAGGAGGAGGAGCAGGAGAAGGAGGGGAAAAGTCTGGCAAACCTCTAGTGCGCCAGGGCAGCTTCACTATCGAGAAGCCCAGTGCTAATGTCCCTTCAGAGCTCATCCCACGCATCAACAGAGGCGGCAGTGGGCGCGAACGCAGTGACTCTGTGAGTAGCATGGATACTGCTACCCTCCTGAAAGACACTGAAGCTGTCATGGCATTCCTGGAGGCCAAACTAAGAGATGAAAATAAACTAGACCAGAAGAGTTGTAAAACTGGCAGCACAACTCAGGGTTCAGGTTCTGGCTTCCCCCTACGGACTGACTCCATTTCTCCTGAGTCAGATGTGGACACAGCCAGCACAGCTAGTCACGTGGCTGGAGAAGCAGAAAGGAAAACAGCTAGTGGTAGTGTACAAAAACGACGTTCATTCAGCAGTATGCACCGGGAGAAGAGCAACATGAGCACGGCTTCCAAGACCAGTGTCACTAATGCAAGTGCCCGTGAGCGCTTAGAGAGGAAGACTAAAACAAAAACTGTGGAGGGGACAAGCAGGACTGATGCACGCCGCTCTGTTCAGCCTTCATCAGCCTCCTCCAGAGCTCGACAGCCTTCACTGGACCTCACTGATGATGATCTGACTTCTTCCTTCCCCATCTCTGACATTCTCTCCTCGGACCAGGAGACCTACTCCGGACCCCTGGGGCACTCTGCTCCTGGACGAGGCTTAGATGCTGCCCTCCATTCCAAACATGATAGCAGGTCTGCCAAGACCTCCACCAGTGGCTCCTCCAAAACCAGCCGCACTCTCCAGGCAGCCACAGCCTCCTCCCTAAGCAAGCAGGCGTCACTGCCACAGCCACGGCCCACAAGGGCCTCCCTTCTTCGTCGCGCCCGGCTGGGGGACACATCTGACACAGACTTAGCTGATGCGGACAGGGTGTCTGTGGCGTCCGAGGTGTCCACCACCAGCTCCACCTCTAAGCCGCCATCTGGTCGGAAGGGATTGTCTCGACTGGACATGCTGGCTCAACCGCGTAGGACCCGTTTGGGCTCCATCTCAGCCCGCAGTGACTCCGAGTGCACAGTGACCAGGAGCTCCACCTCTTCAGCGCGCCTGTCAGCGGAGACTGCTCTGCGCCTGGGCTTGCGCTCATCGACGCCCACAGAGAACAGACTGACACCTCGGATGAGGGCCAACAGCGTGTCCAAACTGAATGAGTTCAAACCCAAGACCACTACATCTGGATACTGCTCGCCGACAGGTCAGCACATCAACTGCGTGTCTGTGTTCTGGTCTATTCCATTTTTTTTTATATCATAGGATGCATACATCATTATCATGTCTGCATGTAAACATTTGTCGTCAAACATTTCCACTGTGTTGTGACGTATTTTTGCATTGGTTTCCATCGTCCAGAGAGCTCTCAGCCTGAACCTGAGGGTGGTGATGCAGAGGAAGAGCTGATTGGTACTGTACCAGAATTGTAGAGCCTTGTTAGGACTGTGCGTGCGTGCGTGTGTGTGCGTGCGTGCCTGCGTGCGTGTCAGACCTGGGTCACACCAATAGAAGCTGCCAACGAGCTCATCTTAAGGAAAGCAGGTTATTCATGTTAGAGTGTTCAAAATTTGACTTCAACACTTATGTAAAGTCCTTTGTATAAGACTGTACAAATGTGGATCTCCTGCATTTTACAGATGGAAATTTGGCAATCAAATTATTTAAAAGTATAGTTTGTAGTGCTGCTACATTATCTTAGAACATTTTCAGTGAACAAATAGAGAGCACGATGACCCAGCTCTAAGATATAGTGTTAATTCTGTCTCCGTCCTTAAACATGTAACGTGATGAAGACCCAAATGCTCTACTCACACTCTATTTCTCGTAAAACATTTTGCAACATTGGAGCTCAAACTGCAAAACCCATGTGCAAATGGCTTTGGATCAATGTCCCACCTTGTATAGATTTTTATTCATGACATTCGACTCCTGAGAGACTGATAGAGCATGGTGTTGTCTCATCATGGGTTTGAAGCAGCTTAACGTGTCCTGGCTCTTTCAAGGTTTTATGTTATTGGAAGCATGTGCTGGCTGCCTGGGTTGGTGAGTTTTTGGATGAACTCTAGTAGCCTCTTTTGTGTTGTTTTCAGTGTTGGTTTTATTATCACCAAAACATTCCTGCGGATGTCCATTAACAATAACTTTAACAAAAGGCTTTTACTCACAAATCCTTATTGTTCGTCAGATTAAATCAGGACTGGATGGGGGTTTCCTTGGCAACAGAGCCTCTCATGTTCACAAGCTCATTTATTAACTTCATGAATAAAGAATGTTGTAATGGAATAAAGTAGAGCGATATTAACTGAACAATTATATGCCCCTGCCCATACCATCACAGTGTCCAGCAGCAGCAGGTGGAGACGTCTGCCACAAGAGTATGGCTCCACCTCAGAAGAAGAATTTGGCTCCAACCGGAACTCGCCGAAGCACGGAGGACGCTCCCATGTGCGGCCTCATCACCTCGTCCCACACCGCAGCTCAAGGCTCAGCACAACCCCGAGTCCAGGCTCTGCCGCGGCCACAGGTCCAGGTGGAGTGGGGATCAAACATCGCATGAAAGAGCAAGAGGAGTACATCAGGGACTGGACAGCACACAGCGAGGAGATAGCCAGGTATTGATCTGTACAACTTCATCTCTCATTGATCTCCATAATGTGTTGTATGATGTTGTCATTTTGAGGAGCCATCCTTAATGGTTTCACTTTTATCTTGTTGTGTGTATGAATATTGCTTGTGTATGCAGGTTGTGTTCAACCAGATGTTTCTCCTGAGTCCTAAAGAACCCTGTCTGATGGTTAACAGGTTATTCCCCTGTGTGCGCAGGATCAGCCAGGACCTGGCTAAGGATTTGGCCATCTTGGCCCGTGAGATCCACGACGTGGCCGGCGAGATCGACTCAGTCAGCTCATCCGGCACAGCACCCAGCACCACCGTCAGCACTGCCGCCACCACCCCGGGATCAGCTATCGACACCCGGGAAGAGGTAGGCCCTGCACGTTCAACGCAGCCGGACATACAGGAGAGCATGAGCAAGGTGCCCGTTTTTCTTCTTCTGTCATTGCCTTACTGTGTGTGCTTCCACTGCCACTTTGCCATCCCTCCTGTGTTGCTTCGATAAAACTGCCTCTCTATGCTTTCATCTGCTGTGAGAGGTATTCATTTATTTCACCCCCTTCTGCTCTTCATTCTTGTTTTATTATTAAAATCTGACTTTTTTAGAGCTGACAGAGTTGCTAATTCCCTTATTTCTCACTAATGCTTACTTAACTCTATTATAGAATGCAACAATGACTCTGGATAGAAAGTTCTGTAGACTACAGTTCTCCTGTTTTGTGCCCAGTTGGTGGATCGGGTGTTTGATGAGAGCCTTAACTTCAAGAAGATCCCGCCTGTGATATCAACCAATAAGGCACCAGAGATCAATGGTAAGCCAGTGGAGCTCCGCCCCCATGCTCCTGACAGCCTGGAACCCCGAGCCCTGAGGAGACGGACCTGGAACCGAGAGGAGGTGTGAGGCAACGCATGACATCAGAAAATATGCTAACATGGAGTAGTCAGGTTGTTATATGTCACACTTAATGTATTTTTCTTTGTCTATTCAGGCGGTGTTGGACAGCTTGCTGCTCAATTCAGTTTCTCAACTGTCCACTAAGATCAGACACTCTACTGACAAAACTGCAGGAAAAATCAGGTAATTACCCTTTGTGATATGATAAACTTCCATTAGTATGTATCAGTGCATATGCAGTGCATCTATCCTGGAGTGTTTCAGTTTGTTGATTCGTGTGACAAAAAGCCACTGTGAATGACCAGTGTCCTGTTCTTGTTTCTTTCCTGTAGGATTTTGTTTAAGGATAAGGACAGAAACTGGGATGAAATTGAGACAAAACTGCGATCGGAAAGTGACATACCCCTCCTGAAAACCTCCAACAAGGTACAGAAATCTGTCAATAGTGAACAATATTTGATGACAAGTAAAGCACAGGGATATTGGGAGCTAATTGTATTTTTTTCCCCTCATTCCTCTCATGAAGGAGATTTCCTCAATTCTTCTCGAACTGAAGAGAGTTGAGAAGCAGCTTCAAGGTAAAGTGAAAGACACATGTACTCTTCTAACCTAATAAGAAATGTGAACTAACCTGAACGAAAAACACACTTGGAGGTTTTTTTATTATTATATATATCTGAAACAACAAGGAACTACTTGTCAACTGGTCAACACTCAAAAATCCAGTTCATCTGCTTCATCAGTTCTAATTGGGTATAGTTTTTTTAGATTAATGAGAATTTCATCACAAAAGTTTGGAGGCTAAAATCCAATCAAAAATCCACGGCGACCGTTTGACAAAGCCTTCAACACTGATTACCTCCCTCTCTCTTTCTTAGTGATCAATGTCATGGTTGACCCAGACGGGACTCTGGATGCCCTGGCCAGCCTCGGCCTAACCAGCCCCACCACCCCTACCAAGCCCCAAACGGCCAAAACAACTCCCCCCTCTGCCACCAAACCTGGGTCCGCGACCCCAGCCAAAGAATCGCTGCCGGAGACCCTTCCCGGGCCTGGAGGATCAACAGCATCCGCCAGGGTCCAGGCTCCATCTGCCAGCACAGAGGAAACTGCACGAGAGCGCAGTGTGGGTCTGGGGTTATCAGGAGTCGCAGGACTGCACTTCAACCGTATGCGGCCGAGCGGAGAGGAGGCCATCGCACAGAAGTGAGCATGAAGTGTTTTTTTTCTGACAGAACAGTCACCAATCTGTTGACTGTTTTGCAACAAGTGACCAGAAATGTGCTTCAACTTTAGACTCCACAAACCCCAACTGTTGCATCCCATGAATGGATATTGACCCATGTCTGATTTGGATATATTTCATATTACCTTTTCAACCTTGAACTCGTCATTCTTACCGGACAACCCGACCATCAGACGGACTAAATGCTACCTGGCTGCTCTCAGTGGACAGACCTCTGTGGCAATACCGTCTCCACTCTCCCACCAGTCTCCTCTTGCCTTCTCCATGTGTCAGGACCATACCTACACTAGGGGCATGCCTTAAAACACATCCTTCATAGTACCAGTGTAACCCCTCAAATAATATACGAGACAACTTTTTCGACTTTAACACAGTAATTTCAGGCAAACAGAATGCATTGTAAACACTCGCAAAATGTTCTATTTACACTATCATGAAATGCAACCCTGCAATAATTTATTAGCCCTTATTCAGTACAAAGAATATTTCTGCAGTCTTAAGTAGCCACATAGTTGTAAACAGTCAGGATTTATACCTGAAACAGCTGACAAATAAAGTAGAATTGCAAAGTTTTATATATTTCATAACTCTGTCCGTCCATTGAACTACCATCAACCAGGATTTGTAGTGCCTCCCCATCGCTGTGCTCACCTATCTTTACTATCATCTTTTACACTTTCCTTCCCCTCCTTCCCTTTTTGGAAGGATTAGTTACATGTTGCTGACAGCCTTTCATCTGCCAGTTAGTGTCTGCGTTGATCTTGCCTATATTAAATGATAAATCAATTATCATTTTCAGTCGAAATAATGACTTACCAACGTTACCATTTTCTTGATATTATCATTCCCAAACATAAGAGTCATCGTAGTGCAACAGCTGATATGTCAATATTTAATGTTTTAGATCGGAGTTACCTTCCTACAGAATCAAAAAGCTAATTTATTGAAATACTAGTTTAATCATTGCTGCCATATCTGCTGTCGACTCATGTGACATGGCCTGTCAGAATCAGTGCTCTTATCCTTTTTCTAAAGCAAGTCCACTCAAGTGTCCTATGATTTCCAATTGGCTTTTTTGTACCTTTTACAGTCACAGGTGATGGAACCTCTTCTTAAACTAGCACGGACGAGCAGTTTAAAACTAAATATGTTGTGATATTCAGAAACTGGTATTGTATTGTAGATACATGCCTTTACATGTCAGACCTTTACTTTTTTATGATTCAAGTGACCTCACAATAACTCCCATCTTCTTTAACTATCACTAAACAGTTTGAGCTCATGTACACACAAAACCTGAACATTTGGAAAAGCTATCTTAGTTAATGTCTCGTCACAAAGAAAATGGTCAACTTTAATAAAGGCCTTTTGTGGTTAGAAATGTATCTTTGAGGAATGTCAGTGAGTATACATAATGACATCTTTGAAAATAAGATCCCCACCTATTGTATGAAATTGGCTCCTAACACAGCTCCATGCCAGTGTATATACAGAAGGTGCATTGTTCTGTTTCCACCAATTGGGAAAGATTTGCAGACAGACAGTAGAGTTAATCTCTTTCTCATTGACTTTGCTGATTTTGCAGTCAACTCCATTGGGACAAACCATTTTCTTAATCTCTGTTCAGCATATAGTCTTTCTTCTAGAGTAAGACGACTTCAATGCAGTGTATTAGTACTTAGATATTATCACAATAGTGAATTTAGGTACCAAAATACTTTCATTTCCTTATCTCTATACTGTACTGCACAGTGTCTTTCATTGCCTAAAAGTGCCCATTTTGACTATAGAGGGGCATTAATTAAAAAGAACTTAAAAGATGTAGCTGTCTAAAATACTACCTTATTTTGCACATCAGATTGTGGATTTTTTTTCCATGCAAAAGTAATGAAAGGTGCTTTAGATGTCAGATGGTTTGACAAAGAATATCACCATGTCTGATATCAGAAGTGACTGCCTTGCCTCTCCGGAGCTGTTCTGTCTGTACAAACGAAGCCTCCAATTCTGTCACGTTTTTTTTTTCTTCCCATTTTATAAAAAAGAAAAAGAAAAAATTAATTAGGGGACTGTGAATGCTTGGTACATCTTTGTTAAATTCTACATGTCATCTGATCAGTGTTGTTTTTTTCCTCATCATTTTTGTAAAGACACCATTTTATTTATTTTGTTTTAATATTTTGTGGATGTTTCATGTATTTTATATTTGTTCAACTATCTGCATTGTTTCTTACTGTTAATAAAAATGGAGCCATTCATTTGTTTCTCTGGACTCATTTGACTGGACCATGAACATTCAAATCCAAAGACAAATATGTACAAGCTCATTTTTGAGCAATAAAGGCATTTTTGTCAAGTGTGCTGTTTAAAAAAAGTCATAATATTGTTAATATGGTTTTTCTGTCATACACTGCCGGAAGAGTCGTCAGAGGCAGTTTAGGATTAGTGTCTTGCCCAAGGACACATCTGCATGCGGACAGGGGGAAGCTGGGATCGAGCCGGCGACTTTCCAATTAGTAGAAGATAGACTCCTCAGACACAACTGCCCCGGCACGGTGCAAAGAAATAGTTCAGGACCTTTTTTGAGGATCATGAAAACATGAAATTCACGTTTGGCAGGTGGTTTTAATATGATGGCCAATTGGTGTATTTGCTTAAAAAAGGCATAGGTAAGAGGCAGCAGTGCTTACATTACATTACATCCGTTTAGCAGACGCTTTTGTCCAAAGCGACTTACAATAAGTACTTTCAACCATGAAGATATTACTCAAAAGTGCAAGAATCAATAGAGTACATAAACATTCATCAAAGATGCAAAAAACAGCTTCAAGTGCTCGTTTTAGATAAAGAATTAAAAAAAATTCAGGGAGTGAGGTGCAGCCTGAACAGGTGAGTTTTCAGTCTGGGACGGATACATTGAAGGGTTTCTGCTGTTCCACCATTCAGGATTCAGGAAAGGATTTAGTTGAGCTGTGGCTGCCCACCCCTCGCAATGAGGGAGTAGCAAGCCGTTTGGCAGTAGCAGAGCGAAATGGACAGGCTGGGGTGTAAACAATTCTAACAGTAGTAATAATCCACAACACATTTGAGATTTCTCCATATTGTTTAAGAAAGCATTCTGTGACAGTGTGGTTTGAAGAATTTTAGATTATGAAAAACAACTCTCTCTGTTGTTGTGAAATGCATTTAATTACCATTTGTGATTTCCCAGGTTTTCTTTGACTTGACGACCTGTTTCAGTCTAAATTTAACTGTACTGGCACACCGATGGCAGGATGGTATGTGCCGGGAGACAGAGGTTAGCCAGGGGGCCACACCATAGTGCGTCCACCCAGCACGTGGACGTGGATGTGGTAGACAGACTGGCCTCCATCTCGTCCATCATTGATGACAATCCTGTAGCCATTAGATAGACCCGCCTCTTGAGCACACTTTTTTGCGACTATCATCAAGTGGCCCAACAACTAAGAGACAGAGAGAATTAATGAGTTACACTGAGTGAACACACATACATGCATGCATAAACATGGGCATTGCAAACCCAATGTACTGTGGATGTCCAGACAAGCCTTAGATTGGACTGTAAAGAGTTCCATCTAGTGGCCATTAACAGAAGGTTGTTGGTCAAATCACTGAAAGTGGGAATAAGTCAATTTACAGTCATAAAAGCAAAGAAGAGTCATCATACTTACTCCAGCATCACTATCCTCTGCTTGTGACAGCTGAACTATTGGCTTTTTGGGGACGACGAGGATGTGAGTGGGAGCTTGAGGAGAAATATCAGGGAAGGCAACACACTGAAACCCAAAAGAAGAAAAAATAATAATTTCAGCCTTTGCAGACAAATTTGGTGCTGGTTTACACTGAGACAAGAAAATGACCAAGCATCTTTGAATGCTGAAGGGTTAACTTCACTGCAATCGTGTGCAAGAGACATGGTAGTGTAGCATAGAAATGAATAATAGTATTGTTGGCCTTCCAAATGAAATAATCACATACAGGTAATCACATTTTTCCAAAATGTCCAACATTATGTGTCTCAGACTATGATATTGTTTTTTTAAAGCCGCTCTTGGCAACTACTGATGAACATGCAAGTGTTTGTGCATCTCCGTGTTGAATTCAGATTTCCTGTGCCACGTTGTGTATGGCATCTTTTACTAATTCAGAAAAAATCAAGGGGATCCGACGTAGCATCTTTCAGGGGCAATACAAGACATTTCAGAAATGTAGAAACAGTGGCAGAACTGGAGGATTTTACACATTATCATGTTACTACATCAGTGACTACATTTTTTGTTATATTGTGGATTTTTTTTGAAGGCACCATTTAGTGGATGCATATATGCACTCAAATTAAACAAATATGTTAAATTGAATAAATGGGAAGGGACTCTGAACACAGTCAGTCTACTTGACCCTAGTTATTCATC
Source organism: Scophthalmus maximus (assembly GCF_022379125.1). Lineage (NCBI taxonomy): Eukaryota > Metazoa > Chordata > Actinopteri > Pleuronectiformes > Scophthalmidae > Scophthalmus > Scophthalmus maximus. Next base: position 24,928,218 of record NC_061524.1, read on the forward strand.
CGCGACTAGTATAAAGTAGGAGCAGTCAGGATTTACCAAGTGTAAAACAAACACATTACCCATGGATGTACTTCAGAAGCTCTCTTATAGCATGCATTAAATAGATCAGAGTGGCTATAGTAACCACAGTGACCACCACACATCACGACGGGGCGATCTGTGGTGCAGTATCAGTGTAGTGCAATGTCACCTGCAGCCATGTCAGTATGTTGTCAGCAATCTAACTCGTGGAGCTGAAACGACCAGTCCCACGCCTCTTCTAAATGCTAACAGTTAGCACTGCATGAGCACAGCACAGGGAGAGAACCTGCGTGACACGAAGTGACGTGAATCACTGAGCATAACATTTAGATGCCATAAGACATTTAAAGTTTTGGATGGCTTCAATTTTGATTTCATTTTATATAGACTACACACACGACTGATAGCACGTGAATGGGGCTACAGGTTAAAGTGGTTTGCTGGAGGAGCAGGCGGACTTGGCCAAGTGGACCGCGTCACATTTTGGTGGAAAGCCAGACGTCTGAAGAAGCCAAGTGACTGCAGAGGCAACATGAGAATCCACTTTTTTTTCTGCGTTAAAACAGTATTGCAGCAGTTTGCAACTAAGCTGTCTGTGATTTTGACACAGTCACGTAACACACTTCTGTTGACATCTACAAAGTGACAGTGCAGGAGCAGATCCTCCAAGGCTAGCGCAGAGCTAACATTAGCTAAACGTCACCTGCACGGCACGCTGCCGCTGGGTGCCACGGGAGAATAATAACATCCAAATGTGCTCTGAGTGATTATATTTAATGCCTACCTGATCGTCCTCATAGATTAATTTGACAGGAATCTCTTTGCGTATGATTTTTCCAAATATTGTGTCTCCGCCCGGCTGGGCAGTCTGCGCCTTTTCCGTTTCATCAGCCATGTTTGCGCAGATGAGATGGAACTACAGTGCGCGCCCGCTGACTACAAAACTGCGTCATTTATCACTCTGCTCTGATTGGTCAACATCAGTACTTCCTCCACGCCGGAAGTGAGCTAAACAAGACAAGATGGGGACTCGTCTGAAGGTGAGGAATCGCGTTCTTACAAAAACATCCTTCTTTTAAAGCTATGTTTTCACTCTTTTCTTTCGCAGGTTCCAATATCTGTGTCTGTTTTAATATTTTAATAAAGCTAATGCTAAAAGGGAAATGACAAATATGGAATTTAAAAGGTAACCATAAAAGCAGAATCACATTGACAGTGTGCTTTAACAAGACAGAGATGAGGACAGCGGTTAAGCATGAGTTGAAAGACATGTCTTAGAAGCAGCTGGAAAAAGAGATTACAGGAATATGTTTGTACAACAGTCAAAGAAAAGTTGATTGGTATGAAGAGAAGCTAAGGGAGAAACAGGAGAGGAGACACTAACCTCCAGGCTATGGTGTTTTATCAGAATTAGTAAGAGTCCAGTTAGATTGCTGATCAACACTCCATTCAGTCTGGGGCTAGAAGTGCAACATATTTTACGCAGCATAAAAGAGGAGGAGAATATCCACAGCTGCTTCAGTTTAAATAAGGTTACTGTCTGTATTAATGCAGGTTCTAAGCGTCTTTAAATCGCTGCACAGAACAAGGATGGACGTGTTCAAAGATGACAACAGAGCACTGACAGGTGAGTCGTGTAAGATGACTAACAACTTGAACCAAGCCTTACCAAACAGTGGATAACGTCATGCATTGGTCTGCAGTATTAAAAACATAACTTTGTTTTCTTCCACAAGCTGCACGATTGAAGATAAATGACGAGTTCCAAAAAAACAAAAGTGAAACGTCAGAAGAAAACATTCAGAAGGTACAGTGTCCATTTCTAATGCAGCATTTTTACTCTGCCATTTCAAATGAACAGAAGTGCCGTGACTTGCTCATATTTTGTCATCAGTGTCAATCACTGCTCAGGAGTCATAAAAGGATTATTGAAATAGGTCGGAGGCCCTAAGGAGCTGTGCTATTTTTCCCCCTCTACATAATTAAACTACACAGTGAGGGCTACTCTGAGCATACAGGAAAATGAACAAACAGAATTAAATCTAATCATCGCAGAAAAGTTCTGCATAACAGATTTCTTTTGATGGGTTCCTTCAAAAAAACAGTAAAACAATGAGAGCATGCCTTGACACGGCGCGTTTTTCTCTCACAAGATGATGCTGGATAATTTCGAATCGATTTGTTTTATAAAGCATGTCTAGCATGACTAAATCTTGAAATCCAGGCACTTTTGTATCAACAGCAACACCTTGGATTCATGGTTTACTGGCAAAATGCCGCTGAACAGTGGGGTTACTGCTACATTTATAGGGGGGCATTTTATATTCGTGCAAAGGGCCCATCTGGGTCCCATAACCCATCCATGTCTGCAGCACATGCTGAAAAGCTCACAACTCTTCTGCTTTTACAGATGATCAAAATGGGCTTGAATGTGGAAGCTGTTCTTCGAGAAGCTGTGGTACAAATGGAACATATTGGAGAAGACACACTCTGTATGATATTATTCTGCCCCTCCTCTGCCCTTTTTCTACAAATGTTGTACCATGCTACATTTTCTTTTTTTATGAATTTAAATGTACTCACTTAGTTGTTTTTTTTTTGTCTCTCACAGTGCTTCGACCCAGGGAGAGCCTTCTGCTAGAAAATGTACCCTATTGTGACCAGCCCAGGAAAAAGTCATGACAGACCCTCACAAAAGAGACTCACTGCCATCCATAACCATCCATCTGCAATTGAAAGGATTCAACTAAAACATTTTTACATTAAAAAAGCTGTTTTTTGACTCACTTAATATGTCAGCTGTTCTGTTTTAAGAAATTTGTGCTGTAAACTGGATGACAGTTTCATATGCAGTGTCTTGTCGAATGTAATTTAAATGTTTCCTTTTGATTTGGAAGTATTCTCCTTCATTTTATCTTATTTAAGCTTATGGTTCTCCTGGTTCTAGGGGGAAAATGCTGCTTCGCCGCTACTGAAAAACAATAATTCACTGTAATTAATAAAGTATTTCCAGTCTGAAGATTAAATTTATTGTTCAAAGTACAAAGAATTAAAAAGTGATTCCTCATGATGGTGGCCGAAGTTCAAGGCAAAGTACACAACAATGCGCCGTTTAAGGTCTCAGAAATGCATCGCTGCAATAGCTGTCAGGGCCCTCATCAATGATCACATTTTATTGGATTAATTATTTGTTCTTGCGAAGAATGTGTAAACTATGTCCGTGACAAATTTATGACATTTTACAGAGGGAGAACAAGATTTATTTTTAAAAAAAAGTATATTTGAAGATATGTTTGGTATATAACAGATACAAAAAACCAAGAGACACAAAAATCAAGGTATGTTTTTGTTTTCATAGCACCATCCACATAAACAAATATGCAGAGATTCCCTACACAGTAGGACATCAATAGCGACTGGTGGGTCATTTCACTGAGGAGGCAGACTATGAACGGCCGGGTTGTAGCACCAAATTCTGGGCCCTTATACACAAGCAGTCTGTGGGCCCCTCCACAACCCGAACCCCCAAGTACTTTACTATGAGAGGGCCCTCAAAGAACCTCCACTATTTTTTTGAAATACATAGTTCAATCTCTCAACCAACGCATTAAGCCAATTTTTAATTTATGTTATGACAATAATTACTTAGAAAACACTAATCACAAACAAACAAAAACATTTAATTCCAGGCTTTCCAGGACCCCCCACCACCCTTGGGCCTTGGGTAGTCTGTCCGTCCCCCCGTGTGTATTCTGGAGTGTATTCTGAATTCTGGTGTAGCAGCAGCACGTTTCCCACAGCACACATCACACATTTATACAATATTTACACAATAATAATGTTGATGATGTAGATGTCGCAGTAGTCCCCCTGGCCCTCCATTGTCGACGTTTCTCTTAACTACCATTAACGTTAGAGGGCTACACATCCTATCATGTAACTAGCAGTTTTTTTCTACCTGACAACAGCAATTAACTGAATTCTAATTGTTTGTTGTTGATTTTTCACCGAGGGAGGCATGCCTTTGATGTCATACAGTAAGGTCAGCCACGACAGGACTCAAACTGAGTGGTTTTTTATTGTCAACACATGAAACTCACATTTCTTTTCGGAGGCTCGGCCTCCCCTGACGAGCCCGACTGTAGGGCATAGAGATGGTATTTTAAAGTTTTTTTTAACATACATCTAATTTTGATAGTAAAGGAGATATGACGAATGTGATAAAGCAATTAATCATTGTAAAATGACGTTGATACAAGTTAACTATATTAAAAAAGAGAAACTCTTATACGCCCCATAGACCAAAAGGGTCTGACAAGTCGACGGTCTCAATCAAGGCACTACATTTCCCACGTTGCCCATCAGGAGAGAACAGCTATTACATCATCAAAATGCGCCGTTACTGTGGCAACGCGAGTGACGGTTCCCTCCGGTTGGAATTGTCGCCATTAAGCTAGTTTGTCAACCGTGTTGGTAAAATATCGATTTTGATGCCAAAAATAAGGTGAGGGTCAATTTGTTTGACCGTTTTCCATCTTTAAAACCCCCACAGAAATGTCCACGGTTGTTCGAGCGGTTCTTTTTTTTCTTTCATGTTGCTCTCGTGTTTGTCAGATCGGACACACTGTGGGAGCTGGCTGCGGCGGAGGTCCGCGGCGGCGCGGAGGAGGACAGAGGAGAGGCGGTCGGCGAGAGGAGTGTGCTTCTGATGGGGAGCAAGTCTGGGGTACGTCCGCCGTCGTCCCGGACCTCAGACAGTTGTGCTGTCTGTGCTACTGGCTAACTTAAATGTTGTAAGCTCACCTCCGTTTTTGTTTTTTGTTTTTTTCCAGGGTAAAACGTCCATTCTCCTCAGGTGCCTGGATAGGTGAGTGTGTGTGTGTGTGTGTGTGTGTGTGTGTGTGCTTGTGTTCTAGGTTTATTAACTTTTATCTCAAAATTATATTATTAAACCTCACGAAAAATCCACACCTGCTTTTTCACATTCACAAAGACAATGAGGCAGTTGACCCAAAACAAAGTGAAACACGCCCATCATTATTAGTAATGCCGTCTGCTTAATAGCTCTCAAACTCTCAGCTGCATCTCACTGTCTTCTTCAGAGAATAGAGCGGATGACGTGACACAAAAGGGCACCTGAGCCAGCTGACTTTGTCAACAAAGACACTGTCTGATTTTGCTGAAAGCCATAAATCCTTTGAATGTGCCGCTTTTTAGACTATGTTGCTAACAACCTTTTTTTTTTTTTTAATTCACAGGGATGAACCATCCAAGCCGACTCTGGCACTGGAATACACTTTCGGCAGACGGGCTCGAGGACACAGCACAGTGAGGAAGTCTTGTTGGTTAAGGACAGACTAGACCAGACGCTTGAAAAATGAGATCGAATTGTGTGAAAAGTGAATCTTTGTTAAGAGCTACAAAAGACAAAATCATTTTATTGCAACTTCAGCCCAAAGACATTGCGCATCTATGGGAGCTGGGAGGAGGGACCTCTTTGTCGGACCTTGTCCAGATACCCATTACTCCTGTCAGCATCAGGTAGGTCCCTCACACACATCGCTGACATGACGTCTTTGTCATACAGACATGTTCTGAATGTGAATGTTAATTGCTTTGTAGACAGACTGCGACTACTGTACTGTATGTGTATTTATATATCAGCATGGTTTGAACAGAATTTCTCCTCTCTTTTTTTGTCCAGGTCTCTCTCTGTCATCCTCGTTCTGGACCTCTCTAAACCCAATGTCCTCTGGGGAACCATGGAAAAGCTGCTGCAGGCAGCACAAGCTCAGTTGGAGAAAGTCTCTTCACAATCACAACAAGCTGAGAAGGTCAAAGCTCAAGCTAAACACCAGGTGTCTGCGCCCTCGGCTGCACGCGGCTTACCTAAAGACTATCCTGTGAGACCACAGCTCATTTACACATACAGTTATCTTAGCATTGATATCTGCTTAGTGCTACGCAGTCTTGGTCTATGAGGTTGTCCTGGCCAACTTCGTCAGGCAACTGGTTAACATGGGGTGTAGTTTACTTCCACCTTCCAGACAATAAAAGCTCGCTCATGTACACACTTTGTACCACCCTTCTAACTGCTGGCATTCACCATTGCATCAAATTGTTTTAGCTTCTGCACATACAACACCTCCACAGCACACATGACACTCACCCATGTGCTGCTCACATGGCTAACCTTGCTGATTTCCACACCCCATTGAGCATTTGTGTCACCGTTAATTGTAAGAAAAAAAAAAACAACTAAACAAAAACAAATTGTCTTGTATAATCGGTATGTGGATTCTTCTTGTCACATTCCTCAAGTCAGTTTGTGACATCAGTCCAACATATAGACCTTTATAGTTACATCTAGTGTGGGTATAAGAGGATATAAGACGGTACATATACAGTCCATTCACATGTGTCTTGAGTTAACTGTTCACTCTGTTACCAGGACAGAGAGCTGATCAGTCCCTTTCCTGTTCCCCTGCTCATCATTGGCAACAAGTATGATATCTTTCAGGTAAAACAATGCCTAAACCTAATAGATCGTTCCACAACATCAATTTAAATTCTTTTTTGAAATACATACACACTGCATTAATTTCTTGGCACAGAAGTTGTTAAAGTTTGTTAGAGTTACAGTTGCACAGGTGCAAACTGAAGTTTTTCTCTTTGCTGTTGTCTCGTATAATTTATGTAACACAGTTAGTTTTTCAATTTGTGTTTCAGGAATTTGACTCTGAAAAGAGGAAGGTGGTTAGTAAAACACTGCGTTTTGTTTCCCACTACTACGGAGCCTCTCTTATTGTAAGTCGGCCTTTACTTTATATTCTACTAATCTCAAACTTTATTGGGGTGCACTCTTTTCCCCTCTATTTGTTTCCTCTTGCAATTTAATCTGTCAACTGTTGTGGCTCCACTTTTCATTCACTTCTTTTCTTTCTGTTACTCTGCTGAATCGTTTCATCAGTTCACCAGCATCAAGTCAGAGAGCCTAATATCAAGAGCCAAGAGTTTCTTCTCCCACCTGGCCTTCGGACTGGAAAGAGGGTGAGGGGGATAACACAGCAGTGGGCACCAACTAATTCAGTTCAGTTTTATTTGTATAGCGCCAACTCGTAACATATATTATCTTAGCTCACTTTACATAAGGTCGACAACTCACATTATTACAGAGAAACCCAACAGTTCCCACAATGTGCTGCACTTGGTGACCGTGGAGAAAAAAACTCCCTTTTAACAGTAAGAAATCTTTAATAGAACCAGACTCCGTTGTTGGCGGAACATTTGCCTCGACAGGTTGGGGTAAGAGGAGAGGTGGGTAGAAGAGAGAGAGAAACCAGAAACAAACAACAAACAGACCAGTCAGACTGAATCTTATGACAGTAATAATAATGACACTTATAATAATAATAGTGTCGGATTTGGATCCAGCAGCTCAGGCATTCTTTAGTTTTTTAAACCAGTTACTTTACTGTTGTCACAAATACTTGGTAGACGTCCTAATTGGATTTCAAATAATAAATTGTACATGTTACTGTACTGTTTATTTAGTTGTTTGGTTTTAGTTGGTTTATTTTTTCTTGTAATTTTTTTTAATGTTGTGATCAGGAAAACTGTGTCCTTTGACTCCTCCAAGCCTCTCATCATTCCAGCAGGTTCTGACTCCTTCAGTCAAATAGGTGAGCACAGCACCATTCAGTGGTAGAAAGCAGTAATGCATTTAAATTGAATGACTGCTGATGAGTTTGTTGTATATTACAGACAAACACCTGCTTTGAGATTTGTTGACATGACCAGGACTGAATGATATTGTGTTTAAAATAATCCTCCTGTTATTTTAGGTACTCCTCCAGTTACTGATGTGGACATAACTTCGCTGCATGCCAAAAATCCAAAGGATCTTTGGAAGAAAGTGTACGAGCGTGTCTTCCCCCAAGAGGTAGTTCAGTCACTGGTGGTACCTTTGTCTTTCAGTATATCAAAATGGAAGAAAATAAAATAAAAACCCTCAAACGGATTAGTCAAATTCACACACACTGACTGTGTTCGTTAAATGTTGTATTCGTTTTTTTGAAATATTCATGTTTCCGTGAACAAGGATCTGTGTACATTTTTTTTCAGAGTACCAGTAAGCAGAGGGAACTAAAGGATCCAGCCAAAGACACACAGTACAGCGAGCTTCAGATTGATGCCATGAGAGCCCAGAAAGACCAGGTACAACAACTTGACCAATCCCATTCTTGCATTGTATTACTCTATATCTGCACACCTTTGAATCTGGACAGAATATACTACTACAGTTTGTGTCATGACTGATGAGGTTACAGTATGTTTATCTATCAGTATTCATTAAATATGTTTACTTATCTGTTTGACCTTGACCTTTGACCTCCTTGTGATCAAGTATTGAGGAATATAGCAGATTTCAAAAAACATTAAAGGGGAATTGAAGATTAGCATCTGGGGCCATATTTTCTAGGCGATTAAGAGGTTAGATTTAATAAGAGCCCAAACAGAGGGACATTTCAGCCATAAACTCAGGAGTAAGAATTCGCATATTTCTTTGTCACTACAATTTGTTTCATATTTTCTCACTTCAATTCTCTGTGGGTTAAGGTGTAGTGACACGATAGGCCCCTTAGCCCAAGGTTACTCAAGATGTTTCTGCTGTGTCTCTGCACCGTGCCGGTCTTAAACAAGGGTAATGTCCCAAAGTAAACTTCTGTCCGACAGTAGCCTGTGTTTAGTAGTGTTTCTGCCATGGCCTCATTAACCGGCTGTAAAATCGTCTTTCGTCATAAACTCAGAGATTAACAGTCCTCAGGCTGGTACTTGAACTGCAGTAACCTGTTACCGTCCCAAACACAAATCGCACAATGTTATCAGTGGCCAACTCTGGTCTGATGCTTTGTTCTTCCACATTATACAGTAGTTCTGGGTAACTTGTCAGAGAAATGGAGTAAAGGTCAACTCCACCTGAGTGGAAAGAATTGAAGTGTTTTAAGTTTTTTAATGTCAGGGCAGATTGTAAACTGATATCTTTAGTACGAGTGTGAATGTAATTGTATATAGTTAATGTTCTTCTGATGTGTCTGTCTTTACTTGTCTACCTTAAAGTTTGGTCTCAGTTTGTGCTATTTTGCAGGTGAGATGTCTCTTTACTTCAGATGCAAAAACTAAGATATGTGTACTAAATAAGTTTTCAGAGAGGCAGCCTTTCAAGGCTTAAGTCAAAATTATATATTGTGACTTAAGGGTTAGGGTTAAAGTGTCTTTAGGGTTAAGTGTCTTGCCCAAGAACACTCCAGCACACTGGATGAGCTGGGGATTGAACCACTGACCTTCTGTTGAGTGGATGACACTCTACCTGCTACAGCCACCCTCAATACATATATTCACCTAATATGAACCTTTTAACATTTTCATCCACAAAGTCAAAGCAATTGACCCTACTATATGATACCAAGTATGTCTATTTTAAAATTACTCAAGATTCTCACTCTATCCTTCCAAAGTATAAATATGACAATCATTACTTCATCTTAATGCAAAAGCTGATCAAATCTGAAATAGGTTTTCAACACTTTTGTAGAATCGAAGTCCTAAAATATCTCAGCTGACCTGTCTGGAGCATGATAAAGTCAATTTAAGTTTAATATTTCGAGTCCTTCAAGTTTTCACCTAAACGTAGCACATGTTGCATGTCTGCAGAGGAGCCTTGTTTGCCATTATGAGTCTGCATGAATCTGAGATGCAAGCTGTGTGTGAAATTGCCAGCATTTTAAAATATTGTTCTCTCTTTCTGTCTGCACCTGTTTTTCAGGAGTTGGAGCAGTATAAGAGAAATGCGGCTAAATCATGGAAAGGACTGGCGCTTGAGACTTGATTGACAATCAACTTTATGGTCACACACATACACCACATGTTACATATACATATACATTTTTCATTATTTATTTCTGGTGTATCAATGTTTTTTTATATACTTATTTGCGAATTCATAGAACTTATTGATCTACTTTTTCCTTTCAAGCCATTTCTAAATGTCTGTGTCCTGATGATACAAAGTTTTCCAGAAAAATAAACAATTTTACATTATTTCAACCGGTATTACTTTCTATTCATACCACATAATCACAATATATGAACAAACTAACACTAGCAAAATATGAGTGACATGTGACTATTCTGGTACTTGATAATGCAAAGAAGTCTATTAGTCAATTTTAAATTAAACTTGTCATATATTTATAGTTTTAAACTCAAGCTACATGTAGTTTTTGCATTTTGTTTATACTTTTAAACAAAGAGAATTCATTTAACAACAGTGCAAATATTGATTGTTTTAACTACACACAGCCTCAGGCTGCATTTATTGTACTTTTCAATACTGGTACCATACAGTTGTTTAGCTACTATATCACGTGGTTTAATGTTTCCATTGGTGATACAATAGTTTATTCTTTAAAAACTTCTGGTAATATTTATTGAATGGTAGAGGAAAGGGTTAAGTGCAAATGCAGATCATGTGTTTGAAGGAGCCACAGTACTTTAGCATCCCTCATCTTACTTACTGTAAATCTGTTTTGAATCATCTGAACCATACTTGGTTGGTGTCAGTTGTTCTAGTGACGTACAAGCTTGTCTCTGATCTTGAAGCTGATCATACCCAGCAGCAGGAGGGCAGGAAGGAAGGAGTAGAGGAGAAGGAAGTCAAGTGTGTATCGGGACAGAGCGCCGGGATAGCCTTCGTCAATGATCTGACTGCCATGAGTGAGCGGACAGGCTCCCGGCAAAGGTCTGGAACTATCTGCAACGACACACCAAAAAGCCAGTGAGTTTCCTTCTGTCTGTCCAAGTGTCCTTGAACACTGAACCCATCATTTATGAATCAATCTTGATAAGAGCATCAGTGGAAGTAAAATTGATAAATAGAAATCGGTGACGGCTAATCTTGAACCTTTTATTTCATACATACAATTGCCAGTTTATTACACCCAGTGGAATGCAACAGTCCTGTAGTAAATCCTGAAGTTTGCAATGTTCATTTTTTGTTCAAAACCGCTTTAGTGTGTTGATGAGACTTTCTGATAATTTTTTCATGATGTAGTTTGAGTTCTTTGGCTGTTGAACTGTCAGTATAATGCGGTACAGTTTAAAAGCAACGCAAACTTCAGGCTCAACAATCAGAGTTGAAACGACAGTTCTCTAGAACAGTTTTTTTTAAAACTGAACGTTATAGCCTTTATGAATGTAGGATTTATTGCAGCCCTGTTGTATTAGACTACATTAGTTTTAGCTAGGTGCACCTAATGTGTACAGTATTTAAGCACTGACATAGGAAAAGATAATAATAAATCTGCCGTAAATGTATATATTATATATTATTATTATTATTATGAGTGCTGAAATGGCTTTTATTATTATTAAATGTTGATATGATTGTAAGGCCCATGTTATTTGACTTTTGCGACCTAAACACTGTGCTCATAGAATTCTATGTCCTTGGGGAAGGCGCTTAACCCTAATTTGGGCCTGACGGCTGCACCGGCAGTGTTTGAACGATGTGTGATGGAAAAAGCACTGTATAGAAGTGTTGTTTGAATGTGCATACGACTTGTACTGTAAATTGCTTTGAGTGGCCGATAAGACTAGAAAAGCGCTGTATAAATACAGTCCATTCATCATTTACAAACAGGATGCTCCCAACTTACTGCATGTGAATTCGAGTTCATGGAACTCGGTGACTATGAGCAGCTCACAGCTGTACTTCTGGAAAGTCAGGTAGCCAAGCCACTGGAAGACCTCCGGCATCTGCTGGGTGTTTCTGAAGAGGATATGAAGGAGTGTTACTGATATAAGTGGCAACTACAGTATCATTATTCACAATGAAGACCTGGCAAAGAGCTTGGCATAAAGTTATTTCAACTTCAAAATTGAATCAAAAATATTTGAGTCTATTACCTTAGGAAGCCGGATCCCACCAAGATTCCTGCAATATTGAGCAGAGCCACACCAGTGTTGACCATGTTTGGGTCTTGGACCACTCCTAATAACACCACGGTCAGTAACTCGCCTGAGGGAAAGAGAAAAAACATAGCCACAGCCACAAACAGTGGAAACATGACACTAAATGAAGCTCCTCTAAATGTTTATAATATTCAATATGTATCCCTGTCATAGTTTTGGCAACAAACATAGTAATAACTTGGTAGATTGAGAGTCTTAGAGATGAGCACTATATTTTACCCATCATCGTATCATCTCACCTATAATATGTGGTACCATGACTACAGCAGTGAAACACAGGAAGCGTAGGCTGTCAGGGTGCATCCCCACTGTCCTGAGAGGAATGCAGACAGAATAGTTCATGAAAAAAGGTTGAATATGAATATGAGATATATGAAATCCCTGTACTGTGGACTGTGCAGCCTGCATTCCCCAAACAAAAACACATAATGTATGCTGCCCCAATAGCAAATGCAAACACTTTCTACCAACCAGTAGAGGAAAGAGGTGAAGATGACGACACTTAGGATACTGAGGGGCAGGATGTGGAATATGTAGGCCAAGAACATTTGCCATTTACTGTACAGACCATCTTGACTCTCCTGATCACTGATGGCTCGCAATGCGGGGACTGTTGAGGAAAAACAGCCAATGAGACAGAATTAGAGAGAGCAGATAATGTGATGATGAGTTGAAAGCACATGAAGCTCTGAAATGACATGTTAGAAACTGTAGTTCAAATCCTATACTTTTCTTTATAAAAACATAAAATTATTGACAATAGATGCCTCATTAAAACAAATTATTCATATCCTCTAAAAAACACTCATGAAGTTTGGTTAACTGATCTTTCTTTATCTGGGCTGTGTATAAACTCTGCAGGTGTTCCTGGTTTTATGCACACAACTCAGAGACCTTTTAAACTGCCTATATCCTATCGGTAGTTGTCTACGATATTCACGGTCAGCATGGTATCCCCAATTACTATCTCTGGCTGTCTGGGTGCTTATGTGTCATCTGATCAGGCCATTTTTTACTACATCTCTTATCCTCAGTATCTGTAAAGGAGCAGTAAAGCTGAGATTTTACACTCAACTGATAACAGGGCTACATTCAAGAGATAATCAGCCCACATAGACAATATCATTTACTGGATGAATCAATGTTCACTGTCCATGTCATCTGTGAACAAGTGTACCTTGTGTACAAAGCTGTCACAGGAACTGTCACTGAGATTAGAACAAAAACTTTCCTAGAGTGTCTTGTCTACAAACAACACAAAATGAATACAGTATCACAAGTTTTGAAATAAAATAATTTTTTTTTTAAATCACGGAAAGGAATCACGTAAAGCTTCTAACATTTTCCATGGAGCAATATTTCATATTCTTTTGATGAAATCAGTGTTGGGGCTATAACGAATTGTGTAAAAGTGAGAGACAAATACATGTGGACACAGATAACACAGTATTATAGCTGTAGTATAGGTCTGTAGGTAAAAAAGGCACTTGGGTTCATTGACCTCTAAATGGAGTAAAGGTCACTCTCCCCTTGTAGGGAGCCAGTGGAAACTGGACAGCCAATAACAAAAGGTTCCTTATGCAAATACTCTAGATATTATATCTATACTAATAGAAACATTTTATTTATGCTGACATAAATAAAACTTGTATTACAACAGTCTAATACGAGTGCAATCTTTTAATTTACAACCTATCGCTTTAACCTTCTCTCTGACCTAAGAGACACTGAAAGTAAATAAAGTCTCTCATGACTCTTCACCTGGCAAAATCAAAGCTAACACATTTTTGCTGAAGGGAACAAAAATACTGCATCCATTACTCTTTTCACCCAGTGGACAAGAGATAAATGAGCTCATGCAGCTGAGATACAGACAAAGATAATGCATTACTTTTACCGAGGTGATAGCACTTCAAAATTCCCCTGAAGTCATCGTATCCACCTCCTACAGATATGCATTGGGTGATGTTATCAGACCCTCACACATTATGTAACTGCTGAAATAACTCATAGCTCACCACACATTTATTTTATCTTGACTCGTGCTTTGTCTTTTGCTCTAATATTCCAGTGCGGCATGTAAGCAACTTAACTGGAAAACAGAAGTCTTGAACTGTAAATGGAAAGATATATTTTCAAAGAAATAATAATTTGATAAAGAGGTCGGTTAATCACATGAACTGTTTCATAAAAATTAACTTGATTTTCAATCTTTCATGAGGCGATCACACCACAAACAACAGCCTTGTGTTTTTTAGATGATCTATACCTCAAGTGTGGTACCTTTTTTGTTGTTTGTGGCAATATGCACAGCATATCAGTAGCTTCCCCCCACCCGCCCACCCACCCCACAAGTACAGGTGTTTGGTGTTTGGAACTCACAGAGAGCTACAGCATTCAGCATGCCGGTGTAGGGCGAAGCACCGACGCTCTGATAGATGATTCCAATGCGGTCCTGCACGGCACCCTTGGTGACGTCGTTGTCTAAATGCATGACAAAGAAGGCAACAAAGAGTCCGTAGATCAGGTTCTGAGACAGACGCATCAGAACACCCATCCTATCTCTGGACAGGTTTCTTGCAGTTCTCCTGGATGCAAAACACATCAAATAGATACTTGAATACACGGGAAGACAAACACACTCACACAAGCACACTCATCATGTGAGGAATGAACAAATAATCTTCCGTTTGTTTTGTTGGTTGTTTTTTTTGGTTTACTTTTTTTTAATTTGTTTGTTTATCAGCAGGATTACACAAAAGCTACAGAATGGATTTCTACGAATCTTTGTTGGAAGGATGGGACATGAACAAAGAAAGAACCCATTCAATTTGGGGGTGGACTCTGGCAAAGGGGCAGATCGAGGATTAGGGTTTTTTTCCATTTGCTTTGAGAGATTTTTTTTTTACATTTTCACCAATTTCCCGGGGAATACTGCATGGATCTTGATGAAAAATTTTATTATATCCAGTTATGGTTTAAAAAAAGGCTGTATTATTTCATTAAAAAGCAACTAGAGCTTCCAACACCTAAATCTACGAGTTTCTGTAGTTTAAGTATAAGGTTCATGTCATGTAATTTGGGGATTGAAAACTAGCTTAAGACTGACCTGAGCAGAACTTCCAGTTTGGCTGCACCGCTGGGTGATTCTTTGCTCTTAAAGGGGATGGCTGGTTTCTCTTCCCTCTGCAGGCTCTGCTCTATTTTTCCCAGCATGCTCTGGTAGATGGCAGACCGCTGATAGGAGGAAGTGATCTCATGCATGCGACTAAACGTGGCTGCCTCCCTCTCACTGCTGCGGGTATCCACCGAGGTGTAGTCAACTATTTAACATCACAGCAGTTAAAATAGTTCAATGAACATGCTCCACAGGCTTCATTCTTTTAGACACTGTATATATGCACTGTACATTAACTTAATTTAGGTTTAAACAGATCAAAGAGGGCTAGGCTCATAGCGTACAGTACCATAGATGTCAAAGGGGTTGCAGTACTCTGGACACTCATATCCACATCGACTAAAGAAGTCCACCATCTCCGGTGGCTGTCCACAGAACACCAGCTCTCCACGACTCATGATAGCTATCCTGCTGAACACCTGGGGGACATGTGCACACAAACATGAAGAGGAAAAAAATAGTTTGAATGTACATATGGGCATGTGGCAAGTTTCAGTCAACTAGTCAGTCTCCCTCCTGTCTGTCAGTTCATCTTGAAAACCCCACCCTGAAGAGTTCGGAGCGTGGCTGGTGGATGGTTACTATGACGATTCGATTTCTCCGGGCCAGCTCTGCCAGGAGCACCACAATCTGATTGGCGGTCATGCTGTCCAGGCCAGTGGTCGGCTCATCCAATAGGATCACCCCTGCAACGACATCACCCCAATGACGTCATCGCCCTTGTGCAAGTTTGTCACACTAACCCCAAAACTGAGAACAAGAGAAAGGTAGAACGAAAAACTTTTGTCTTCTTTTAAGTTGGAAACTTTTAAATGTACTTTTTATTAAGTGGCTCATGCAGGACTCTCAGCGGGCCAACTCAACTCGTGAAGATAAGTGACTCTTCTTTTTAGTTAATTACTCTAATTAGGACAATTAAAAGATTGCCTCTTTGCATTATGAAAGCAGAGTGGAATTAGCAGATGCTTTAATTGTGAGATTAATTCATTTTCTGGTTGATTGGCGAGGCTCTACTCTGTGTGTCACTCTGTGCTCTGTGTGTGTGTGTGTGTGTGTGTGTGTCTATTGCTATTCTAATCCTGAATGAGGACTGAGACCCTTCATCCTCCCTTGAGGATCATAGACCTGATAAACTACACCTGGGATGAGGCCACACAGAAAGAGTGAGCGAGAGAGAGCGAATTCCCTTCCTGGTGTGATAACCCAGTCTTCCATTACTCGTCTCCCGCTCTCCCTTCATCCCGTTGTCTGTCCTTTTCTTACTCCTATCTGTCTCAGATCCCTTTGTTTTCACCATGGACTTCCAAAACTTCTGTGCTCAGGATGGAACTGTTCTGTTGCTTCCAAGAGTATATGTATGAAACGTAATATGTTTTGTTCAATGACGAACTTCACTGTGTGCTGGGTATTATCTCTCTGATATATGTGCCCCTTGTGACTCACCCTTGTCCCATGCGAGCATGGCTCAATTCAACTCTAATGCATCAGTTTTTCTTCCCAATATCTCTTCATTTACCTCCACTGAAGACCTCGGTTCACCTCATCATTATGATTTAAGTCTGGTGGTGGTGATACCAAGATAAAACACAGCATTCCCATCCACAGAGGTACTCACTTGGGTCCTGAAGTAGCTGACTGGCAATAGAGACCCTCCTCCTCTCACCCCCAGAGATCCCTGGGAAAACACGACCTCCAATAACACTATGGGCCACGTGACTCAGACTCAACTCGGCCATCACTGCGGACACCTGAACAGCAGCCAGAGGTCAAGGGTCAGGTCACCAGAAAATTTCTACTACTAACAAGTCAGCTAACAAAGACCTGCTTTAGGTTCTTCTTTATTATAATGAACTGAAGTATTCCCAACTGATTTGGATCTTCTGTCAATCATCAGTTAACATCATTATTATGATATAATATATAAGTTATATAATGTATTCATCAAATGGACCAGATGTGTGCAATCCTAGCACTGATTTATAAAGAACATGAGGCAGTGACGCAGGGTCTAAATCTCTTATATATTCTCAATCATCGTAATGCTGGACTTAAATTTCCTTGGACTATCTGATGGATTTCATACATAAATACAGTAAATACAAAGCTGAATATTCCAGTCTTCTTGAGGGAGAAAAGAAAACTTGATATAACAATACATCTGAAGATAGGTTGGGCATACGCATTGGCACTAATGTTGCTGAAAAGCTTGCTTGTATTGATATAAAGTGATTGAAATTCTGTTTTGAGAATCATCCTCTGTGGTTCTCCATGCCCACGGCTTTCTTCATCATTCCCCTAAAGACAACTAACATAGTGGAGACAAGATGCTCTTAAAAGTCACCTTCTTCCTGACAGCGTCGGCCGAGTGTTTCCGCAGGGCCAGCTGGGCTGTGTATGTCAGAGTCTCCTCCACAGTCAGATAACTCAACAAGTTATCACTCTGACAGAGACAAAGAGAGGGAGAGAGATCAAGACTGTCATAATGAAAAGAAACAGCGGGAAACACATAGGGATACCATGAGGCAGAACAATATCGCTTGGCTTTTTCATACTTATTGAAGAAAAATTGTAAAAATTTAATTTTGGTTGGCCTCGTGGTAGAATGTCCCTCCCTTTTTACACACAAGAGACTGCATTTATTTTTAAATACTCATGACAATGACAAATAAACTCTTTCTTCTGAAATAGCAATGATCTTCAATATGCCGCATGATCATCTCCATTTCTTCCCTTGTCAGTCATCAGTGATCATACAAGTATACACGTACTGGTGTGACTGGCATGACATTTGCTGTGCTTCTGATTCTGCCTCTAGGTTTATCCTCAAATTTGCAGTTTCAGTGTTTGTCCAAGGCATATTTGCACAGCCATGCAGGTTTTATATGTTCACATATGCATATGGCCAACTGTAATATACCGTTGCACCAGGCATGTGTGAATACATGCAAGCACACACATATACACATTACTTGAACCCTCTGAACCTCCTGCCTGCCTCAATTAACACGTGGCGCCTCCCAGTCCCACTTCTCCTTAGTCTCTCTTCTGAGTGACTTTAATATCAGGAGCTCATATCACCTCCTCATCTTCAGCTTAGCAAGGGGAGTTAATAGCGAGGCTTAGAGAGCAGAAGGGGGTGGGGGTGTTATCAGCGAGAGGAGGGGGATGATTTGAAAGGAAGCAAGGCCAGTTTTACGCCAGTGTTTTTAATTCGAGCTGTGGATACACTTGAGCACCTCTCATTGAGAGATTAAGTATATGAGGAGGCTATCAAAGCTCTCAAGTTAATTTCATACAGAGGCCAGGGGAACCTTTCAGGAGTTTCTATAAAATGTGTTTTTTTTTTTTAATGGTGGTTAGTATAACCACCGGGAACTTGAATATATACAAAAAAGTTTACCCTGATGTCAGTGTGTGATGAGAACGACAACAAAGTAGTTTCAGTCTTTTTATTAAGGTATCGGCAGTAATTCGTTAAACACGTCTAAGAGCAATAAACATTTGTATAGATGATGAGGAACTCTGAAAACAGTTCAGCGGTTATATTCTGAACTGAACTGAGCTACTTATTGCAAAGATATGTTTTTTAGAGATCTTAGTCCCAAATCCTAATTTAATCATCTGAGATCATAAATAACATATTGTGAGCGTGTGCGTGTGCGTGTGCGTGTGCGTGTGCGTTTGTGTGTGTGTTTGTGTTTGCTGTACTGTGTAGTTGGCTGTTCCTGTGTGTTACCTGTAGTACATAGGAGAAGCAGTCCTGATACTCTTCTCTTTTCAGCTTCCTACCATTAATGAAGACCTCACCCAGCAGTGTACCACGGTGTCCGATCCTCCCTGAGATGGCATCCAATAATGTGGTTTTTCCTGAGCCTTTACAACACATTGGCACACACACACACACACACACACACACACATGCACACACAAATTAATACATTTGTACATGCAGTAAATTTACATCTTTATTTGAAATAGTAGTAGATAAAGGTTTTCAGAGTGATGACAATGGCCTTGAACTAGGATCCTGAAAACATGAATATTATTGTAAACTTAGAAAAACATAGACATTATCCTGTATTCAGTGTCTAATACCTAAGTCACTCAGAAATATTTTAGACCCATTTTCACTAGAAAATGCTCTTACAATTTAAGAAATGTTCATACAATTGTCCGACTTATTTCAACTACATATCTTTCATTTATTTTTGAATTCAAACAGGTTGCTCTCTGGACTGAGCTGAGTGTGAACCTGAATTTCCCAGTATGCCCATGATCTGGCCACTGTCCACGTGGAAGGAGACATCATTGAGGATCTGACGAGTCCGTCGCTTCCTGTAGGAGGGTAGATCCCACCACACACCCACACGCTCACTACAACACACAAACACAAACGTTTGGACATGGGTAATATTTTGTACATTCCCAGAACTAAATCAATCCCCGCTGTGGAGCTGATCATCATATACATACATTTATTTTTCGGCTGTTTTTTTGTTAGCAATAAGGGTTTACCACATAAACATAAACATAATTTGACCCACGCTTTTGATTGATAAACTAATTGATTCTCAGTCTGTTTTTTGCGGTTGTCTGTTCGTACGCGGTCTGTTTCTTCGGCGTTTACCTGACTGTGTAGGAGATCTCGCTGACACTCAGACAACAGGAAGGCTCTGCCCGCTCCTCTGTACCGTCCTTCCATACATTCCTCTTTGCCTCTGACACAAACTTAAATGACTCTCTCCTGTTCTGTGGTTCCACCACCTGCATGGAATTAAATTTGTTCATGTCTCCGACCGGTCTGCTGCAAATAACATCCAAACGACAACCGTATCAAGTCCGCCTCAGGTCATTTTTTTTTCCAGATCCACACCAACCATCTACAGCATGTGAGGCTCTAAACTTATGCGGTCTCACACTCCCAGACTTTGAATCTCTGCCCTGTTCAAAGCAGAAATGCGAGACCAATGGTGTCTCTCCAGTACCATAAACACACAGTGAATATTGCGTTATCTCAGAGAACTTTGATCTGTGGTTGTATATAGAAGCCAAAAAAACACATGCTGAGAAGACTGACTGGCTGCCAGTCTCTCCTCAGTCCTCAAATTGTGCTCTGACCGACGGGACGGAGCAGACGAAGAACTGCCATGGCATGAATTTGCACCAGGACGCACAAGGAGATCTTCAGCTGGACTGGAGTCACACCACCTAAAAGGGAAAAGAAACGGTGAAGGGAATAAATAACCTGCAGATAACCTCAGAGGGAAAAAGAGAGGATCCCAGCAGAAGAGGAAAAAGGGGGACGCTGACCTTTTGACCCTACAAACGTTGACCAGTGACTTACGTCATCATGGACACAGACATAGATATGCACAAAGGCTCCTCACAGGTCAGTCAATTACACAAGGTCATATAAGCATCAGGACAAAATCACGTTTCCATTTTTAAACTTTTTGAAAGGCATTTGTTTTAAGCTCCTCTGCCAATCCACTTATAAACTTGGACTAAAATCAAAATCATGTGTAAACGTTCTGTGGCACTCCCCCACCAACAGCAGGCTTGTGCTTTAACTGCTGCTTCAACACTGGTTTTATCAACTGAATGTTGTGCGCCATAATGTGATCGATTATGAAGTATGCAAGTCGTTCAAAAGATTCAACTTTGATTTGAAAGAGATTAAATAATTGTTTTAATATTTTCTATGAAAATTACGAATAACATAATTAAGTAATATATATTTTTGAGTATTTTAATATGAATTAAATTGAACTCTGTGAACACTTTAGTATTTCCATTTGACTTAGAAACTGTGTTTTTTTTTTAAACCAATACTCTCCTAGTCAAATGTTTTGATTTTGCAGTCCAACATGCAGCTTTAAGTCAATGTGACCTAGTTTGTATTTCTGTTTTCCATTTTTCCCTGAAGTGCAAAGACTTTCTCACTTGTTCATCATCTATTTTTCTCTACAGTAATTTGAGTAACTTTGTGCTTTTCCTCTGACCAGTGGGTCCTGAAACTGACTTTAGCAAAACTGTGTTCTACTAGACCAGACTGGTTTATTTAAAAAATAAATAAATCAGTACTCAAATTATTTCAGTTGCAGGAGAAATATGGTTTCCATAGGTTCTACTCTCCTCTTTTTGTTATCACATCTGTCAACTGGTATAAATAGCTGGATGAACCATAGCAACCTTTTTTTAAATGTCTGAAGTGATATATTTTCAGAGACACTCTGTGGGTTGATGTACTGAGGAAAAAGGAAGGTTTGAATTTTACCCAACATCTACTGTAAATGCAGTGTAACCTACAGTATAGTGTACATTATATATGGTCACATGCATTTGTGCTTTTGTAATTTTATTGGAGGGATTTAGAGATTACATAACATTGATATTAGGGTCATTCGCAAATGTACTCTGGACCCACGAAGGACTCAGTCAACTGCAAACACACGGTCACATTCAGTCAACTGCAAACACACAACCAGATGCATGTCAATACACACAAGCTTCAACATGCTCACATGCTTGTGAATGCACACAGTGATGATTAAATAAATGAGTCATTGGTATTGTCCAGGGCTGCACGGTGGTGAAGTGTTTAGCGATGTCTCGCCTTACAGAAAGAAAGTTCTCAGTTTGCGTCCTGGTTCGGACCTACCAGGCCATCTTCCTGGTTGGGGTTTGCATGTTCTCCCCGTTTATGTGTGGGTTCTCTCAGGATTCTCCAGCTTCCACCCACAGTCCAAACACATGCAGACTGGGCTTAGGCCCTGCATTACGTTGTCCCTTGCCTGTCGCCCAATGTCAGCCGGGATTGGCTCCACCACCCACCGACCCTTAATGGATAAAGCGGTATAGACAATGGATGGAATTGTCCAATAAACTAACTGATAAAGTTAATCTTCAAGTACCAATATTATCGTACTGTAAACAATGTTGATTTTTACCGAGGGACCTACAAGCGATAAATACACAGGATTGCAATTTTAGATTTTTGCTCTTGTAAAATTGAATTGAATGTCACTAAATATTTTGTATTTTGAACTCATCAACCTTCTCATTCCTCTTTAACAGCATCATGACACAGAGTTATTCTCATCTGAAGAAGACAGCAGTCTCTACTTCACCTACAGTGGAGAGTGCAATGAGCTGGAGGTCAACAACCTTCACTATGAGGTAACTGACGGATAGTTATCTTCGGCTGTTCAACCACTTCTTTGTGTGAGTGCACGTCTGCACTGTCAGCATTGTATATGTGCACACTGTATGTCATCGTTTCTTTTTCACAGGTGGACACAGCAGCTCAGATCCCCTGGTATGAGAGATTGTCTGAGTTCAAGCTGCCGTGGGAGGTCAAAGGAAACAAGCAGACGGCCATCAACAAACTCAGCCTCCGAGTCCGCAGCGGTCAGATGCTGGCCCTCATCGGCAGCTCAGGTGACACACGTGAAACCCAACACACACAACCCACACACAACACACACACAACCCACACACAACACACACACAACCCACACACAACACACACACAACACACAGAGAAATCGGAGGGGTCGTGGTATGATTAATGGAATAGGAACCAAAGAAAAAAACAAGTTCTTCTACATCAATTTGAATTTGTTTCTCAGAACTTCTTACAAATGTTTGCAAACTATTGGAGAGTTTTACCTGTTTGGGCCTCTGTTTTTGAAAAAAAACTATGTGAGAAGTACGCTAGACTAGATATTTCTTCTTTTAGGCCAAAAAGCCAAGCCAAAAAGTTTGGGAACCAAAAATATGTTGTTATTTTTGAAACAATTTGTACATGTAATTTATAATCTTGTCACCACAGGGGTGTGTCCTCAGCCCCATCCTCTAACACCAATCCAACACAATCCTATAATTTGCAGATGACACAACATAGTAGGATTGATAACAAACAGCAATGCATCAGCCTACAGAGAGGAGGTTCAAACTTCAAATTCCAGGGAGTCTATATTTCAGCAGACCACTCGCCTGAAAAAGAAGTCTTAGCAGACACTGTACTTCCTTAGGAAGCTTAGACAGTCACACCTCCCTCGGCAGCCACTGGTGAACTTTTACCGCCTCACCATGGAAGAGCATCCTCAGCTGTTTCTCCAAAGTGTGGTGAAGGCAGCTCAGCGTGTCCTAGGGACTACACTGCCACCTGTGGGAGACATTTAGACTGGATGCTTGCATTTGGAAGCCAACATTTAAATCCTAAGCGACCCATCCCATCCAGGACACTGTCAGTTTCCCCCCTCCCTTGCAGAAGAAGGCACAAGAAAATCAAATGCAGAATAATCAGGCTTAAAGACAGCTTCCTTCCAAAAACTAAAAAGGACTGTATTAATCAGGGTAATGTACATATTGATATCTATCTCTCTATCTCTCTATCTCTCCATCTCTCTATCTATCTATCTATCTTGCAAACAAAGCTGTCAAGTACATGTAGTGGAGTAAAAAGTAAAACATTCCACTGTGAATTATAGTGTCAAGTAGCACAGAATGGAAATACTCAAGTAAGTACTGTATGGCTTGAATAAAACACACTCAGTTACATTCCATCACTGGGTACATAAAACATATTAGAGAATAGAGAAAACATTTTAAATCTCGCTTTGGACTCCAAGTGCATGAATTAGAATGAGAGGAGGACTTTTGGAAGTGAGTTTTGAGGGGAAAAATTTCACTCATTGTGAAGAACCTCATGCAGTATTTGTCACACATGCCTCCTAAAACGTTTTTTTTTTTTCTTTACTTATGTATACGTTTTGTTTGTGATCCTAGTTTTATTTTTTTGTGAAAATCTGCTTACAATGTGTTACGTTCTTCTCTCAGGTTGTGGTAAAACATCTTTGCTGGACATAATAACATGTCGGGATGAGGGTGGCACAATGACGACCGGCCAGATTCTGATTAATGGGAAGCCCAACACGCCACAGCTGGTGAAGAAAAGCATTGCCCACGTCCGCCAAGATGACCGCCTTCTTCCTCACCTCACTGTCCGCGAGACTCTTGTCTTTGTTGCCAAACTGAGGCTCCCCACCCACTTCACACAGGCTCAGAGGGACCAGAGGGTAAATTCAAGGCCATGAATAAACACGATTCAAATTATTTCCAAACAGGAAAATAATGTACACTGCTTGAGGGTATTATAGCCTAGACTGAGTTTAAAGACAAAAAAATGTCTTATAAATGGCCAGTCTATACACTATCAAAATTAACCACACAGAATCTTCACTTGAACCAAGTGTGATGGCGGAGTCTTGTTTCTTTTTCCTTAGAAATGATGTCAGATAAAATAGTAAATGATTATCCGCTGGCGTGCTCTCAAAATCAAACCATGTCTTCGATGTTTCCCATTACAGGTGGATGATGTTATCGCCGAACTGCGGCTGCGACAGTGTGCACACACCAGGGTGGGGAACGACTATGTGAGGGGTGTTTCTGGAGGAGAGAGGAGGAGAGTCAGTATAGCGGTCCAGCTCCTCTGGAACCCTGGTGAGAGAGAGAGAGAGAGAGAAAAAAAAGATAGGCAAAGAGACAGCCTCTTTACCTGTTGCTTTTACCCCTTCATTTTGAAGGTTCATCCTTCCATCTGTCTGGCTTTTATTTAAGATATGAGACTTCTCATGGAACAGGGTAGATCCCACTGTGCAGTTATTGTCCCCTCAGTTGCATGTCAACCAGGGACCACCTATAAGAAAGGAAAGCGATAGTATCAGTTTTCTCTTGCAGATCTAGACTTATTGCTGTTGCCACCCAGAATTTTAGTTTATCATTAACAGTAGCTCATCCTTTTTTCTGTGGTACAGGACTAAGATGTAATATACAATACAACTAAAAATAAGATAGCATCTTTCCTATTTTTTTTAACAATTTAATCCTCTCATCTGTCTGTCTTTTCATTAAAAATCTGTTCCTGCTGTTATGCCAGTCCTGATCAACTTGCTTATCTATCGCCTATGATCACCAAAGATTAGGACAGAGTGGGACCAGCAGGCTGGAGCCATGTCTTTTGATCGATTGTTGAACTGGTCTTTTGCATTTCAGGTATTTTGATCCTGGACGAGCCCACATCCGGACTGGACAGCTTCACAGCACACAACCTGGTGATCACACTGTCGCGCCTCGCACGGGGAAACCGTCTGGTCCTGCTTTCAGTCCACCAGCCTCGATCAGATATCTTCCAGCTCTTCGACCTTGTCGTCCTGCTGTCGTCTGGTTCAGCTGTTTACTGTGGCGCTGCTCGTGACATGGTTCCGTACTTCACGGCGCTGGGATTCCCCTGCCCAAGATACTGTAACCCCTCTGACTTCTATGGTAAGTGTGTGTGGAAAGCTTAAAGTCAAAACTAGGAAGTTTTAAAAATGCCAAAGTGCAGAAATGCTTTTGTCACTGCATCCTTCATCTTTTATTAAGGAATACCATAACGCTCGAAACATCCATGGTGTCAAATGTGACCCACTCTTCTTTATAAACCCTTTTACCTTACATTGCCGTGCGTGTGTGTGTGTGTCCAGTTGATCTGATCAGTGTAGACCGCCGCAGCCCAGAGCAAGAGGCTGAGTGCTTGGAGCGGGTCAGAATTCTGGCTGGGCAGTTCATGGAAAAGGTCAGAGACACAGACAACTACGTGTGGAAACCAGCCGAGGCCAACACAGCACCAACACAAACTGAAAGGTAGTCATGTGTTTCTGTGAGTGTCTGCTTACGTTTGGCCAACTTTCTTCTCACGAATCAACTCAAAATACAATATGATAATCATAAACTTGAGTTTTTGGTTAGTCGGACAAAAGAAGCAAGCTGAATGTAGCTCTTATAACAGGCTTTGGACTATTTTCTTACATTTTTATAGACAGAATGATTATGATATTTGGAAGATTGAGCACCCACCGTCCTTGTGGTTCCAGTCACCTTACTCATTCACCATGACTCCAAACTAAATGTATTCAAAATAAAAAGTTTCCTGTTTTCCAATACTTTTGATTAAAGACTTGAGGAGCCCAGGGTTTGGGACCTGAAATGTAACTCTTCAAATTTTACCACCAAAAGGTTTGAATGAGTATAAAAGATCCTGACAGTCACTGAAGGCAGGTCCTGATTACAGCACACAAAGAGTAGCGCCACCAAGGCCAAAGCATCACAGTGGTGGAGGGGTGAATTTTAAGATTCAATTTCTGAATTTTAAATACTGTTAAAATATTTCCCAAAAATTGCCTTTCTGTGTCCTGCATGGCTACACCCAAAAACTCATAACTCATCTGTTGCTTTCCCTCCTGCCTCTCCTGCAGCCCCGAGCAGCCCAGCAAGGCAGAAGGGGCGGAAGTCATCACTATTTCCAAGCAAAGAAACAGACTGCCTGGCAGACTTCACCAATTTACCATCCTTATCAGGTAACAAAAGACACACATACCCCCACAAACACACACACACACACACACTCACACTCACACACACACACACACACACACACACACACACACACACACACACAGAGAAATGTATTCTGGCTCTCAAACATAAGCGGTCCTCACATTTCTCTTCTCCCACAGGCGTCACATGTACAATGACTTCAGAGACCTTGTCACCTTACTGGTCCACGGCTTGGAGGCCCTACTCATGTCACTGCTGGTCGGTTGTCTGTACTACGGGGCGGGAGAAGAGCGTCTGTCCATTCAGGACACAGTTGCCCTCCTCTACATGATTGGAGCTCTCACCCCGTTTGCTGTGGTGCTGGACGTCATAGCTAAATGTGAGTGATTAAAGCCATTTAGGAGCATGTGTGAGAAAGACAGCTTTCACCTGTGTTATCAATTATCAGGCTGTTGTAAGATCACAGATTACACTGGTTCTTCTGTGACGCAACGAACCAAAATGTCGGACACTTTCAAATCTAAGTAAATTATTCATCATTTATTGTAAATCATGACTGCAAGTTTTCGCTGCGCATAAATCTTAACTTTCAAAAATCTTTTTGTTTTGAGAAATTAGAAGGCAAGAAGCAGTTGCAACAGTATCAACTGTGACCGGTGCATCATCGGACTCAATTCATGTTGTTTTGCAGGTCACACAGAGAGAGCCATGCTCTACCACGAGCTGGAGGACGGCATGTACTCTGTCACCTCCTACTTCTTCGCCAAGGTAAACCACAGTGATCACACTGCAGCTCCAGTAGGGGTCAGTCTTGCTCCATGCGGAGTTGAACATGTCCCTCCTCAGTGATGCACAACGAGGCTGAAATGTGGTACTGGAAAGTGCCAGGAAATATGATGCACTCGATGTTTCTGCATGCAAACACACACACACACACACACACACACACACACACACACACACAGAACCCTAAAACCAAGGTTGGGTCTCTGTAAAGGATATCCTAAAGAGTACAGTCTATAGCCCGCCTGCCCGATATGAAAAAGTACCCTGGGACAACTTCTGTTATGATTTGGCACTATATAGATAAAAAAAATGACTTGACTTGACCTGATACTGTGGGTGTCTGTGGCTCAGGTGATAGAGTGGGACGTCTACCAACCACAAGGTCGGAGGTTTGATCCCTTGGGCTAGACACTCAACCTCAAATTGCCCCTGACGGCTGTCTCAGCAGTGTGCGAATGATGCAAATAGAAAAAAGCACTGTGCATAGAATCCCTGTATGAATATGTGTGTGAGAATGGGTGGATGTAACTTGTCCTGTAAAGTGCTTTGGATGGTCGATAACACAAAAAATAAAGGTGCATCTCTGTATTCCTGTCTGTTCTGTACATTTGAATGTATGCATTCAAAATCTCCAGATCCTGGGGGAGTTACCAGAGCACTGTGTGTTCACCTTGGTCTATGGTGTGCCCATCTACTGGCTGGCCGGACTTAACGAGGCTCCGGACCGTTTCCTGCTCAACTTCCTGCTGGTGTGGCTGATGGTTTACTGCAGCCGAGCCATGGCTCTGTTCGTGGCTGCGGCCCTGCCCACCCTGCAGACCTCAGCCTTCATGGGCAACTCCTTGTTCACCGTGTTCTATTTGACCGGAGGATTTGTCATCAGCGTTGAGAATATGTGGCTCGGTGAGGCGGCAGATTTATTGTCCTTACTCACTTAGTCAATTATCCTTGGGAGTCTTCAGAATCCAGCGTGTGCGAGGACAGAGAACAGCTTGAGAAAGGAAAGATGATGCTGGGTGTGAGATGTTTTTGTTTTTGACTCCGCAGTGGCCTCGTGGCTCTCTCACGCCTCCTTCATGCGTTGGGGTTTCGAGGGCATGCTGCAGGTGCAGTTCAGAGGAAACAAGTACAACGTCAGCATCGGAAACATCGCCATCAACGTTGACGGCATATATGTGAGTTAAAAACACTGTAGTCTCGGTGTAAAACAAAAAGAGAACCCTGATGGATTCGTATTACTAAATTCCTGAGCATAAATCTTTCAACTACAGAGTCAACATGGTGTTACTACGTAGTAATATGTTCAACATGTTTCTCATCTGTTTGTCTCTGAGGTGGTGGAGGCCATGAACATGAACCAGTACCCTCTGTACTTGTGCTATTTGGTCCTGCTGGCAGTCTGTCTGGGCTTCATGGGCCTCTATTACTTGTCCCTAAAATTCATCAAACAGAAGTCTAGTCAGGACTGGTGAACATGTGGACGAGTCTCAGCAATCAGACCACACCCCATCGGAAATCACACACAAGCTCAGGAGAGCGTGTGACCGTGGGAAGCGCTTCACCTCATTGCAGCAGTGGAAGTAACTTGGGTGCTAGTTCGCTGGTTCGACACTGAGCCTCCTGCCATTGATTTGACTTTATAGTGAGAAAGAGCTTGATTCTGGAAAAAAGAGTACAATTTATGGAAAAATGTGTTTTTTAGAATGTTTTTATTTTCACAGTAATTTCAACATCAAGAACTCCTGTACTCTCAGACTGTAAAAAATATTGATGTCTGAAGTAATTCCTGAAGCATGACTGATATTCAAGTCATCACAAACAATCTCAGCATACTGTATACCCAGTGTTTACTGTTAAAATATCGAAATCTTTCTTTTCTGTTGGGCACAGGAGCATTTGTTGCAGTACCACTGTGTGCTACTGGATGGCAACAGAGCACTGCAGTAAGACCAAAGTTAAAATGATTTAATTATTGGTTTTCCTCTCCCTCTCTTCTCTGTCTTGGCAAATGATTAGAGTGCCACTTTGGCAGATATCCATCTGAAGCTTGTTCCATGTTCAATCTATCTTTTTTTGTATGTGTAAGGTTATTAAGCGTAACGATGTGTGTGCCAGCATAGGGAGCACTGGAAAGAAGACTAGTAGAGATTTGTAAGTCACACTTGCAAAAAAAGAGCTTGTACTTGTTGTTTCCTCATAGATTGAAGATTATGTAAACTGTGGGTTTTTGCACTGGTGTAAAAGCTTGATAAATATTTTACCGACATGGTTTTAGTCCAAATTAGTATTAAATCAAATTGCTTACCCTTCAGCGTGTTTATTTTTTTGTCTTAATACGCTTTGCCGTCCTATGGCCAAGTCATTCAGAGACAGTGTAGTGTCTTGTCATTTCATAACAATTAATGCGACGGATGAAGTGATTATCCTTCACATTCTGGTTGTTATTTCATCACAACATTAAACCCTTTAAAAAAAGGGTTGTTATTTTTATATGGAATGAGGAAGGGGGAATAAACTCATGTTCCCTGAGCATTAACATGGCTGGTCTCTACTCTTAGGAGGACAGCAGCTTGTGTTACATGAATCAGGAATATCAAGATTGTACTGGAGAGCAAACATTTCTTTTAAAGCCAAGCAGGTGCAGGCTACGGGACTTGGTAAGGGTCTGATATGAAATTCAGTGTTAAGTCTAAATCGATGGCAGTTTTCTTTTTGAATCAGTCCTGTATGATAACATTTTATTGTTAAACAAAAATGCAGATGCTTTCAGAGCACAGATAGTTTGAAGGGTGAGGATGGTGGCGGTGGTGCAGATTATCAGACTACTTCGATTCTAATTTAGCCATTATAAGAGCTGGACAGATGTGTCAGTTTGTTTGGCCTTAGCCTTGATGGAGGTGTGTTTTCTACTGAGTGCCATTCTAGTTACATAGTGTAAGATTTACTACATTCTTTCTAAAGAAAAGAAACACAGTTCCATTTGATATGGACTTTTTCAATGTCGACATTAAATGCGTCCCTATGCCAGTCTGCAAACTGGAGTGCACTGGGAGAGCGGCTTAAGTGTACTGAAAAATCCAAGCGTGCACATGAAAAAAAGTTTGATTTTGTAATTTGCCTCTGCTGCGGATTATTCTTCTACAACACAATGTCAGGACAAAGGGTGGAAAGTGTTCAGACCCTTAAAGGTACTTAAATATCACAATGTGAAAACACATTACATTCGGGCACAAAATAAAATAAACTTACTTTTAGGAAAACATTTTTTTGCCATTTGTAGTTTAACCAGCAGTGATATTCTAGAGTTGCAGTGTGTATCAGCTGATTTCTTATTTCTATACCAACTGCATTAACAGTACACTAAAGAGAAGTATATAGTGTATATTGTATACTTCATGCAATCTGAGCGTAGTGTGGAAATAGAACACAGCAATTCTGCAAAAACACAAGTATAATGAACTGATCCGATGGTAAAGTAAAAACTGTGTTTTACCCGCTGCCCTGAAAAAGGGTAAATTGCACCACTGAACACACCACATCTAAACCACATAAAGAGCCTGACACACAATCTGGATTCCTAAATTGATTTATTAGCTTAAATACTTCAGTACATTCTCAACATCATCATCAACATTATCAATTTTCGCAGCGGACATAGTTGAACAGTTCCAACACATAATACTCAAAATTTCAAACAACTTATGTAAAAGAAAAGACAGACAAAGGAAGAAAACAGTGGGATCTGGGCTGATGTAAGATGAGAGAGGGGTGGATCTTCACACCACTGTCACTGTGCCTTTTAGCTGGTCTGTATAAAACTTGAAGGACTTCTGGAAAGAGAAACAAAGAGAAATATGAATTAGCATCAAACCTTCGAACAGCATAAGTGCTCACCTTACCTGTGTGTGCGCGTGTGTGTGCGCGTGTCTCCCGCCTCTTTCCAAAAGAACGCAGCAGTGGAGCCCTCCTGGGTCTGTCTAAATAGTCTCCACTCTGAAACCAGGTTGTCTCGTTTCATCTTTAAATCCCCATTAATACACAAATAAGGGATTTGTAGCATGCTCCCTGAACACACACTTTTGCTCCCTGCCTCTGTTCCCTGCTAATTAATCAGTGTTTTGATCCAGACAAAGTGTTGTGGTGGTTGTTCTCTGGAGGAGGGGGTTGGGGGCTTTTCTGCAGATTATGCCAGCTCTTCACAATGTATGTTTGCTTATTAATGTAGTAATTAATGCATATAAATATGCTGTGTTCACTGTAGCAGGGAGGGAGAGGCTTTGACGCCTTTAAAAGATCACTTCACCCAAATTACAAAACATTTCCTATCTATTTGTTTTGATTTTGATAATATCTGTCTCTAAAATGTGTGCCTCTACCAAAATACAGTGGAGCTGAATGAAATTTCACCTGAATGAAATTGCTTTTCAAAGCAATGAAAAGTATTTATAAAATTCAACATCTATATGTCTTTCTAGACACAGTGTCCCTGTTACTGTGGATAATCAACATGTCGCCCCGTGAATACAGCAACAACTTTCTCCAGAGGAAATAGTCCCAATGAATACTGTTCTCCATTGTGCACAGTGGATTACTCTGGCTATGTGAAATCATTTTAGTGTTGCTATAATGAATTTCTTATTTTTTCCAGTGAGTTTTCCAAATAAGATTTCTGCAAATTGTCTTAAACTACCATCCAAACTTGTGGTAAACTCCTCATGTCAAATGAGTGGCAAAGTTGAGGTGCGCAAATGGCTTATTAAAGTAGACTATTTGTACACGTCTAATCAGCTATCTGTACATTTAGTTTGCACCGAAGAGAAAATTCTAAATAAGCAGCCTCTGCATGAATTGAAAGTAGGGAGAACAATGGAGGAGAGGCAGGTTTCTCGTGGAGATGTGTTTATAGAAACTCTGAATACCATGGCTATTCACCTTTCCCTCTCCTTGCAACTATTCTGCCCCTCCTCTGCTTATAAAAAACCAAGCAATTACTTAACTATCCTGACATTCAGTGAATAATGCAGCAGCTCCTCTACCTTCATCCTCCTTTCTCCTTCTATCTTTGCACTGCAGGTGAGCGATGGGAAGGTAAGAGTGGCCTCGGTCTCCACCTGCCTCGAGGGGACAGCACATCAAAGTGCAGGGGCTGAGAGGTCTGTGTGTGTCTTTGTGTGTGCGCGGGCCCGTGCGTATGTGTGAGTCCTCCCAAAAATAGGGCTACATCAACTTACAAAATGTGCAATGTGCTGAAATGCTCAAAAACACTTGGAGCCAGAAAAAGAGAATGGTTATTGCGGCGACACCATCTCGCTTACACAATGTATGTACTCTATGACCGTGGGGCACTATTTCTGACACACACAAAAGAAACGCAGGAGGATAGCTGCATATTGAACTATCCTGAGCGGGCAGACTGCTCCTTCACATTAAAATGGCACACACAAACCACAGCACACACGCGTCTGGACACCAGTTGTACAAGTGCCAGCAATGGTTAGGAGCTGTGGGACTATGTGAGCTGGTATTTGTACACAGATCTGTTAATGATCCATTTATATCTGTATGTAAAGAAGTGTCCATGTGTACATCTGTAACATCATGATAATGATATGTTACCATTTTACAAAATTCTTACTTGTGAATTGTTTTTCATGTGAAGATATTCAGGGTTTTGTAGAGGACAAAGAGATTTTTCCCCCAATGACATTTATAACAGTGGAGCATAGATCGACTGCAAAAATCCCTCTTTAGTTGAACTGCTAGAATTTCATGCTCACACTAAGGCTGTCACTGCTGATGAACGGTCGCAAGCAGACAACACTTCATATGTACGGGCTAACAGACCTGGTCCAATTATAGTAAAATAGTTGGCAAATATTTTGGAAATTGATTTAACAGTAATTTCTTAAGAAAAATTTCCAAAACATTATGCGTTAAAATTTACCACATGTAAGGATTTGCCACTTATTTTGACATTTGTGCTCCCACAAAACAGACAATTTAATAGCATCGACTTGGGCTTTGGGAAACTGTATGAGAAAATAATTATCAGAATAATAACTAATGATTATAATTATTAGTTGTGACCATAATTTCAAGCCCTGTGACATGGTGAGTTTAATTCTGCAATCCATTTGCCTGTATGAGTTCAAAATAATTCTGATTAGTTCAGAAAGTGCAGACACAATTCCATTAGCAGCTCCCAGGTCAACACTCAGTTACACAGACGTCTGCAGAGCAACACACAAGTTGCTCTGCACAGCAACACACAAGTTGCTCTGCATAGCAATACACAAGTTCAGCTTTCTAGGTTTCTTTAAAGGGTGATGCAATCACATCAAAAGATGTTCTTGAGTAACAAGAGAGCAAGTTACCAAATGTCTGTAACACTAGTGTCACTGTTTACCTGTATAACTTAGGACAGTTACTTATTGTCACTGACTACAGTGCATGGGTCAAGTCTGTGTAGGTGTGACTTTAATTCTAAAGTGGTGTGAATACTCAACATTTCCCAAAGGCAGTCACATTTTAAACTGAGTGATTGTGGGTGTGTCTGTGTCTGTGTGTGTGTGTGTGTGTGTGTGTGTGTGTGTGTGTGTGTGTGTGCGTGTGTGTGTGCGTGTGTGCGTGCGTGCGTGCGTGCGCGTGACCTACAGAGGGCTCAGGGAAGGGCGCCGTCTCTCCTGCATTGCGGTACAGCACAGCCAGCCGTTTGAGTGACACATTATCCATGACCATTCCCTCCTTCTGCATCTGCTCATGCAAAGCCTTGGCTGACACCAAGTCATTATCCAAATCTGCCACATCAGAGGTGGAGAGAGGGAGAAAGAGAAAAAAACCCTGCAAATTAGTTCACAGGCACTGACACACTATTTAATTTCACTTTTTAAAATAATGCAATTTGCCATAACAACCTTATAAAGGTATCACACCAGGTAAGAAAAATTATATTTTCCACACAGTGAAAATCAAGCTATTACAATAGTTAAAAGCTGAAATAAGTATTTATCAGTTTGTGTAAATGATCTCCTCCTTCAGGTAGACATATCTAAAATGTGTTTGGTGTGAGAGTCATCATCTGTGGATCTAAACCGGACGGGACAGAAGGACACTACTGTTGAAAAAGAAAAGTTTAAGAGAAAAGAAACCCCCTTCAAGAGAAAAAAGAAAAAGATAAACGGGCAGAGAACAGAGGCCAACAGAGCATCGCTAATTGCGTCCCCTATGGCTGCCTTGACCGACCAGCAAACTAATGCTAATTAAATAGTCATGTCTGCTCATCTCTGGTGTGACAAGGTACAAAGAGGGGAGATGGGAGGGCGAGAGGGTGAAGTGAAGGGGGGCATGGATGAGAATGTAGGGGAAAGCAAGAAGAGGACAACAACAAAAAAATCCCAAAATAGATAGACAGGAGTAAAAAGGTGAAGAGGGCAAGAGGTGACAGAGAGGAGATAAAAAAAAAAAAGAACTGAGTGGTGGACCATGTTGCGATTAGCACGCTAGGCTAGCCAGGCCTGCTAACTCATTAGGGGACATGTGTTCTTCTGTCACTCTCTCACACTCTCACTCTCTCTGTGCATTGTTAATGTGAGCGATACTGTTGACTTAGCCACAGGTCAGTGAGTTGCCGTGTGTGTGTGTGTGTGTGTGTGTGTGTGTGTGTCTTACAGTGACATTTCATCAGGTAAAAGGAGGATAACTGCTTATTTGTGAAGTCTGGAATCAGGCTTAGCAGGGCCTTGAGCTTTCCCACCTGTGGACAAAAAAATTATTCATTCACACATTTTTCCCATTGACAGTCATGACAGTGGAGCACAGATCGATTGCAAATATCCCTCT
Source organism: Scophthalmus maximus (assembly GCF_022379125.1). Classification (NCBI taxonomy): domain Eukaryota; kingdom Metazoa; phylum Chordata; class Actinopteri; order Pleuronectiformes; family Scophthalmidae; genus Scophthalmus; species Scophthalmus maximus. The sequence continues at coordinate 24,963,457 of NC_061524.1, forward strand.
TTAGTTGAACTGCAAGAATTTCATGTTCACAATAAGGCTGTCACTGCTGATGAATGGTCGCAAGCAGACAACACTTCATATGTCCAAACATTATCCTGTTCAAATTTACCACGTGTGTGAATTTTCCACTTGTTTTCACATTTTTGCTCCCACAAAACAGCCAATTTAATAGCATCGACATGGGTTTTGGGAAATTGTATGTGAATTTTTTTTCAGAACATCTATAATGAAAATAAAATTCTTAAATATTGCAGATCCAAAAGAGAAGAAACCTAAAGCGTTGTTTTACCTGTCCAGGAGTCTTAGCCTTTCGAGACATAAAGGATCTCAGCGTGTCATTCTGTTCAGCCAGGGCATTACAGCGCTACGGTAAAATGAGATAAGAAACATGAGGAATAATGTGATGACATACATTAAACACACCCACGCGTTCTCATAAACACCCAGACACTTACACTCAGGTTAAAGGTTAACAATAGATTTAATAGCTACCTGCTTGTTTTATAGATTTAAAGGTACAGCCTCAGAAAGCATAATTATCCTCACTTAGTCACAGTAAAAGCTATATCTTGCACTAAACAGAAATAAAAGAACAACCTTAGCTGAAGTTGTTCACAATTGAGACCTGTGCAGCGACAATTGTAGCACTGGAGGACGGGAGGTAAAAGAGATGATGGTCAACAGGAGAGAGGGAGACAAAAAAGAAAGGCTTCTAAAAAACTCTAGTCTAATTCTACTATTTCTGATAATCAGTATTCCACCTGAAAAGTAAAGGAAAGAGAATTCTGGCCTTACTATACCCTGACCTGTAGTGGAATGTTGTAGAAGATACTGAATAATAGATAATGTAAATGTGACATAAACATACACATTGTTTCCATAAATATTTATAAATTGTACTTTTGTAATAGATTTTTGTCAAATAGGCAAAAAACTGCTTCAAGTGCTCATTTATTTTTTTAAATTTATCTATTAAAAAAAAATCAGGGAGTAAGTTGAAGTCTGAACAGGTGAGTTTTCAGTCTATGGCGGAAGCATTGAAGGGAATCATTGTAAACAAAAAAGTTTAAATGAAAAACTGAAAAAAAGTGTGTGGTTATTCATGTGTTTCATTATTTTCGGTTTCGGACAACAATTTTCAATTCGGTGTGTTTAAAGTGAGCCTGTGGGTGTTTGTGTGTGAAGAAAAGCATTAACACTAGTGTGCTTTTAGTAAGTGTTTGTTCTCCTAGCTGAGCAGCAATGAGATCCGATTACTAGCCAGTCGTGAACTGACGTGTTTCACTCCTCCTACTTTAAAAGCGACTGTAAGGCTTTTAAGAGGAAAACGCGCGCGCGCGCGCACACACACACACACACACACACACACACACACACACACACACACACACACACACACACACACACACACACACACACACACACACACACACACACACACACACACACACACACACACACACACACACACACACACACACACACACACACACACACACAGAGCTGCCATCTTCCTGAGTCACTAAGTGGCAGAATGGCTTTAGCACAATCAAGCAATTAACCAACACTATGCCACTTCACTCAACTTTGCTCCATGCTCCATGCTCTCTCGCTCTCTTCTCTTCTTCTCCCTCACTACACCGACCACTCCCAAAGGCAACGCCTCAACCGGCCAGGTCTGCTGCCTTCCCACACACACTGCCTAAAAGCTCTGGGTACCCTGGGAATGCTTCCTCCTTTTTCCTCAATGACCCCTCCCAACTCCCACATTCATGAGAGCAGTTGTAAAGGAGTCGGAAAGCGCCTGCCTCACCGATTCCCTCTGTCACGGTTTCACTTCTTAATGACTAAATTCATCCCTTTCGTTCTCCGCTCGCTCCCCACTGACCCTCACCTCTGTCTCTCCAGAAAGACTTGTCACCATTACTGTCTGCTCGTCTACTTAAAAGCTTTTCAGAGTTTTGGCCCTGACTTATGTTATGATGGGATGGAGGAGTCGGGCTACTTCCCTCCAGTGACCATGGAAGAGCAACTTGGAAGGAGAGTCAGAAAGACAAAAAAGGATCGGCGTCACATTAGTTTTAGTACAGTCTTTGCGGTGAGTTTTTCTTTCTATCAACATGAACATTTGCTCCTAGATTTTTTTCTTCTTATTATCTTGATAACGTTATTATTTTCCTGTGGGTTTCTCATATTTCAAGTTCCGCCCGAAACATTAACACTCACACATTGTGGCAGATGTTCTTTTCCAGAGTAACTTACAACGCTGCTCTGTATTTGTAATCAAAACATGTCCTTTAGTTCAAGTAAAATTTGACAGCAATCACACAATCCCGATGATTATCTGATATCTGACATGTTTACATTTTCTAATATTCAGTCTTGTTCGCTCAATTTCAAAGTTTAAATCATTTCGAAGATGCCTACTGTGTGAATGGTATTTAACCATTATTAAATTGTGGCTAATTTAATAATCTATTAACAATTATATGTATTAAGGATGAATCTGCTGATATGTTTTTGTTCAATCCATTTCTTGTTTAAAATAGTAAGAAATGTCCATCACGATAACACAGAGCTTCAAGTGACGTCTAAAATGTCTTCTTTTGTCCAACCAAATGTTCAGATTGTTCAAAAAGAATCAGAAAGTTTCGGATAAGGAAAGCAGAAAATTGCACTAGTACTACAGCTTGAACCCTGACCTGGTCTTAAATTTCACCACTGATGAATTGTGATATATAAATAAAGCTTTTGGAGTCCACACATCAATTTAAAAAGTACATAAGCAACATCCCACTTGAAAGACTTCCTCTTTCTGTCTACATCTTCTCATACTGTATCTTTAACCTTATAGAGAAAGACGGGCGACGAAGGGGGGAAAAACCAAGCCACGATGCATATCAAGCAAGAATCATTTTATAGCATTAAAAATTATGTTATCCATAGTTTGTGTTGAAATAGTGATGAAGATGAGAGTAGTGAGTAATGTATCTGTACATTTACATGCATGCTAGTCAGACATCCCTATTTAAAGATTGAGAGGGATAATCACTCAAGATGTCAGGGAGAGACGAGCAGCAGACACGTCGTCTCTCTGTCTGAGTCCATCTACTGTGGGTTCGTTTACTCTGTTTTCCCATGTGCCTCTCTGTTGATCTGGTCCGGGGGGGGGGGGGGGGGGGGGGGGGGGGGCAACAACGTTTTTATTAAAAATGGCTGTTGTAACTGCTGAATACATTTAAGGTAAAACGGCACATTTTAGGTTGAGTTGGTTGGTTAGCTAGCACTTCTTTCTATCCTAATCTCACACGGTTTTTCAGGAATGACTACAATTTGGAAACACAATTATTATTTTACTGTATATCACGATAATATTACTGAATATAATAGTGTAAATTGACTCTGCTTTGGTTGCATTTTCATTGTAGTAACTGCTCACATTCGGTCGTTTTAGAAGTAATGTGTCGGTTTGCTAAAAAGGTTCTTGATGGGCTTACTATTTTGGTAGATTTTAATATGGATTTAATGTCCAAAACCACACATGTAGATGGTAGATGGGGGGGAAATGGGAGCAGCTAAGAATGTACGAACACAGAATGAGCTGTAAAACACTGATTCCTGTAGTTTCTGTATAAATAGTGATGAAGTGTAGAAAAGTGACGGCAGTAAGTAATATATAAAGCAACTCAGTGACTGAAAGGAATAATCACTTAGCAAGTGAGAGGGAAATAATCACTGTTAGGAGAGGAGGAAGTAACAGATGGAAGGTAGTGTCTTCTGCCTTTTCTCCAAGAATTTCTTGATCTCTTTTGCTCCCTCGTCCTCTCCATCCTTCCACCTGTCTCTCACCCATAAAGCTTCTACATATTCATGTCCCAAGGCTCATTGCAAAGTCATTGAGCTGTAATGTATGAACTGTGTTAAATAAGTGAAGTAGCAGGCGGCCAGTTTCAAACCACCAGACTCAGAGGTGGTATGTGGGCAAGCATTTCCTTACATAAATGTGAGGCCGGATAAATAAGTCAAAAACTGTGGTGTCTGGGAAGTCTCCACCATCACTAGGGTCTGTGATGGACTGAATTCATCGCCAGGTCCCTTGTTGATTTTTGCAGATTTTAATTACTTTGATAGAATAATTTAACATCTAGCAAAGTGCAAAACACCCTAATGGAGACTAAAACGTTTCAGATGTTTTAAAATTTATTTTAAGTTGTTGCAAAATGTAAAAAAAGAAACCTACATTTGGCCTTCTGAATTATAATCAACTATATATTTCGTTTTAACAGATGTATTTGGTGTAGCGAGATGACTGCAAAACATTCACACAATAATACTCACAGCCAGCATGAACTTGGCCTCCTCATATTTGTCCATATCCAGCAGCTGGAGGAATAGGTCTGTAGCTGGTCTGTAGCAGGCAAAGTGGTTGGCTAGCCGCTCTGCCATAGCGCTCACTGCAATACAACATGCACACTATGTCAGCCATTTGTTTTTCCTGTGATCTCATATTTTGTATTTCTTTCTATATACATACTCAGTGTGTGTGTGTGTGTGTGTCTTACACGTGTCTAAGGCTTTGTCGTTGCCATCTTCTATGACCTTTGCGAAGACAAAGGAAATACTGTTGTGTTGGGTGTCTGGACTGGTGTACACTGACTCCAGCAACTCTACTGCTGACTCCATATCATCGCTGAAGAGGGTGATGGGTGGCGAAAATTGATGAGGAGGGAAACAAATGGTTAGTTACCTGTGAGTGTTTTTTTAAACAGAAACAAGAATATTAAAGACAAACAAAACAATACTTATCAGTAATCAGCCAAACAATGATTCAACTTTCTATGTGTGAACTGATTTATTGGGAGAGGAACATACAATTAGCCAATAAAAACTGGTCGCAAATGCTGCATTTCTCTTGTAATTAAATATCAAATTGACCTTAGCTTCAGTTTTTGCCCCTCTGAGGGCAGACCAACTCATTCTTCCACTCATACACACTAAAAGTGTGAAATGCTTTTATGCTGAGGTTGCCACAAGCAAACAAAGCTGGTAAACCAAGGCACTACAAATCGAAAACAACTCATTCTGGCAACACAACCTCGCTACTAACACTTTACGCTACGTGCTCCCTCCCTACCGTCACCAGTCGCAATGAATATTTAACTCACAGGGTGTGTGCATGTCCCTGTGTATGTATATGGTTGAGCGTTCAGAGGTGGGGGAACATATCTACGCTGATTGTTGCGACTGGGACCGTCTGAATAATTCAGCGGGGGGCCCCTCTAAATGTGGCGCTGCGCTTTCCGGGCCTGCCTGCTTTTCCGCCCTGGCTCTTAACCAGTCAGCTTGACTCAGATACAGTAGGGACGCACGTGTCAGAGCTGCTCAGCGCGCAGCTCCCACAGGTCAGGGTTCAAGCTGACAGGCCCGCGCTGCGATGGCCAACCGGGCGTGAGACCGTCCAGCTATTCTTCACTTCCTGCTGTCCCTCCGAGTTGGCATGGGGCCGCTGCAGCTCGTGCTGGGGGACACTACTTTCAGTGCAGCTAATGCGGAAAGTAGCGCAATGAAAGTTTGATGTGTTTTAGATTTTGTTCGGTTGTTTGAAAAGCGATGGAGCCGCAGGAGAGGATGGGCGATTTCATGACATTAAAAGGAATCCATGAATAATCTTATCACGCATGTGTTTCCTATTTGTACTTGACGCCCCACTTGCCCTGGAAGCTTTTACTTTGAGTGTCAACCTGGGTTTTGTCACACAACTCTTTACCTCTGTGTGCTGAGCAGTAAGACCGACAAACTTCACAAAACAGTACAAATTGTCCATTGTTCAATGCAAAGTGTCATAAATATAATCTTTTATGATTTGCTCATGTAACATGCAGCCTCAGTCATATATTTTTGTACTTTTTTTGATATACATTATATATGGTGGGTGTTTATCTGCAAGGATTAGAGACAATGGAGATATGAAGCCACCAAAATCTGAAAAGCTGCATATTGCTGTGACTCATGCCTGACTCCAGAGTTAAGGATTTTATGTGATTTTAGGAACTTAAATCACAGATTTAAGTTTTGGCTTGTGTAAAAATAGACAAGCCTGGAGTTACCACATTAAGATGTCATATAGAAATCGTACACATTAAGTGCTCTCTTAACTCAAAGATAAAACAGTCACCATATAAGCTAAGCAGCTGTCTTACTTCTTGATGTGTGCCAGAGCCTTGTTGTTGACAAAAATCCTGGATATGTTCAAGGTTGTGTCAAGGCCCTTCATCAGTGACTCCACTTCCTGGATACCCGCTATGTTGCCATCGCCACCCAGGGCATTAACCAGCTTCATGATGGCAGGATGCGAGGGAATGTGGCCCATCTGCATCATAAACTTCAGTGTCTCAAGAGCATCTGTGGAGGAGCACAGTAAGTTTGTGTATAAAACAGGGTACAGGTGTTTGTTTACTATACCGTACTAATCTATAGTTCCTTACTATTGGCCCGGCCTTTCTTGATGTGTGCGATGATGAGCAAATTGTTGGCGTTGTTAGTCAGCTGGAAGTCTGGCACACGAGACAAAGCACTGAGGGAGACAGAAAACATTTTTTTGGTTTGTTAACGCTTTTCAGGAATATGCATCATATGCAATTTTTGTTTCATCTCTTGACCGTCAAACTTGGTTTGCTCTGGACAAAACATAATACAGAGCAACGGTTATAGGGAAGGAGTAGCCAACGTAATGACATATATACAACAAGATTTATACCATGAGATTTATTAGTACCATCATAAAGCAGTATAATGTTTAACATTGATGTGTTTGGCTATTGTGGGAAGTATTGCAAGTCACTGAGCACAAATGTTTTATTACCTCTGCCAAGGAGGTTATCTTTTCATTGCTGTCTGTCAGTCAGTCTGTCAGCCAGTCATTCACCAGGATTATTCAAAAACTACCAAACCGATTTCCATGAAAATGTATGGAGACATGAGGCATGGACCAAGGAAGAACCCATTCAATTTAGGAGTGGATCCTGATAAATGGGCAGATCCAGGAATTTCATTTCTCTTTGAGAATTGTGCATACATGATAGAAAATGTTATCCACATCAGAGTGATGGTGCAACATGTAACTTCTTGCCAGGATGGAGATCCATTATTTCTCGCTCTAAAGCTGATGCATCATTGAAAGCAAATGTTTATAATCTGTGATGACTGAGTTAATATCTTGGTGTCATCATAGTCTTAGAATTCCTTGCTTGTCCATTATTAGGCATGCATAAGGCATCAGGCATTTAGAAGACTTAGACTCCGCAGAGGCAGAGTGGATAAACACATGAGCTGAAAGACAGAAGACAGACAAGACAATGAGAATAAATGTGACTGACAGCAAGTCTGAGCCTCTTGTAAAGCACCCGCTGTTACTCAGAAAATAATACAGACCTCAAACAGTTGATTGATGTCATTGTATATGATGATGTGCCTTCCTGCTGTGGCCGCTCACGTGTGTGTTTGTATTATTGTGTGTGGTATTATGTGGGAGGGTAAGGCTTCCAGGAGATGCTCTCACTCCCTGCACTGCTTCCCCCCTGATTTCCCCTCCCTCGCTCTGTCTGCTTGTCTATTTGCCGTCCCTTTCAGCCTCCTCCTTTTCATTTCTTTGCCACTAAAACCTCAATCAAGCTTGGCTCTCCTCTTTTTTTATTCATTATTATAGCCCTGCAACCAGATTAATCCGTCCACTCAATTGAGCATCAGGCCTGCAATCCTTATCACCACGGCGACACCAGGGCAAGCAGGATCCGGCAGCCACTGTGACAGGGTCACGGCAGAGATTGGAATGGTAACAGGGTTGCCAACCAATTGCCGTGGAGACTGAGTGGTGGGGGTGTGGAGTCAGAATTATTCTTATCAGGTGGAAGAGAATCTCTACAGTCCGTCTCTCACTCACCTTTTTCCAACACGCACACACACATTAACTTTCTCCTTCTAGGGGTATGGTGCTTTGGCCAAGGAATCCATCATCCACCTCTTCCTCTTTCTCTCATCATCATCATCATAATCATCACCACCACCACTCTCTCCCAATCCCTTAATCTCACCATAAGCAGCCCCGCTGCTCAATTCTGAACAGATTATCCAAAAACAAACACAACCACAGGCATTGAGAATTAATTCCTATAGCATCTTCATTAACCTCGTACATGATTAAATCTAGCCCTCCTCCCCTAATTCACTCCTCCTCTCCTATTTAGCTTTGTTTATCTCCTTTCATTCCTTTTCATTTCCAGCTTTAACCGGCGTTCCTCTCAGCTCATTTCACTTTTCATTTGGAGAAGAGATAAACTAGGCTTTTATCCAGGCAGGGATGCCATAAACCAATTCAAACAGAGACTGGAGACGGGTTATCACTCGTGTTGCATCGCACTTGTTGAAACGTGGGTCTAAAATTGATATGATTATTTCTCATAACATAAGAGCATGAACCAGAGACTGGTAGAGCAATGGATGTTTTTACATGTTTTTTTTTTCTCTACAAATTAGTAACTATCTCCTCTTTTGGTATACTATGCCCTTAAAATATTACTAACTCTGTATTTGTCCTCCGCAGAAAGAAAGTGATACATATAAAGATTAAAGGGAGATAAAGAAAAAAGGGCAAGATTACCTAAACGACAAAGAGAGCAGGAAAGATCAGTGGTGGAGTGAAGCCAGATCTCTAATTCCTCTGTCCTTCCATTTTTCTCCAGGTTTGAGTCCCATAACACAACAACACATGATACATTACTAATTGGAAGACGAATGATGTTTTTGTGCAACCACGTCACCCACTTCCCAGAAATCAGAAATTAATCTATACATCTACGCGCTCGTATATGTGTGCTTGTGCGTGTCCTGGGGCTTAGTAAGAACCACTGTTCATACCCAGCAGGGCTGAGTGTGCTAGCACACAATCAGTTTATAATCCTCATGTCTAGTGAGGAGACATCATTTCTTTTAGCCTGAGGTGACCTGGTGCCACAGACTGCAGGGACAGGGAAAGTAGCAGAGCATTAACCACAATGCATGTTCAATTTGTGCCTGCCCTGAGGGAGAACATTTCACTATATGCTCTTATATCAACACTTTGTTTTGATGATGATCAGAACTAGTTAAAGACACAAAAAAGTCCCTTGGTATTCGGCTGCTGTTAAGTATTTGTTAGGAAGAAATTATACAGTTAGTTTTGACAATACCAGAACAAAGTAGGTTCAGACCTGGTGAAGTGTGATAAATGAAAAAACACCCTGTTTGAAATCAAAGCAAATAGATGGAGAGAAATAGCCCATAATCATAACTTGCGATAAACAGTAAAGGATTTTAACATTTTTTATATTGTGATGGTCGTCCTGTTTTGTTGCAAAATAAGATGTTAAGGCACTTACATGTCCTTGACCGCCATGGCATCCTTAAAGTCTCCCTGAGCCAACAGCGCACAGATTGTGAGGTCATATAGAGAAGCGGTTAGTGTCAAACCCGTTTCTTCAGCTTCCTTAAGCACCTTATAGGCCTCTGTAGAAAGATAAGGAGAGAAAAAGAGAAGCGGAGGTTGGATGAGATGAAGAACAGCAGAGTTAATAATATAGCATTTGAGATAATCTTCATATTACTCAATTAAAGGGGCAGTAAGTGATTCTATAGAATGCCTGTCCCTCTCTTTGTTGTTGTGACTTTACTGCACTGAACGGGCCACGAACCCGCAGCCTCTGGTATGGGAGACCGACGCGCTAACCACTAGGCCAAAATCCCTGAGTCGTAGCATCATTCGCTAGCACGTCTCTTAATGTGTCGGGGAGTGATGCTTACAAACTGCACAGTGTTGTGAGTAGAGCCCGACCGATATGGATTTTTGGGTGTCGATGCGGATATCGATATTTGGGAGAACAAGATTCCAGGTACATATACCAATATATATATATATATATATATTATTCTTTTCCAAATCTGTGAATGATCCTAAAATGTCGTTGTCAAACCTTTATGACAAAGACATGTTATTGAGGCTTGATGTTTTAGTTTAACCATGAGCTTTGACATTAATTGAAAATACAAATACAACCAAACACAACTTATAACAAACATTTATTTACAGTAAATGTAAACATAAATGCACATTTAAAAGCTCAAATCAGTTGGCCGATTATATCCTTCGGGGTCTTAAAATATGATATTATCAACACAGAACAGACTGCTACAGAAGTACATACATTTTAAATCTTTGTTTAGAAACTAAACTAATTAATTATTTGTAGTAGCTGAGGTTTATGCATTTATAGCTCAGCGGGGGAAAATCAATACCACAACAGCCCTGACCTTGCCCCCTGTCTATGACTGTAGATTTTTCACCTTGCCTTCTAACATGGTCGTTTGGAACAAACACATCAAATGACAAAGGTCTTTTTTTCTTATCCTAATAATTGGTTATCTGGTCCATAATTACACCGTATGGTTGTCTCCCAGCACCTCTCATGCTCTCATAACAGAGGCATATAAAATGCTGTTTCAAACAGAACAGTTTTTTCAGGATACAGAACCAGAACTAAAAGATGAGAGTGTAACATTTGTTTTCATTAGATTATAGGTAAGAGGACTGAAAGTCAATGTTGCAGATTGTGCTGTATGGTTTGTTTTTAAATATTAAGCTATTGCTAAATATACATTTTTACATGTACAGTGTATTAGGGTTGCAGGAATCTTTCTGCCACTTAATGATCAAATATTGCTAAATGCGGCTTCAAATGCATGTGTTTCAAACCAGCGTGTTCAGTTCATTGTCATGTAGGACAACAATGCCAAGGCCTCCTGCTCCTTACCTTTGGCTTTGCCCTTCTTACAGAGGGATGACAGATTGGCCTGGTATTCAGTATTACTTTCAGCTGTGATGGGGGTCACTGCTGACTTTGTGGTAGCAGCTTGGTCATACCAGGTCTGTAAATGACACATGGAAAACAGTGAAAACACAGTGTGTGATGTTTCCTCAAACACAGCTAATCCAGTAATCAAGCATGCAGCCCGGTGAGTCTGTGTGTGTGCATGCACACCCGTTTTTGTGTGTGTGTGTGTGTGTGTGTGTGTGTGTGTGTGTGTGTGTGTGTGTGTGTGTGTGTGTGTAAGAGAGACAGTGCAATAATGTTGGGCAGGCAGGGCACTGTCCCTAAATGTTCATTCACCCGTGTACCAGTGAGGGGAGGGGGGTTAAGTTGTATTGGCTAGGGGCAAATTAGGTCTAGCACCCCAAGGGCGAAAGAGAAGTGTATGTGTGTTAAAAGAGTATGTGTGTTTGAGCAGGGGTGTCAACTCAAGACCCCTGGGGTCACAAAGTTCATCGCTTCAGGCAACAGCAATCACTTCCTGTCTCATCATGCTTCAGGCCACTGGAGCACACTCACATTTACAAAGCAAAACTGAGAAAAAGCACAAAGAGGAATGGAGCAACAGAACAGAAAGAAAAAAGATTGTTCTAACATTTAAAGCAAATCTCTCTTCCATCTTTGTTTAAAAAAAAGTCTGATTCCCTCCACTCAACGTTGTCCTTTGGTCACATCCAGTACAACAAACATGAACACACTGTATATAACTAAGCATCCAGCGGCAGCCATATGGTGGCATTTAGCTGTTGGCTAAATTAGTCTGGCATTACAGATTTACAGACAGATCAAATTGTAATTCCTTTCACCAGCCAGCCGGTCTGATTGACCACACTTCAAATCAGAGCTTCAATCCTGTTTCCTCTGTATGTAATGAACAGAGGCTTAAAGTGAAGCGAGGGGGGTTGGGGTGTATTGAGAGAACAGCTGATAAGAGTTTTCAAAAGGGTTTGGGGGGGGTTAGTTCCTGTGATCAGGGGTTGGGGTCAATTTGCTCTTTGGTTCAGTGAGCAATGGGGTTTTTTTTCAGAGCTAAATGAACTTGAGATCATTGTATTTTATATGACGTGTGGAGCTTTAGTTTATATTTGGCTATATTACAATGGGGCATTTTGACAGATAAATACAGGACATATTACAGTATGTACTAGACTTGCATTGATATTGTAGAGAACAACAGGCCATAGCATTGCACATATTTAGGCTTAAATGGTATTAGTTTAATAGTTTTATACCAGTTTAAAAGATAATTTAATTCTTGTCTACATTACTTCTTCGTGTGTCACTGACTTATGTGTTCCCATTTTACATATCGATTTGGTATTTTTGGAAAATGTGCTGTACCATCTTTAATTTTTATTTATCAAGGATACCTCCAATATCAGGCTAGAAAATGTACAAGAAAAAACTATGAGAAAATGATTATCACAACTTCCAAAACAAAAAATATATTTGATTTACAATAATATTAAGAAAAGCAGAGGCTTGAAAAAGAGACTATTTCAATTTGAATTAACTGATCTGTACCTGTCCAACAACAAATTATTTCAGGCAATAATTAATGACCACTTCACCCAATTTATTCAAGATTTATACATAAATGTATGTGTAAAGTCTTGCGAGCACTGTAATGTGTATTTAACCATCAGTGCTACATTGCTGGATTTTATATTTGACCTCAGGCACTTTTGGAGGCCTCTAGCCCTCCTGGGAATCGCCTGGCCTTTACCTCCAGGCATGGGATGTAACCATTATAAAGCTTTGGTTTTACCTCAGGCACCTCAAAGGGAACCTCATGGCCATTATTCTTCATTATGTCTGCCAGCATACGCCGGGTCCTCTCCCTGGGAATGATGTTCTCCTCCTGCATTTTTGTCCACACCTCCTCTGCCTTCTCCAAGTTATTGGTCTCCTCTGAAAACAACAAGACACAAAGTAGTGGTTGTCCTCCATGTGGAGAAAGGTCAATCAAAAGAACTAATATGATCAACTGACTGACGCTGAACAATGTTGTTATTTAGGAAACACTAACTAGTGCTTCAACACTCCAATCCCAACTTTTATCTGTTCTGCTCTATACTGCAGCAATTGAAACATGTCTTCTGCGTACTTCTGAACGATCCCATTCTGTCTCTCACACGAAGAGAAAGAAAAAACTTACTACAGAGACGGAGGATGTAACTGTACATCTCATCTCGGTCGCAATCAAACAGCTGGGCTGTCATGTCTACCATCTGCTGCAAGGTTTCCATCTACACACATACACAACAATATGTAATTAAAGTTGGAATTTTCTTTTCATTTGCTTCTCTGTGGCCTTGATTATTTCAGCCTGTGTGGGTAGGTGGGTTTGTTACCTGGTTGGCATAAATGCATTTCTCTGCAAACCACTGAATGCGTGCAGGCCTTGCCCTCAGACCCTGGGTCTACAAACATTAAAAACAGATGAGAATTTTTTTTAAAGGAAAGAACCAGACAGTAGAAAATTAACAGTTATTAAGCATTAGCTGAAACCAAACAAGGTGGCCCAATTCCATAAAATATATGTAATAACATATAATTCAAAACCTTCAAAGCATTATCTATAGTGTAAATACCTATTGATCCAAAACAGCATTTTAAATATTGCGAGTACTTGATGTACAACAATAATAGCCTCAGATAACAATCAATATAAATGAATATTTCACCAGTTTAAGAAATGAAAGTGCAACACACAATACAGTATCACTGCACAGATTACACAACTGGGAAAACAGCCGTGGATGGAGATACAGCATCATACAGCAGAGAAAGTATGTCATTGGAACTGCATCGCAAGTTGCAATTTAAGATTAGTTTAATTGAGGCTACATCTTTAAATTGCTTGTTTTGACAGTTGTAGTTTCGCTTTAAAAATTATCAAAATTACCGTCAATGAAAGTTTTGTCTTGGACAAACCATTAATTTGTCGATTCTGACAACATTTGAGAACCATTCAACGTGAGAACCATTCAATTTATTTAAAACTGAAAACTGTGAAACTGGAACAGAGGAACAAAAAATATATAATAGAAATATCGTGGTTTTTGTTGTTAGCAATTAATTTTTTTGTCTTGGAAATCTCTTGGCAATAAAGATTTGAATGAGAGGGAAAACCTTGGAGCTGATCAGGTCATGGTAGGAAAAAGAAAAGACTTCTCTTAACATGAGTTGCAAGTTTTCAAGTTTAAAAATTCAAAATAGAACAATAACAATTTAGGATTAAAATGCACTATAAAGTCCTATCGGCTGCAAATCGTCTTGCATTATTTGGGGATTTGTAGTACTTTCAGGGAACAAATTATATAAAGATAAACCAAGTGTGTGAGCTGTCAAATAAGGGCCGACATAGATTGATCTGCAGGCTCATGTAGCTAAGATTTAGCCTGATATGGGAAGTGACTAGATGATTATTATCATGGAATAACCATGATCAGGATTTCATCTGTCCCTTGGTGCTTTGATACAATCTGAATAAGACTAGGACTGAGAAATCTCATCCACCCTCTCTTCCCGTTAATCTGTCTGAGAAAAAAAAAAAAGAGAGCGAAACAGAATGATCAGGAAGTTAATCTGAATGAGGATCAACGGCGCTCAATTCCCGCTGGCCTCTTTGATGGGAGCCCATCATACCATGATAGGGAGGGGACAGTCAAGAAAAGATGGGCTTCATCCCTTTCTCTGCTCATCCCTCACGGCCGTCATCCTTTCCCCTTTCAATCCCCACTTCTCTCAATCCCTCCCTCTTCCTCCAAATCTCCTAGGCTCCTACTCTGTCTTTTCCCCTGCCTCTCCATCCCTCCATCCGGCCCAGGCAAAGGCATTATGTTCTTACCCAACCAGCCAAAGGGACAAATTAAAATGTGTTGCACTCACTCTCTCAGTCTGTCTAATCTTCTTAGAGACTAAGGCCCAGTGCAAGTGCTCCATCTTTTTGCCTCCAATTCCTTTTACTTTGTAAAGTCTTGCGGGCACAAAGCAGCCTACAGGCATCTACTTGCAAACACAGCCACACACATGCATGTCTGGGATTTTTAAACCGCCTGGATAAATCTGCCTAATCTGGGGAGAAAACTAAATCCTCAGAAAAAGGAAGGCACATCATTTACACATAGACAGGTGGATTAAAAGAATACAAAGAAGAAACAAACAAAAAAACAACGCAGACACTCTCACTTTCAGAGAGAGATAAAGAAAAATATCAACCAGGTCAGATTATCAGGGTAATCCTGTGAAACACAGCAAAGTGTATTACATTATTTATTTAGCCTCTTTAAATCTCTTGTGGCCTTTGAATGCTAAAATTTTACAGATACATGTACACAAAAATAAAACGGATAGGCGACCTTGTCTCACTTCCACTTAACAAACCCTCTCCATCTCAATTCCTAATGTTCTAATTTTACTAATCACACACACACACACACACACACACACACACACACACACACACACACACACACACACACACACACACACACACACACACACACACACACACACACACACACACACACACACACACACACACACACACACACACACACACACACACACACACACACACATAATGGCTTGCCACTCCTCAGCAATACTACATGACCTTCAAACACACATGCCACAGTAATAAGCCTGACCACCTGACAATCCTCTACCCAACCATGACCATTTACCACAAAATTGGTCACCTTTCTCTATCATTACATTTAATTAGCTGTGATTAATCAGCTGCCAATTATACCAAACACAGCCTAAAGAGAGATACCACTCTGGATTGCCACTTGACGCTCTCACAGGGGGGAAAAACACTTTTTTTTTTTTTTTTGCAGTTCTGAGTGATAGATATGATTCTATTGTAGTTATATCACCTGAGCACTATATCCGCCGTCATGCCAGTAAATTAAGTGAAAGTTCAGAAGTGAAGTCTGTTCGGAGACTTTGATCCAAACACCTAGGCAGGTTAAGCGGGTGTCAGCTTTTGAAATCTATTATCTCAGTAACAGTTTAGCTTTTTCCTGTTTATACTTGGAAAGAGTTCCCCAATCTTTCTGACTTCAAGGCAAGGATTTGATCCTTTTTGTTTGTTTTCTGTAATTGAGGGGAATATAAAACAGCAGTTGTCGCTGTGAATGTCTGGGTGCGTACAACAGCTGTTTTAATGTAAATTAAACCATTAGCTGTCTGTTGCCAAGTGAAGATGCTTCATCCATACTTTATCATTTAAAGTCCCCCTCCACTCAAAAAAGTGTTTTTCTTCTGTTTCTGTCCTCTAAAATGTCTGACATTGACTATAGGGACTTGGATCTGACCAAATGTTGTCACTAAAGAGGTGATTTCACATTCCTCTCCTGGAGGAGGAGATTTCTGTGCACTGCTCTGCAATTTGAAATTTCAAACAAATCCTGGGCAAGATAGATTTGGTACGTCACAAATACAGAAAACCAATCGCTGTCGAATATGCAAATGTAAACATAAGAAACCGGAAAACTTCCAGTGCACGTAGAGGCAGCGGATCCAGGAGAGGACGTCCAGGTGTCAGCAGACAGTTAGCGTAAGCATTAGCAGTTAAAGTTTTATGGTTGAATCTCGCCGATGTTGCTGCTAGCCATCTTGCTGCGCACATTCTTCCACCGGTCAATGTGTCTGTGGTGGGCAAGGCACGCAGCCTGAGTTATTTGCATATCATGAATATTCATAGTCTAAGAATTCCTCAATGAGAGAGAGAGTGGATGGTTTCCAGCCCCATTTCAGAGGTATATTTTAAAAACTTTTTAAAACAATGTTAAACAAAGTATAAGGCATAGCAGATGCAGATTTTTACATACTTTAAAACGTGACTGGACGGGTTCTTTAAAGATCTGCTGGTTTAGTCCCACACTGTGTCCAAAGCAAACCCTCAAAACCCAACAGATGGGCTAAAGATTTTGTCACGTTAACCTACATCTTTCACTGACACCATGTACATCTGTAGTCGGTTTACAAGGAATCACCAATCTCACGCACCACCAGCATGCACTGACTCTTTGTTAAGTAGGATAACAGCCATACAATCAAGCAGGAGGGGGTTGAGGGTCAGAATAACAACATGTCAGTAATGTTCAGGAGGTTTTGAAAATCCTCAAGCGGGAACAAATCCCTCTTTTAGTGCACAACTGGACAAAAAGAGTGAGTTGTTTTTTTTCTTCCGTTTTGTTTTCATCCTGATCAGGACACATAATGGCCTTGTTTCCCTTCCTATGATGTCAGGCTCACCCCTCTCTTCATTTAATCATCAATCTCTCTGTCCTGCTATCCAGTCCTCCGATCGCCTATCCCTTGTATCCATGTGAAAATCGCTTCTTATCTGCCTGCTTTGCCTCTCTATTTTTCTCACACTAATCTACAGGGTTTTACAGCAGGACTTTAGATGACAAATGTATACATACTCATAAAATATTCAGGTCAGATAAGCTAAAATGATAAAAAATTGCTGCATGTCCTCAAAGGCACGTCAGTCGTGCAGATTTCATTTGGATTTTTATATAACTTCATCGGGTCACTCATTTAAGACCATGAATACAATTTTCTATTGAGATCTGACGCAGCAGGTTGCAGTCAAACAGCAAATCATATATTCAAATAAGAGAAGAGCGGGTACAGAATAAATGAAAGCTTATACTTCTGATTCTGTCCTACCCAAGGGGCCACATAATGAAAAGTAAGTCTTTGATGGAAATTGTGTAGATTTTAGTACAATAAAGGGCCTGAAAGAGTATGGTCACCACCTTTTCCTTCAACTGCAAGTTTGTAGGAGTTGGCCAGTGGAATCAGGCCCTATTAAATGGTAAATGGACTGTATTTACAGCAGTTTTTCAGTCTTATCAACCACTCAAAGCACAAAATAGTAAAAGTCACATTCACCCAGCACTTCAATACACAGCGGTTTTTCTATCACATACTACCAGCAAGGGGCAATTTGAGGGTTCAATGTTTTGGACACGCGGAGTAGAGGAAACGGAGATCAAACCCCCAACCTTCTGGTTAATGGGTGACCCTCTCTAACTCCTGAGCCACAGTCACCCCCCATAACCCCTATTTACATCCATCATATAAACTACTTTAATTTTTGGAAACAATATAATACTGGCATTTTTTGTTATTGGAAAAATCTCAATGTAGTGACAATAGACCTGATCAAAATGTCAGAAAGTCAGAGATTAATGAGATATGATTATTAGACCGGATCTGTTCAAACAGAAGAAATAAAAGCAATCACTTGACACAGTAAAATTAGGATACATACATTTTAACAATAAGCAGTATTGTGTGTTTACCTCAATAATCTTACGAGCCTCCCGAATGCGACCTGTCTGCAGGAATGCAAAGAACAGACCATAGAACATATTCATCTCCCCTCGCTCCTGACTCACAACACCAATGGCTGGAGAGGAAGATGCATGGGGAGAAAGAGAAGAGAAAAGTCATGAGTAAAAAATGGTTGCCATGTGAAAAAATAAACACACCACATACCACACACTTCATCCTTTGCCTCTGATTCCGTTTTTTGGCACAATGTCCTGGGCACAGAGCTGTCATATCATGTCTCTTGTTGTTGCCCCCCCCACACACGCATGCATTTTGGACTGCAATTACTCACAAACAATTTTTTGGTCAAGATCTAATATGCACACATTTTCAGACTAAATTTTGATAGTATTTATTATGTGCACATCCGCTTTGGTCAAAGACTGAACCACAGTAGCTTATTAAAAACACAAACACACTTTCTTTAGCTCTTTTATATCTCCGGTTCCACGTTTTAGTGCGTTTGTTGACCTTTTCAAAGTAGTTTGGTGGGTTTCGTGGTTGCCAATCTTCACAAAAAAACCTTCATTTTGTTTTTTTGTTGATGCTTGAACTCAAACCAAGGTCAAACATATGAGTCAAGAGCTTTTGGCAAGCCACGTCATGCTTTTAGTGTGTTTTGGACCACTGAAGGTCAGGCTGTTGGATGGCTGCACATTTGATGGTTCCAGTACATTTATGCTTTTCATTCAGGTGGCGTATTTTAAGGTGTGTTTTCATATTATTCTTGCACTGCAACAACATGGGGTCCACAGGAGCGGTCCATGGTGCAGCAGGCTGTGGAACTCAACATGTATTTACAATGGCATCAGATCCAGCATGACTCAAGGTTTATGCTATAAGTCACCTGTTTGGACTTAATACAAGGGAGTGTGAGACAGAATTATATGTTATTTCAATATCCAGTGGTTGACACTGGTTAACATGCAGGCCTTTGTCAGACAATTGTTGTAAAAGTCATGTTGTTTGGAAGGTGCAGCGACTAACTCTTTGGGTATGTCACCTTTCATTGGGGTGTGCGGGGGGAGTGGGTGGAGAGGCTCGCCACTTCATGGTTTAAACCTTTACGTACTCGAGAGCCTCTTGTCACTGCGGCACATTGAACTTAACCCTCTCGCCACGCTTCCACTCGCATGTCGACAAACAAGGCGACTGTGCAAACTGTGATCTGCTGACGTGCTTCACCAGGACCCCGGACTGAACCTTTTACTCTCTGGTCCTCTTACATTCTTGGAAAAATTGTTGGCACTTGTTAAACACTCGTCTAGTACACATGTACACACACACATACACACACACGTACACACACACACACACACACACACACACACACACACACATATACACATTAATGAATGATAAAAAACTGAATGTCAACCAGGAGACAAAATTTAATTAATCTAGCTGTGAGAAGCAGAGACCGCGTGTAGTGCTATTCTGAACGTTAATGGCCCTGTTTGGAAATTAGGCATTAAATTAGGTGAGATGAACATCCTGTTGGCCTGGGCTTTAAGGTGCACACCATGAACAACAATATCCCCAATTCAAATCCAACAAGGTTTTTTTCTTGCATGTCATTCTCTTTCCCTCTTATACCTCTGTCCCACTAAAATAACCGCGTAGACCCGGGTTTTTTAAACGCGGGTGAAGTGTGTGTGTATGAGAGAAGAAGCTTGGCTCTGCGCGCTGTTGTTGTGTACGTAGCTGCAGCCACAAGGAGAATGGGCTCCGCACATCATCCATGTTACCGACAGTTTATCTGCCACTGTGTAATGAGAGACCGCCTGATGAGGCCGTGTGTGTCCGCCGAAGGGTTGAAATAAAGTGCCCCGTTCTGAACCTCATCGATCTGGATTGCGTTAGTTGTTACCACCAACGAGCCAAAGCTAGTCTAAGGGAGCTAGCTACATGCGAGAGGTGTATTTACTACAGTTGGTGAGGTAACAGCAGTTAACGACGGAGGAGTCGAGCCTTCGTTGCCTCCGTCATGGCGCAAATTAGCGCGTTCACCCGGGTGTGGCGTTCACATCAATGCCGATCGGAGGTGAAGCCGATTATTACCCGGGTCTATTGCAGAGTCATTTGACCCGGGGCTGAATGCCGATTAAACGTTTTCACACTGCAGAAAACGCCGGGTGTTAGCTGGTTTAAAAGGTTTTTTTGGCCAGTGTGAAAGGGGCTTTAGTTCCCTCTAATTTTCTGTCTTCTCTCCACTGTCAACTTTCACATTAAAGCTATAAGATTGTCACCCAAAACACTTTGATGAAAATATCTGGTTGGCGTGGGGATCCAGGAAGAGTTCTGTTTTTTGTGGACCACGCTGCTAAAGAAACTTGGCCAAAATGGTTAACCAACTGATAAACAAAGAGCACAATCTAATGAACACTTTCATTATCTGTTAATGAAAATATGTCAATGATTTCGGATAAAGAAAAAATAGCCATGATATGTTTCCAGAACACAAAGCAACATCTTCAAATTTTAACTTTTGCTCAAAGAAAAGTTGAGGTGGGACTAGAGGTATCCAATTAAGAATTAAATAAATCGGAGAAAATCTGCAAATCTTTACTTTAGGGGGGCCGGAATCAGCCAATGATTGGCTTGCGTGGTAACCAACTGAATTGCCACTGGACTAAACACTCATTATCAGAAAACAATGTGTGATGTGTATGACAACACGTGTGGCTTGTGTAGAAAATGTTACCTTTCTGCAGCAATTCAGTTTCTCCGTTTTCCACAAGACCAACGAGGATGTTGTGAATTTGAGGCATGTGGTTGTAGCGCTTCTGAATATCAATCACTGCCTCCAGAGCTCCGGACAGGTCCTTACTGCAGGTATGCCGAGAGAGAGAGAGAGAGAGAGAGAGAGACACACAAATAAACAGAAGGAGAGGGAGAGCAAGTTAGATGTCAGGTCTGTCCAATCAGTCATGTACTGTGTCTGTAGAGAATAGCGAGTGTATCATGGGTGCTAACCCTGTGACCTCCTATTCAAGCACTATGACCCACCTGAACAATACAGGCCTTTGAATTCATGACAGCACAACTGTTGGTGATGAAGCCTTTTGGCCCCAATACATCATTCTCACACAATCAGGCACACTCCTGCACACGTCTGCGAGTGGCTAATGTCTCTCTGGACCGGCTTTCAGAGGGGAAGCAATGCAACAGATAAAAGGACTGGACTGATCTTTAACCTCAGCTCCTCATCTCCCAAACTTCTCTGCTGCTCTTTCTCCTCTTTTGTCCTCTCCAACTCCCTTTAACCCCTAATTTCCTCTTCTCTCATTTCCCCTTTCCTCCTGATCTTCTCTTTCTTCCTCCTCTTTTTTTGCCTCACTATCTTTCCTTTGATTCCATGCTGTCAGCTTTCACTCCCCTCTGATGACCTTGCCCCCCAGCTGAGCAATTTAGCAGAAATATGGAAACAACATTAGGGCCCCCCAATCACCACCACCAGCTCGTCTCATGTTGTCCTTTTCTTGCTTGGTCTATCCTGCTACCCCACCTTCACTCGGCCCATCCCTCTTGGGTGGACGAACAAACAAAACAGCGCATAGAGTGGATGACTGCGTCTGACGTTCTTATAACGAGAGAAGTGGAGAAACAGAGATGGGGGGAAAAAAGAAAAAAGCTGAAAGAAGGGGGAGGCAGACAGACCACTTCAATCCCCTCTATTGTGACAGCGCTGCCATCAATCTGTTGATTGGGTAATTACCATGTCAATCACACAGAGGTCAAAGCAGAAAGGGCACCCACGGGGAGGTAAGGGGCAGAGTAAGTGAGCCAGAAAAAGACAGAGACAGACCATGATAGAGGCAGACTGTGAGTGAACAGGTATAATTTTTTAAGTTTTTTCTCCTCTAATCAATTAGACAAGCTGATAGGAGAAATATGTCAAAAAAGACGACAAACCGCTGAAAATAATATTAACTCAAATGGCACTCGAAATTGAATGGGTTCTTTCTTGGCCCATGTCCAATCCTTCCCCCAAGTTTTGTGGGAAACTGTTCAGTTTTTTTTTTGCATAATCCTGCTGACAAACAAACAAACACGATAACATAACCTCCTTGGCAGGGGTAATAAAAAAAACAGAAAATAGTATGACCTTGAGTTTGTCTCATGTGAGGCAGAAGCCAGAAGAGAGTGATGGAGGGAGGAATGGAGTGATTAGGGTTGGAAGGTAAAGAGGCACGCTAATTGAAATGAAGAGGGACAACATTATTCAGCAGTGCCGGTCAAGAGGCTGTTCAACTGCACAACCGTCTGATTGAACAACACAGAGGAGGGACAAAAAGATTTTTGAAAATGAGAGAAGAGTGTAGAGGGAATGAGTCCAAGGAGGGGCACAGATACACAATTTACTCCAAAAATGAGACAAGCACATCAAGTGCAGAACTCTATTTTTAATTAACCTAATGTGACTAAGATGCACAATTAGCTCAACTGCTGTGGTGTGGTAAACATGGCTTTTTACACAGGAGCGGTTTCTGCACATCGCAACCAAGTCATGTTGGTGGATGTTCAAAACTCCTCCTCCACATTTGTTTCATCTCGTCCATCTGTCCACCTCATTCATTCCTCCATCAAGCTTCTCCACACCTATTTAGAATCCCTCCTTCCTAATGAAACATCTTTCAAAAAAAAAAACACAATTACACTACATTGTTGCAATTACACCCCCGCTGCCTCCTTCCCCAACCCCCCCTCTCTGCCCAACGATCTACACCCAAACAAGAGCTAAGGATGTTGAAAGAAGGATAATTTCTCCTAGGTACAATTTAACTGTCACTTTGCATTGACATTTACTGCAGCGCACAGCCCTGTTAATGTCCCCAACTTTGCATGTCAGCCACTTTCCAGCCAATTAAGCCCTGAAAAAATAACGAGCGCTTTGCTCGTTGGAAACCTTTAGGATTAGACAAGGAAGCTCATTTTGGCTCATCTCACTCCCCTGTCTTTTTCTCACTCTCCACCTCCTTCTTTTGTTCGGAGGATATCGGCAAGTCTGTCCTCGAGTTGGGGGGGGGCTTGCGAAAACGCAAATAAGACCATGATCACAACACCACTGAAGAATGGCACATAATAATGTTCACACAAACACCCACACAGTAATACCTACACAGAGGTTACTTTTTGCTAACAACTCGTCTGCTATTTAATGCTTGTCAGGTGGTGTACTTATGAGAGCAGTGTTTGGGACCTGGAAAACCAAAACAATGAACTAAGAGAGGCTGTGGGGAACTGAAATATCAAGTCCTAATCTTGTGTTAGTCAGTATGTGTGACTTTCAACTTTCACATTACACTGTCATTGTTTACGTACAAGATGCTGATTAGTATTAAAGCTAGTGTGTAATATTTGGAAGAACTTATTCACAGAAATTGAATATATTGTCCATAACACTGTGTTCATATATGTATAATCACCTGCAACTGAGAACCAGTGTTTTTACGTCAACTTTGAATGAGTTAAATATAGTTACATGAGGAGGACCCGACCTCTGTGTGAGTCGCCATGTTTGCTATGTCGTGTTGAATACGGTAGCACATAACGGTCCAGAAAACGTTGCATTCACGTTGAATTTTCTGCGTTGCCGGAAACCAGAAATGGAATCAGTGATGCGCCACCATAAAGTGTCCCTTGTCGGATGCTCAATTGGTTGTGGTTTGCAATTTTCCCACCAGATGCCGCCACAAAATTAAAAAAATTACACACTGGGGCTTTAAGTATAGGTTTATCATCACAAGTTGAATATGTAACGGAGCGGTGTTGGTCTGGGCTTAGATATCTTTTGTCTTTCAACTTATTACATCTTTTCCTTCGACTGTCTACTCATTTACTTCTATTTTTCACCTCTGACTTCTTCCATTTATCAATTTAAACTTTGTTTTTCAATTTATATGCAACTCAAGATGGGGGGAAAAGAGTAGATGGTAGTAGGTAGTTTTCCTCTGAGATCTTAAATTGCTACTCTGTCTTATCATACAAGTCCTACCAGCTCGTCATTTTGTTGGACTCATTATCATTTAATTTTGCCACAAATCACTTCCATAAGAATGTGGCAAGCTCAGCTAGCAATCATACTAGCAGTTTAGCACATTCAATACTGAGCGGACGGGCATGAAGGCTATCACGGTGGTGCATATGATGGGCTGTCAAGGGCTAATCTGCCAGAGAAGTATTCATTAAGTCATTAGTGCTGACGCAGCAATGAGATGGATGCAGGCAGGAATTATGCCTGCTTTGTCCTCTTTTATCACTTCCCCACCATCCCACCTCCTCCCAACTGTCTTTTTGACTGCTTGCTGACGGAAAGAAAAGAGGAGACCAAGGGATGAAGTAAGAAAAAAAAAGTAGAGCAGGGAGATAGATTCATTTGGAGAACAAATGTCAAGTGTTTTGGTACACAACCTGCTCAGAGGCTTAGCTGAACCACCGTTACATGTTAGATCTGCTTTTCAATTTTACAGTTTGGGGGACTTGGGTTTTTTGTCGTGTTCTTCCAGCTGCTCTTTTCTGAGCAGTTTTTGCAGTGTAGTGGCTCCTGCTAGTTGAAGCTGCTGCGGCGTTTGGTCAGCAACAACATTTAGGTGGGGGGTTTGTGGTACCAAGCTCTCCCCGTGGACATTAAATTATAACAAGATAAACAATGTTATCCATTTCACCTGTCAGAAGTTGCAGCTGATCGGTGTACAATGTTCAAGACTGTTGATGTTAAAAACATTTCCTGAAGCGGCCCCTTTGTCTCGGTCTGCAGCAAAGTAAATGGGTTCTTCCTTGGCCCACGTCCCATCCTTCTACCAACTTTCGTGCACATTTGTTCAGTAGTTTTTGCAAAACTAACCAACCAACAAACAAACAGACACAGGCAAAAAAATGACCTCCTTAGGAACGCCAAAAAGTTAGATTGTGATTAGTTTCACTATGAAGCTGTAGTTAAAATTACTTTATGGAAGAACGCTAATTTGCTTGAAGTTCATTTAAGGTTATTCAGTGCCTGAACCAATATGTTTGACCCATGCATCTGTTAAATAAATACTTGCTAAAGAGATGAAATGAGAAGAACTTTAAGAAATATGTTGCTGTTTTGTTTAAAGAATCTAAACACTCCAAAAAACAATATATCCTACGTGTGAGTAAAGTGGACAACTCTGTCAAACTATCTGCAGATGAGTTGTTGACCAAACCCCAGTCATGATAAAAACACACTTGTACCAATGACACAAGACGGACTGTGGTAGGATACTAGCAGCTATCTTTTGACTTGTGTTCACTGCAGTATCTTTTGGAGGAAATCCAACTGACCCTTGATTTGCAAACAGGGCTGCAGTAAGCTGGAGTGTGTGCGTGTGTTTTGCCTGCTGTTGATGACCCGGAAGTAACTTAGCCTGCCAATCCCACTGAGGCAGTGATTGACGAGTGATCCTGGAAACTCTGTGCCAGAGAGCAGACTTAAAGCAAATCAAACAGCGGCAGGGGAGCATCAGATGTGTGCGAGCATCTGAACTTGTGTGTGCGTGTTTACACAAGCTTGATTTGTAAGGGGTTACCTCTGCTGCAGCATGTACACTACAGTAATACAGTGTATATGAAAGCATGTGCAGAGCGTGTGTATATAGTGGCAGGCCCCTAACGGTGCACTGCCTTCCAGAGCTAAATCCAGCAATCAGTACTGTGCACATAATTAACATGCTAATGAGTTGATCTATTTAAAAGCTGCTCTGACAAATAGAACACAGCAATGTGCTCACAAACACAGAACCCCACATACACACAGAATAGAGTTGTGGGGTGGGGCAATACCAGTCACCCCATAGCCAGGGTTTGGTAATGTTTATTTGCATATTTCCATTATGGGAGGAAGCATCAATGGCCAACTCTCACCAAACACCCACATACACCCACTCACACCCACTTACACCTTGGAGTATAGCAGTGGGAGTTTCAGGATCAGGGGTGGGGGCTCACGGGGGAGGGTGCAGCTGGTGAATTTTCAAACAAACAAAGCCTGGCTCTGGCACTACACACGCACACAAACACACATCACACATCACACATCACACACACACACACATAAATGAGCAATTTCCACATCCTCTCTCTATCTGAATCGCTGACCCAGAAAGTAACCTCAGCTATGATCATAGGGAGGGATGAGTGACTCATTGAAATACACATACATACACACACACACACACACACACCTGGCAATTGGATTTGGCAGATGAGGACAAACATCCAACAACAAAAGCAGGCATGTTGGCTGGTTACTGGAGAACTTAAAAAATACAAATTATACAATGATAGAAAAAAAATTGTGTACTTGAACAAAGTGTCATTTGTAAACTTATTACCTCTCCAGATAGGCTGTAATCAGGGGTGAACAGAGATTGGCAGAGGGCTTGGTCAGACCAAGGGCAAAGATGGTGTCCTGCAGTCGTCGGATGATGGGGACACCCCCTTTGCCCACTAGGCTGTTCAATGTGTGGAAGAGCAGGTTGGTGTGTGTGTCAGTCAGCACCACTTCCTTCTCTTTCATCTCCTTCAGGATGTCCACTGCCTCTGTTACAGTAGGAAAGAGAGATACAGAACACATCAGTTACACATGTACCAATAACTCTTTTACCTCTGTGATGCTTTGGTGAGAACATGTTGTGAAACTTTCAGCTTTGAATCAAAATGATGTAGGATAGGATTAGGAGTAGGATTTTTTTGGTAAAGACAAAAAATATGAATGAAAAGAACAAAAGACAAGGAGAAAGAGAGATAATGCAGAGAGAGAGAGCGAGTTGGTGGGCAGAGCTTGGCTGGGAGAAGAGCAGGGTGTGTGAATATGATAAAAAGCCCCTTTAGCTAATTCCATGTGGGGAAAACAAACCCATATTAAAACAGCATTTTGCACCCAGCGGGGATGCAATTCCAACCCTGTATAATGCCAACTCTGTGCTAATTGCTACATGCGGTTTTCTAAACGAGACTACAATTACCAGACCCCTACAATGGAGGCTGGCTTTTTGCCGTCGCCACGTGGAAAGCACTTGGGGGGCTAAATTATAGGTATGTGGCAACAAGGGCCCGCAGTGGCCCCAGTGAGACCCTGATAAGCAGTCTGAGGGGTGGATCAGTTTGGTCAAGTCCAGCCAGTAATGGAGGGCTTTTTACTGGGCCACGCGCCCATCTGGCCAACACTGGAGGCTAAATGGTGAAAAGGGTGTGTGTGTTTATGTGTGTGTGTGTGTGTGTGTGTGTGTGTGTGTAAGAGTTAGCTAATTAAGATGCATTTAGAGTCTATTTAGACAGCTCCTAATGGCCTGACAGCGATACAGCCGTTCTCCACCAGAGATACTAATCTATACAGCATGACCACGAGGAAAGGGGGAGATGGAGAGATGTGAGATGTAGAGACAGAGAATACATTTGAATAATCTGTGTCAAGCCATTTCTCCATTTGCAGGTAATACTGGCACCTAACTTAAAATCCCATCAACAAAAATACTGGCGCCTCATGTTGGTTAAAACCATGAACTGTAGCAAACAGAGACATAAAGGCTGAAAATCATATTAAGTGAACAGATGTGGGTCTCATGACACCAACACCACTTGCTGATGATATAACACCCACACACACGTGGGCTGAGGGACAGGGTTACTGGTGAGTGCTTAGGCATCCTAATTTCA
The DNA here is from genome assembly GCF_022379125.1 of Scophthalmus maximus. NCBI lineage: Eukaryota > Metazoa > Chordata > Actinopteri > Pleuronectiformes > Scophthalmidae > Scophthalmus > Scophthalmus maximus. Next base: position 24,991,398 of record NC_061524.1, read on the forward strand.
GTCTATGCATCTCTCCAAATTCTTTCCGCCAATAGTAATGGCGATCAGAACCAAGGGCTGTCAGTAGTGGGACATGGGAAAATGGAGTGATGAAGGGAGCCTGGCACTGGAGTTGACAGAATTCAAGGGAGGACAATGAAAGTGGGATGAAGCTTGTCAAAAGTGAAGAAGGAAAACCTCAAAATTAAAAAGCTGCCAAGTTACAACATCAGCCATCCAGGAAATCAGATGCTCCTACACCCCCTTTCCTCGAGTATGCTGTAAATTAACTGATCACACAAACAGCCTGAAAATGATAGACTCAAGATTACAAACAACTTTAAGTGAGCACTGTATTGGAATTTTTAAGATATATAATATATAATGAAAATATATTTTATAGCCACTTCAAAATAGGCGTAAAAGAATTCTTGTGCTCTGACTGCCTCCCCACCCCCCGCCCATCTCTATCCATTCCGCTCTCCATCAGTCTCTGACAGACCCGCTAATCACTGAGACCAGTGGCTTGGAGATGATCTGCCCAAATGGAGCTAGACTAGCTAACATCCTTTCGTCCAACCATCCAACCCCCCCCCCCCCCATTTTTCCTTTTATCCGTCCGTTTAGCCAGTATGCATATCCATCAGCTCAGCCGAGCATCGTGGCCAGCAAAGCAAGCCACAGCGCCCGCGCGCTCACCCGCATGCCCACACACACACAGAGAGAGAGAGAGAGAGAGAGAGAGAGAGAGAGAGAGAGAGAGAGAGAGAGAGAGAGAGAGAGAGAGAGAGAGAGAGAGAGAGAGAGAGAGAGAGAGAGAGAGAGAGAGAGAGAGAGAGAGAGAGAGAGAGAGAGAGAGAGAGAGAGAGAGAGAGAGAGAGAGAGAGGGCGGCAGACAGGCCAGGTAAACAAACATCACACAGCCCAATGGTCCTTCTAATGTTCAATGACTTGACTGCTAGTGATGTCTCTTTTCCAAGAGAGTCTCAATCACTCACACACACGAAACAACAGAACAAGTTGTGTTTACCAAAGTGGGAGGATGGACAGATGGAAGAAGGGACAAAGTAAGGTCAAAGACATGGTTGCTGATGGAAAAGTGGAGTATTTAAAATAGTGGACGGACAGAAGTAAATGTAGGAGGTAAAGCTCCTGAAGTCCATATTGATACATATGGTAGGTTTACTGGGTCACATGATTGTTCAACTATGGGATATATAGAAATAATCTAATAATATTGTATTTGTATCATTAATGCATTGTAAGGGGCAGCATATATTTGTGTTTATTTTTATTTTGAGTTTTATTTATTTCATTTGAGATTACAATGTCCAATAAAAAACATTAACCATTCATAGCATTTGGCACAGGGCGAAACAATTAAAAAAAAACTACAAAGATGGACACTGATGAGATTGACCTTTATCTCTAATTTGGTTTACATTGTATGAATGTAATAGAAATTTGGACGCATATGGCGTGTGTCAAGAGGTTGAAGTTATAGTTGCTACAAAGTGAGGAATCGTCCCGGGATCTTAATTTAACTCAAAAGGTTGTCACAGCAGGGTGGAACAGTTGCCATCTGGGGTAGCTCATAATGAAGAAACCATTCATAGTAACACTGAAACCAGTTCATTATGTGAGGATTTGAGGGGTGCTACATTTTTTTTCACGTGGGTTTATGATGGTGTGAATTTAATGTGTGGACATCGGACCCAATACCTCCCAGAGAAAAAAATTAATCCGCCGTAATGTTGGCGGAACAAAAGGCAGCGAACATTTAACTTTGACTCACGTGAACAACGACATCTAATCAGTTCATCTTTGAATGCAAATTTGAAAAAATTCTCTTAAAGCAATCTTGACAAACATTTAGGTGGCAAAAAACATGTTTTCTAAAATGACAGTGGCCTCAACTTTTGACCACCAAATCGAATCAGTTCTTCCTTTAGTACATCAGAACCATCCATCCATCCATCCAGCGTCTACCGCTCAATCCACTTAAGGGTCGTGGCAGCTGACATTGGGCGAGAGGCGGGGTACACCCTGGACAGGTCGCCAGTCTATCGCAGGGCCACATACAGAGACAAACAACCATTCATTCTCACATTCACAGCTACGGTCAATTTAGAGTCTCCAATTAACCTAACCCCATTCTGCATGTCTTTGGACTGTGGGAGGAAGCTGGAGAACCTGGAGAGAACCCACGCGTACACGGGGCGAACATGCAAACTCCACACAGACAGGTCCTGGTTGGTTTGAACCGAGACTCAAACCCAGAAAATGCTGTGAGGCGACAACGCTGCAACCCTACATCAGAACCCTTGTAACAAAATTTGCAGAAATTCACACATGGCATTCCTGAGATGCATGTGCGGATGTATAATTAATTGTTTAGAAGGAGAGTAAATCATTATAAGGAAATGTAAAAGAGCAAAGGTGGAAGAAAGGTAACAAAGATAGTGTCATTAGGACGAAATGCAACAAACAGATGGCTGTCTGGTGAGGTGGGATGAACCAAGTGCAAAGACAACAAAGCCATTAGAGAGGCTGAGAAATAAAGCAAGATGCCAGGAAATATGATCTTCAGCTGGGACTGGTGTGTGGGGACAGTCTAACATCAAGGTTAGCCATGTGTGCTAATGTGGTTGACAAGCACACTCTGGCTAATGGCAAATGCGTACACACAAAAACACACACCAACCGCTGAGCCCACCAAATGCCTTTTGCTTGAATTCACATGCAAATGTGCGGGGCACTGCGTGCGTGCGTGCGTGCGTGCGTGCGTGTGTGAAATGCTCAAGCACTTCGGCAGACATGATCTGCCATTAGCATCAAGGCGGATTTCAATAATTCGGGAAAAATACACAGAGTCCTGTAATTTTCCCCCCTCTCTCATTTCTCACTGGCGGGTGTGTGTAAGGGGCGGGGCAGTGGCGCTGGGGGTTGAGAGAATGACACGCTTGGAGACAGAACGGGGGAGAGAGGGTCAGATAGAGAGACAGAGACAAGGACAGATATAGAGGGAGAGAACGAAGGAAGGGGAGGAGAGGCGAGGTGAGGACAGACAAGGGAAACATTTTGCCTGTCATTGTGTGCAAAAAAGCAGAGCGGCAAAACTGATGGTAATTGGGTCTTCAATGGGCTGAAGGAAACCCACCGTAGCATTCAGGAAATGGTTGGCTAATGTGGTTTGAGGAAGGGAGAGAGACAGATTGTGACACGGTCGGCCACACACATACACACTTCTGCAGGCCTTTCTATTTTTAAGCCTGATCTCTTTTGATTCGTCTCACTGTCAAAGGAAAAAGAAGCAAGGTACTAAGCACTAGTGAGATAAATCAATAAATCAATCAACAAGAACAATTCTGATAATCAATCAAGTGTTTTGAATCCTTTAAGCAAAATTATAATTTGGGTTCTGGGACAGTTAGTCAGACGAAAGAACTTTGAAAAAGTTACTTTGGCTCTAAAAAGTGATGGTTTTCAGACACGATATAGGCAGAATGATAAATAAAAAAGGCAGATTAAACCAATAATAAACCCTACAGTAACTTACCCTCCACTCTGCCATTATTGGAAAGCGCCCTGACCAGTGCAATGTATTTATTGCTATCCAGAATAGATGATGAGTCCTTACAACTCCTACAGACAGAGAGACAGAGAGAGAGAGAGAGAGACGGAGAGACAGAGAGAGAGAGGGGGATGACAGACAGACCAGATTAATATATTCCACTTACAAAATTTTATTCATGTATTATACATTCTCCAGTTGGAGTTCAGTCTGATGCTGTGTGATACAGTTTTGCGTGTGTGTGCGTGTCTGTGTTTGAAACGGAGCCAGGGTTTGTGCACTTGAGAAGAAAGGATGAAGCATTGCTATTCTACTTGGAAGTTGCACTCTGTCGTGCAAGTTAAAACCAAGTCCCTGTCTAAGTCTATACATCAAACACCATGTCCCACAATTCCAAACGAACCATCCATGTTTACCGAGCGTTTCGGGCTAGCCAAATACATCGGACAGCGGCAGACAGTTTTTAGTTCTCCTATTTGTGATTTACACACTTTCAATTCAATATGAATAATATTATAATTAATGATGTGATGAATTTAAATGGAGATTTGAACTGTTCATTTGAATAAATTCACATTTTTATTAAGTTTTAATGTCCCAGCAAGACATTCAAATGAAAATATTTTTCATCATCCTTGTATGCAATGTAATTTGCGGGTCACATACCTGTTTGTGATGGTAACAGATGTTTATTTGTACTGCAACTTTTTGGCCTATGCTACAAAAGTATCAGCCTCTATAGCACCAGTGCTATATGCAAAAAAGTGAACAGACAGTCCTGCAGAGACAAAAGAGCAGGAAGGGAGAGCTTCTTCCCTTCCAGCCAGTCGAGAGAGGGCCCTGCATTAATGTCTGCCCTAATAACACTCAAGTAAAACTTTAATGACATATTGGCAGACACAGCACTACCTTGTGTGTGTGGGTAAAGAATTTTTGTGTGTGTATCCTGCTCCACTCACATTTCCCTCTTAAGGTTGAGCGCCTCCTCCACATTGCCTTGGCGACAGCACAGGTAGATGAGGGAGGTGTAGTTGGTGACTATGATCTCTTCCTTGTGCTGCTGCTTCAGCTCAAGGGCGTGCTGCAGGTTCTGATCAGACAAAAAAACATAAGTAGCAAAACAACTAATTTCAATAAGACGAGGAGGTTTTGTGAGACGGAGTGATCCAAACGAATCCTACCTCCTCAACACAGAGAGCATGGATGATATTGTTGAGGACGGTGCCAATTGGTTTGTCCTCGGCTTTCAGTTTGGCTAATTTCTTCAAAAGCCTCGCCACCTTAGCCTCAGTTCCCTGATGGAGACAGATGAGTTGCGCATGTGTACAAGATCAAACACATTCTATTGATAAGTAATAATTTAAGTAATAATTTGTGTTCAAGTAACACACATTTTCTCAGCATAAAGAATATTTATTATGTTGTATTTTATTGCATTAGGAAAATGTTCTAATTTTCCCCCTCACCCTGTCCTACTTACAGCAACACGGACATCGGGTGACAAAGAGTCACTGGACGCTCCGTATCCTTGGCTCATCAAGGCCGTTACATCCTGAAACACACATACAGAGACAAACACATACAGTGAATCTAGTACAAATCTGCCCACTATCTGTAGGGCTTCTGGAACAAATTTGGGAAGTCGAATATTATTAAAATATTCTAATAATATATGTGCAGTGCGTGATGGCTGATACTGCTGCCAGCCCATCTTTCTACACTGAGTTTAATAACGTGGTTTTGTTTGCTCCTATTCTGAGAAAAAGAGGGAGAGAGAGAGAGAGAGAATGAGAGAGAGGGAGAGAGAGAGGGAGAGAGAGAGAGAGAGAGAGAGAGAGAGAGAGAAACTACCCTTCAGCTGATGTTTTCACATCTCTGGGACATATTCTACCGACATAGATAGATATCGGTAGATAGTGCAACTTTGGGGAAAGGTGAACTGTTGTTGGTATGATGTCAAAATAATTTTAAATTACATTTAAATATTGGAATTATAGAGGAAGATGGACAGCCCTAGTCAACTGTACTGATGCTTTTGTCAAGTGACTAATCTAACAGTTGTACTACAAAACATCCAGAGTAATACTGTGTTGAGAAAATTTGGACAATATCTAGACGCACTAATGGGTCTAAAAGACCGGAGGTCATGCTCTGTACCTCTATGAGCTTTGGGACATTGTAAGATTGCAGTTGGTTCGTGATGCCTTTACAGATGCCTTCTGGAATGGTTATTTTCTGCAGAGAAGAGACAAGAGGAAGAAAATCAACATAATCAAAGCAACAGTCATCTGACCGAAAGGTCAGAGGTTTGGATCAAAGTTGGATCAGTAGTTGAACAAAATGAACAAAAGTAGTAAACTAATAAGGCTTTTAATATCTTAACAAGGTTTATGGTATACGGACTGCTATGTACACTATATGCTGCTTTTCTAGTCTTATTTACCACTCAAAGCGCATGGCAGTACAAGTGACTTTCACCCATTCAGACACTGCAGGGGCAATTTTAGCAGTGGAGATAGTGAGTCGTTCACCTACCTTCTGGTTGGTGAATGACTCACTATCTCCTCAGCTACAGCCGCCACTATATCTTAACCATGGCTTAACTTAGAAGCTTCAATTGTGAGCTTGAGTGATGTTTTCTCACTCACTGTGCTTCAATAGACAGAATAGATTCATGTTTATCGTTTCTCAATTCTAATAGGACATTTATTTAGTGATTTTGATGTAGTGTGTTTGTGTATTGTTAATAATCCAAGTCTGATTACACACTGCAAATCATCTCAGATAAGAGAGAGTAAGCTTTTTAAATGAGAAAGTTATGAATGAACTGAATATGCAATATATTTATGTATGAATGATGTATAGTTTGTGTGTGTGTTTTCAGTCCCCTAATCAATGAGTGTTTGCATGTACCTGAGAATGTAACCGATTTAAGTATTTCCGCAGTTTGTGTTCCTCTGCCTGCACGTCCATCTTTGTCATGTTGTCGAACAGATAGTACAAGAAGTACGATGCCCTTTCTGGATGGGATGGACACAAACAAACAAACAAAAAACACACACACACAGAGAGAAAGAAAGAGAGACTGAGTGAGCAGTTGTCTTGGGAATAAATTTAATTTGCCACTGTGTCAGTCACTGCTTCCATTTATACTATTTTCCTGTAACCTCTGCAGTGTGTGTTACTGTCTCTTTTCTGCTGACAGAGGCTGCTTTCTCGCTGGAGAGTGAATGTTCGACGGCTGGTAGTGACAGCCTCCCCTTACTTTAACTCCCTAACACACAGACAATCTCAGATGTCGTCTAACGGGATGTGACATGGATAACAGTCTCCATCGCTCCCACCAGCACACACCAGTCTTTGCGCTGGGGACTCCGTGACACATACTGACACAGCACGCACGCACGCACGCACGCACGCACGCACGCACGCACGCACGCACGCACGCACGCACGCACGCACGCACGCACACGCACACGCACACGCACACACACACACACACACACACACACACACACACACACACACACACACACACACACACACACACACACACACACACACACACACACACACACACACACACACACACACACAACCTTTAACTACTCAGCGCTGTGTCAGCAGACAGGCTCCATTTCCTCAAACGGAGAGAGCCGGTCTTTCACTCTCAAACACCAACACACACCTCAACATAAACACACACTTCATGACAGGGAGTGGACCAGTCAGCAGTCTGCTGTTAATGAGACTGAACATACACACACACACACACAGATACACACAAATACAAACACTAGGGATTTAGCTGTCATCCGAATTATAGCAGGAAGGTGTCTGAGTCAGAGACTGCAGGGACAGTCTGCAAGTTTGAATACCGATATGTGATCGATAGAGGTGTTGTCCTCTCTTTTTGGCACCTACACAAACACACACATATCTTGCATACAAGGACACTGAATGCATGTTCTGACTTGCCTTTGATAGCAAAGTGTTTCAATGTTTCCTTACCAGCAGGCATGGAGCCACTCACGCTGAAGCGCTTGTCTTGGAATAAGAGCTTTGTAATCTGGAAAAAAAGAAAAACAAATCAAATCAAATACACACACACACACACACACACACACACACACACACACACACACACACACACACACACACACACACACACACACACACACACACACACACACACACACACACACACACACACACACACACACACACACACACACACACACACACACACACACAATACATGCCTCATGAGGAAACTCGTACTACTTTCCTGCTCTAGTGTGTAGTAGGTACAAGAAAAATAACATCACTGATAAGGCTATTGTTTTATGTGACTCAAGAGTCGTACAATTCTGATTTCTTTTTTTCTTTATTTTTCATTTTTATTTTTAACATTAAAAAATTGTTCGTAAAAGCTTGTATTTTAAAGGTTTGCAAATCATGCCAAAATGTACCACTAGAGGAACACAAAGTATTCTGAATTCAGTTGAACATCCACCAAATTTCATTACTATATGCTTGATGTCCTATAAAGAGATTTAGATAAAAGGCAGCAGAAGGGTTTGTCGCGTTGTATTTTCTCCCTCAATGAAACTCAGCATGAAGCAGACGGTGATACGTTTATCGGGGCTATTTTGTTCAGAGGAACAAGCCGTCCTATAGATGGCTAAAGAAATGGCGTTTAAAATTTTAAAATGGGTCATTTTTCACAAATTGTACTAAACTACTTTCACAATGGTTGTCTGCACTGGTGTAAGATTCTGCACAGACAGACCTACCTTTGCCATGCTCTCCACATCATCAGACCTGCAGGAGGCAGTAGAGGACAAGACATGAGCATCCAGTGGACATACATTGTGCATTAATTGTCAGCATTTTGCTCATTAGCAAAGGTACGTTTTACTTTAAGGCCGCAACGCCTACAAGAACATTTACATTTCTGACAGTACATCTAAAGAAACATATGCACCAACACACTTTCAAAAATGCCTTTATGATTTTCCCCATTGCTTATTCCAATAAATGCTTCTTTTAGACAAACTTTAACTAGCTGTATTAATTTAAATCATTTACATCTTTTTTTATTTTCTTTGCCATTTTTTTTCTTGAATGACAAGTCTAAGATTGAAGCTGTCAAATCACAATATTCGAAAATGTCTCTAAACTTTGCTCTCTTATTGTCAATTGCTTGGACTGTTGGTGAACTAGAGACTTATATTTGATCTGTCTATGTAAAAGCAGTCATCATAGCATGTGTATATAGTTTCTAAATCTGCAAGAATATATGTTTGTTTGTATATTTAAAGGAATTAATTTCATAAATGTTTCCCAATAGGGAATATCTATTTCCCTATGTGTTACATATCATAAGTTTTTAAATATAACCAAAAATTTGACATGAATGTGTTTATATTAATTTTCTGACAACAAAAAGGATTTGATTCAAGTAATGATTCATAATATAATATCATAATATTTCTATGACATAGCTAATGAATTAAGATTTCTCAGTTTGAAACACACAAACACCCACCCACCCACCCACACGTTAAATGATGACAATGTGTGACATTTCTGGCGTTGTCAGCTAGTTAGTGTAGAGAAAGGAGAAAAGGGGAGGACTATAATGATTAAATTATCCCCTGACCTTGTCTATGACAGGGGCAGGTCCCACATTGCAATGGCAAGCGTGCACGCACCAGCGAGCGAACGCACGGACACTTTTCTTTCCCTTTAATTTATTTGCATTTTTTTCAAACCCTTAAACTAAAAAAATATAAAACTATGGACCAAGGCAAGCATGGTCAATGTGACAATTATTTTATGACATTTAAAAAAGGATGAGACAATTTCTTAAAGGATATATTTCATTCCTGGGAAGAAACCAAATCATCTTAATTCCGTCTATTATGGTAGTTGACTTTTCAACATACACTATATATCACATCAGTGGCAACATGATTTTTGTGAAATGATGGTGAGTTCAAAGTTGAGCTCAAATGAAAATGTTTTGGCTTTTTAGAGTGAGAAATAACTTTGGTCCCTGCAGACGGGTCAGCACTTTTCTCTGACTCACCTCCAGCCACGCACGGGGGGCCGCGGTGCATTTGTGTGTGGTGTTAAACAGTAAATATTCATACACACCCTTTTCAACGAAAGCCCACAGGTCAGACCCTGGTCCGAAGGCACACTGTGTGTGTGTGTGTGTGTGTGTGTGTGTGTGTGTGTGTGTGTGTGTGTGTGTGTGTGTGTGTGTGTGTGTGTGTGTGTGTGTGTGTGTGTCCACTACATAAGGGCCAATGGTGGGCATCTTCTAATTTACATATCTCCCACAGCGCTTTCAGGCGAGAGCTGAGGGATGACGGCCTCCATATGCATGAGGCACCAGTGTGTATTTGTGTGTGATGTAGTGTTTTTCCCTGCAGCTGGCCATACACAGACACTGTAGATGGTGTGATATGCTGCACAAGTCATATTCATAGCATATGCCGCAGTGACCTCCAATAGTGCTACAGGCCTCCCTAAAACGCCAGTCAGGAGTTATGAGGCCGAATATGGAGAAATATGGAATATCAAATCATTAGGAACACAAAGACACAAGCAGACTATGGGCTAATTGACTCACTTCCTGAAGCCCAGGATGAGGCTGTGCCGGATAATGTTATGCTCCAACGGGGGGAAGGAGGGATCTGACACTGGAAATGAAGACAAGAAAAACAATTACAGGCAAAGAAAGAGAGAAAGACTAAACTGTCTTCATGTGGACTGAGCAATTTGGTTTATGATGTGAAGTTATGGTATATATGGTTGGTGACTAAGCAATAGAAGTCGAGCTGTAAGACAAATCATTTACTTATATTTAGCAGTTTTTCAGCAATGTCTTATGTAAACTTGGGAAATGACAAATGAAGCGTTGCTCAAAACTATATCATAGGGTAATTTTGAAGAAGCTGAAAGCAGTAAAAATAAATTTTACTTGCTAAACCTTTTGACGGAAGCTTTTAAGGGTGCACTGTATTTCTGGTAATACTACACAGTGAGGACATGTTTATGAACAGTTGAAGGCTTTCTTCCTGTAAAGTGAAATACATAAAGAGGAAAGAGAGTGAGGTATGTGAAATCCAATGCTGGATGTTTGAGACTTAAATGAGATGAAAGGCAGAGAACAAGAAGAATCATCCATTATTTAACATCTCTATCCCATGCCAGTTGAGGCGCCTCTCATTCTCGCTCTTTACATATTCACACAGACTAATCTCTTAAAAGGCCTGATGAGTACAGAGGAGTGAGTGGGAAAATGTATGAAGGGAGGCTGCAAATTCTGTGTTTACGCTGGCCCTATTAGCCCGCAGGCAAAGCGGCAATTTTTATGATGATGGGGGCTCAATATGCAGTGCAGCCTTTTTGAAGTGTGTGTGTGTATGTGTGTGCTTACATAAATTGTAGAGTTTGCCCAAGTCGCTAACTGCCAAGGAGTGAACCTCTACAGACAAGAAGGCCTCAGAGTCCACAGGGATACCTGCATTCTAAACAGAGAAATATCGAAAGATTGTTCAACTCTCTCTCACACACACACACACACACACACACACACACACACACACACACACACACACACACACACACACACACACACACACACACACACACACACACACACACACACACACACACACACACACACACACACACACACACACACACACACACACACACGACATTACCATGAGGGCCTGTCGAGCTGCCTCCGTGCTGGGGAAAGCAGGGAGGATGAATTTGGAAAATGTATCAACATCAGGGGACACGGAGAGTTCTTGCATGCCCTTCACCACCTCCAACACACCTACAACACAAAAAAATAACTAACATCATCGTTGTGCTATTTAAAAGCTGGATAGGTTGGCATCTTTGTAGTGACAGAATTAGTTAAGAATATCTGTGAAAGTTGTGTCAAAAAACAAAAACATGTAGTATGAGACCTGAGGCCTGTACTACGAAGCAGGATTTGCGGTTATCGAGTTTACTTTAGGTTTGACTCTGGGTTTTCCATCTTACGAAGCTGGTTCACGTCTTACCAGGGTATATCACCATGGTAACTTATGTTGAACGGCTAACCTACTCCGTAGCAGGTTAAGTTTGAGACCCGACTACTGACCAATCAGATCACTGGAAAACCAGTCATCATTATACAGGATCTGTTGCTTCAACAAAAATGATATGCAGGTATCAGCGTTTCTTTTCATATCATACTATGAACTTAATTGTTAATGATTCTAACGATTTGGTTCAGTTAAGCCAGACAACCAAAAGATATTCAGAATATGTTGAACTTGCTTCGTAGTGCAGGCCTCTGGGCTGAAATTATTCATTTTATCATTGATTAAAATGTCAGGTTATTTTGACTAGTCAATTAGATATTTTGTCTAACAAATGCCAGGAATGCCCATAATGAGTTCCCTGACTCCAGGTTGATGTATTCAAAATAAAAGTGAAAGCTGAAATATGCTTTTAAAAAAGTCTTGAACAATTAATCAGTTATCTAGATGGATGCTTAATTTAATTTCTTCTCCATTTTCAGTATTTTCTTTCACATCACCTTTATGTTCACAAAAATACAGATGGAATAAGTTGCTACTGACAATTTAAAAAAAAATATTCATGACATTGGGTGCAATAGTAGAGTATGAGAGCGTTTCCTTTATGTACATCCAAAACATTCAGAAAAAAAAAAAAAACTTTTTGTTTGGCTTGTTTTGATTTTGACTGAATCATATGCTGCACTTGTACGGATATGAACACTTTTCTCCATTCACTCTCGTACAGGCCTGGAGCCGTCTACCCACTGTTTAAATCCGGGTCTAAGAAATGAGCTGGCACATACTTTCTCTCGCCCCCTCAGTTAAATCTTAACGCACGCACCAGAATGCTAAGGGTTACTTCCCTCTCTACCTTGGACTGGCGGAAACGTGAACATAAACATGCACGAGGGCTGAAGTGGACTCTTCAACCATTACCCTGCTCTCCAGCAGAGCCCTGAGGTCCTGCCCCAGGGAAGGAGGCCAAAACAGCCACATGCATATGGAACAGCCGCTCACACACTCAATATGCCTGCAAGTGTCTGTGTGTTTGGGAGTGTGTGCACATATGGAAGAGGCACTGCAGCACTTTACATATGTCTGGAAGCGTGCCCACAAAGGACATGGGCCTAAATGAGCGCATACACACATCCACGTGTGTGCTCCTACTTAGTGTGTTGCTATGCAGTTTCAGGACAGAAATATCAATAAATCTGTATGCTATAAAGGACTGCATCCAGTGTACCAATACACTTTTTTCCCCATGTGGACTTCAGTAAACAGTAAGAAGAAAAAGTGCTTCCTAGATTTGACACATCTCCAGATGCTGTGTGTGTATTTGCTTTCCACGCAGGTTCTGAAACACATGCCCACACATATATACAGCTCTGTGTTTCTGCATCCTCCTGGGACTTATGTGTTCACCTGGCAGTCTCTCTCTTTAGCTGAATAAAAGATGAGTCCAAGGCTTTTATATGCCATTAAAACTTGCGGCTGGGGGTGCATTATGCCAGGTAGGGCTACCTGAACCACAACAACCATCCATCCAGCCTTCCCCTCCATCCATATCACTCCTCCTTCTGCCCCTCTCACTATCCATCTGCCATGCTTTCAAGAAAAAGTAAACAGGCGATCTTCCCTTTTCTTCTCAATGAAGGATTCCATCCAGTCTGCCGTCCACGAGTCCATTCTTAACCCCTCATCGCTTTCATCCAGCCTTTTTTTATGAAAGAAGAGAGGGAGCACCTGCTTTCCTCCTGAATAATCCATAATCAATTTCACGGTGAGCCAGACTGACAGAAAGCAAGTGAATGAGAGCTGTACTTATAAATACATAAGCCTTGCACGCTTTCCGGCTTCCGCTCGTGGGCTTTCTTGATAATCAGCACTTTTCTGAGACCAAGAGCTTTTAAACCTTTGAACCCCTGGCCGTTTTTTCTCTGTTTTCACTCCCTTTATTTACAAACTTGCGACAAACTGACTACACGTCTTAGCTGAGCATTAATAAGTACGGCTACTAAGAAATGCAATAAGTTTGCCTGTGTGGGGAACTATTCACTTTATAGGACAACATTTCTAGAAGTTATGAAAAGACCAGTTTCATATATGGAAAACATAAAGCTACTGCTGGTTATCTTAACTTAGCACAAAGACCAGAAAAAGCTAAATTGACTCCGTCCAAAGGTAACAAAATTCCTCTAATAGCACCTCAAAAGTTCACCAATTAAGACGGTTTACTTTGTACAAACATCAGGATATAAAAACCACCATGAGGGGGTATCCATTAAGTGTCCATGCAGGCATGGACTAAATGGTAAATGGACTATTTTTATAGTGCTTTTCTAGTCTTATTGACCACTCAAAGCACTTTACAGGACAAGTCACATTCACACACATGCATATACTGTCCGAAGAGCCGTCAGAGGCAATTTACTGTACACTTCTTCAGTGGGGTTTTTAGTCCATAATCTTTATATGGTAGGAGCCGTTTCAGAACTTTTTTTTAACGTAAAGATTCAGGACAGAGGAGAACTGAGAAGAGTAGAGGCCTCTCCAGGTTGGGTCAGCATAAAGCATGACATACAACCCAGGCAAGAAGGATGAAAGCAGTGAGTTAAACATGGCAGTGGTCACAAGATATCATCATCAGATTCATGTCTTCAGGTTAGCTGTCACAGAGGAGAAGTGAGGGCAGAGAAAAGAGAGGAGTGGAGTGAACCAACCGCTGACATTTCCTCCCATCTTGGACATGAGTACATGTCACTTCTCCTTCCCTTTGTCTTCCAACACCATCTGTCTCTCTGTCTCTGTGTTCATGACTCTCTTAAGGTGAGGTAAGTTCAGAAGAGAGTACAACAAAACGTCCATTTAATGAGGCAAGAAAAGCTGCAATGTGATCCTCATTCATTTTTCTTTTCAGTAGGGTAATGCTCGGCTCCCGTCGCACACATCAATAGCTGAGGCTAGAACAGAGTAAATGTAGGACTGAATTTCAGCTTGCTGTGGTGTTGTTTGTTTAATGCTTCCCCCTCTATTACCGATTCATTAAAGAAACAGTGAAAAGGTCAGAAAAGAAAATAAGAGTGAGGTTATGGCGGGGGGCAAATGGAAAGCAGAGTAGACAAGGAGGCCTTTACATCTCTCATCACCTCAAACAAACAAGGCAAGAATCACTCCCTTCCTTTGCCATTTCCCCTCCCTTTTTTTCGTGTTCTGCCATGTCAGAAGTGATAAGAATGTGCTACGTCACGAGAACTGACAAGCAGTGACTAGCTGGCGGCAGGTGGGAAGTTTGGCCCAGCATATGCTTCTGCTAAACCCACCAGATCCACACTCATCAAAATGCAAAGGAATTTTTTTTGACCTCCTCTCCCTATTCCTCTTCATCCCTCCCCCATTGCTCTCCTCCAATTCCAATGGCTCTGGCCTCTCTGCCCGCTAGTGACACCTGTGGACAAAAAGTGACATGGCGCTTAATATTTCATGGGCTGTGCACACTGGGGCGCGTAATCCAAAGTGAATTCCCTCAGAGCGCTTGCATTTACATGAAATCAAGTCACTTTGCATCAGTCACATCACCTGCACTGCCCCGACCTCCCCCCACACAAATACAGACACACACCTCCAGCAGCCAATGAGTGTAGAAAGCAGGAGGGAGAAAGGGGGGAGAAAAAAAAAGAGGCTGCATCATTCATGAGGGTTAAGACTAACACCAGGGTAAGGAAACGAGTGAGTGTGTAAACGAAAGAAGTTTCTCTACTTTTCTTCCTTCCGTCCTCCTTTCTTTCCAATACATGGAATCCATCTGCTGTGTTTGTGTGGCTTTGAGAGTGAAAGATTAAAGAAGTCATGCCCCAGTATGTGTCTGCGTGTGTGTGGTTTTGCATGTTTTAACTCTTGTCTAGTCATCTTCTTCATGCTGCCAAGACAGGCACTGAGGCATCGTACCATTCCAACCAATAATCCTTCTCAACCGCACAGGGCAGTCAATCTGCAGCCTCGCCACACTCGTCTCACCAGTTTCTCCCCCCCGTCAGCTCAAATGCTGTCAATTAGATGACAGGGGAAAAATACATAATTTATTAATCTCACTAAAAACCCCAAAGAGAGAGCCAGATCTCAGAATAAATAAAGCACTTAAAAGTCTTGCAGCTGTTGAACACGTTTGACAGGGTACATTTGCTAATGAGTTGTGAAATCTGACAAGTCTCCAAATGCCAGCCATCCTTCATTGAGACAATTTCTACCACAAGCACATCACTAAAAAAGTGATGGAAGTGGAAGATAGAAAAGAAAGACCTGAAAACTTTGGATGAAAGTCAAGAGCTCTCTGAGCTTCCTCGTGCCCTTGTGAATTCAGATTCAACACGTTGAGCTCTCACTGTCAAAAGAGACTTGAAATTACCCTAACCCCTTACTTTTTACTTGTTATTTCCAGGATGGATGAAACTGTTACCGGGTTCACGGTAAACCACGTTGAAATACCCGATAGTTAGTTCTACTGTTTCAAATTGTAATTATCATTAAAACCGTGGTAGATTACCACAGTAAATACTGTCCAGCTCTCCTAGACCTGGCGCAGCATGCAACGTTGGTTTGTTATGCACGGCGGAAGGCGGTGACGGCGCACCAGAAGCATGAGCATATTTCGGCACAAAATATTTTGGCACAGAAGTGCTGATGGACAGTTGATAGAAGATGGCTATCCTGGCTGTAGAATATGCAGGAGGGGGGGGGGGGGGTCAGTTACGAGAGCTACATGGTGTCTAAGTTCAAAGCAGACCACACACTTTCAGTTTCAGTTTACCCTCCTGCACGTATGTATATATATAGAGAGGGGGGGGAGCGAGAGCTACAGAGTGAATGCAGAGAGGGAGGACAGATAATTGAATCAGAGAAATAAAACTTTTGTTTTGTTTTATTTTAAATCTGATTGTTTCATGGTGGTTATGTTGTAAAGCATAATCAAACAGTCAAAATCAAAACAAGGCAAACTAAAAGTTTTTGTTTTTTTTCTGAATGTTTTGGATGTACATAAAGGAAATGCTCTCATACTCTACTATTGCACCAAATGTCATGAATATTTTTTTTTAAATTGTCAGTAGCAACATATCTGCACAAGAACAATGAGCCATTCTTTTGAAAGGTTTATGTATCAGTATTTTTTGAACATTTTCATCATATTTTAAAAATATCGTTAAAATACTGATAACCGTGATAATTTTGGTCACTATAAGCCTTACGGCTGATCTCTTTCATTTGTCTCGCAATATCGGCAATATTACTAAAGGGTCTTTGGGTAACACATGTAATAAACCTCAGTCAACTGGACTTAAGTTAGATGATGTACACGAGACTGCACGTGACTGACCAACATCATGTTGATATGCAAGGTGATTAAAGTTACACTATTATTATTCATAAACTATGAAATATATTTGATATGATATATAACTGTCTAGCACTGATGTATTCAGGATTGACATGAATCTGGCTGTTGGAACGAAATTCGGGAGTCGAATGCTGTAATTACTATTCAAATGTGTATTTTTATAGATACATTCACACGTTTCTTTCCTGGGTGCCCAAGTTTTATATTAAAGGCTATACACTGATATTTAGGTCATCAAGTATAGTTTAAATGGTTTAAGTCATTTAACTTATGATGGATCATTTAGGTCAAGGACAGACCTTTACTGTAAAAGGAGAAGAGGAGAGACAGCAAAAGATTGAGACTAACAAACAGTTAGATTTGATAAAAGGAGTAAAATGACTGGCAGGCCTGTATGTGCAGCCATGTATGTGTCGATACATGTGTAGAGCCCCCCAGTCATCATGACAGGGAAGCTATGCTGACCCGCCACGAGGCAAAGGACACCAAATCACCCATCCGTAAATTATGTGCACCACTTTCTTCTTTCACCAGCTTCTGCAAAGTTGACATTAGTTTCTATGCTAGAAATACTATAATAACAGGTTTACTGTTGGACATTTAACATGTAAAATTCCTCGGATGACAGAGTTATGTCACAGGGAATTGTTTGCTTCAGAATAGAAAATCTGCATCATCCATCAATGGTTGCTGCCAATATTTAAGTAAAGAAAAAAACTCTTATGATTCGTGTATGCAACCAGGGGGCAACATTTGCCATTCATGCTGTTATGCCAAATATGTCATTCATGTCTGAACGCACTTTTTTGAAAGTCATGATGTCTTTTTGGTCATCAGCACATAAATAAGAATGGCTAATGTTGGAACCTCTTCTAAACTCTATTCTGAGATCCTCCAGAGAGACCTGGACATGTTTGTTTCGTCTCTTTCAGCTCTAACTCACATGCAGGAATCAGACCTCTTTGCCCCCGACTGCCCCAGCCCTGTGAAATCTGTCCCAGCTGGACCACTCTGAGACATTAATATTTGAGAGAAACTCTCCATTACAAGCTCTTCCTGTTGCAGAGGACAGAAGCATTCATAAACCTCTGCACCGCGAAAATAACACACGCACTCCTAAACTGCTACCATCAAGCTCACAAAAACAGCCCGTCTCCATGTCAGACTGGACGCAGCAACAGCTTGTATACATGTTTCCTTCCTGTTTGGGGCATCACAGCTTTAGGATCGATCTACCAGGTCATCACAACAATTCACCAAGTTCAATTCTAGATTCTCTTAGTCTCTCAAGCTAGTGCCGTCTACGTAATCGCAATTCTTGGATGAAAGGTTTATAGCACTAAGTAAACTAAGTAAAGCGCTGTAATGTGAACAGTTTATAGTGCGATAGAACGATAATATCAGAAATGGACCACCCACTGTCTCGCTCGTGTTTGTGAGACAATAGATGATTTACCTAACGATGCTCGTTCCATTAGCCTTGATCACTGCACGGCTTTTCCGAATGTCACCAAGCACCAATAATTTTTTTTCTCTTAAACCACACTTATGGAAACAAGACACTCAATGAAGGAATTTAAAACAAAACAGGAAAAGCTTCAGTGTAATCATTGTCTCAGGAGTGAATCAAAAACAGCATATTAAAAATGATGGCATCGATCTTAAATATGCTGCAGTGATTCAACAAGAGTCAAACACAAAGAAAATGTTATGTCAGGACAATTCAAAAATGGGCACATAAAGCCTGGATGTTAATTAAAAATCTGTTTGTGTGTGTTTGTACCAGCTGAGTTTTTGTCCTTCACATTCTGACTGAGGAGGGGGCAGAAGTAGTGTGACTTTACGGGTAAGCCCTGCTCCTTCAATATCTTCATCAGCTCTAAAGACATATCTGTAAAAAATACAAAAACAAAAGTGTTGTTATTCAGTTGAAAGACATTTCCACTTTCCCATCACTGCAGTGCTGCATTGCATATGTTAAGTTCCAAACAGCAGCCGTCATCTTCTATCTGTGATTCTTTGCCATATATGTGTATGTGTCATACGCCTGTCAACAGCCTTGTTTTGTTTTTCTTCCCAGCACTTAACTGTACTTTGATGGGTCTCATCTGTAGAAATAAAGAATTAAAACTAGAATATACAAAATTCGATGGTCTATCTAAAGACAAGTGAATGAAAGCAGTACCAAAGTTCTTAGCCTCCAGAGAACAATTCAGAGAGAAGGTGAGTGGGTCCCTGTGCCGATTTGACTCCTGGAGCTCTTTGCAGTAACGCCTGATCTTCGCCACTGCCTGTAGTAGTAGTACACACACACACACACACACACACACACACACACACACACACACACACACACACACACACACACACACACACACACACACACACACACACACACACACACACACACACACACACACACACACACACACACACACACACACACACACACACACACACACACACAAATTGTTAAAATGAATGCTAAAAGCTGACAAGTATTGACTTTTTAATTGTGGATTAATTGGATTTTTTTTTATACCGTATTCATATTGACACAGTGTCTGAGGAAGAAGTTGCCAATGTTGGGGGAGTCAGTGTTGTAACTATTGGGCTCAAGAGTAGGGAAACTCTTCAGGATGTCAAAAGCAGTGTCCTCCTCGCCCTGCGTGATCAGGCTCAGACACAAGTTCATAAAATCTACAAGAAAAAACAAATGGAGATTCTTCTCAGTTAGAAGTTTAATGAATTAGCCATCTAAGCACAAAACAATTTGGTGATACAACACATCATAGTTTAACAACAAACACAGCTCTGAGCAGTGAATATGTGACTAAAAAGTGAAAGTGAGATAGTTAAGTAAAAATAACATCTATGAACTTAATTTGTATTAAAGGAGACAGTCTGCTCATATTCAGATTCATAATTTTAATTTGGGTTAACGCTTGAAAAAGTTTACATGCTCTAATGTTCAGTAAACACATCAGTTTCCTCAGACTGTCCATTCCTGCTGCTCCTCTTTCCAGCCTCTGTCTGAAACACTTTTTTTAGCTTTGTCCTGTCTGTTTAAGGCCCCTCCCTCCCATGGAAGCCCAGTCTGCTCTGATTGGCCAGCTGGCCCACTCTGTTGTGATTGGTCAACAACTTCCAGTGGGTGTAGGATGTTCTCTTGCTCTCACTTTACCAGGCTTTGTTGGGGGTGTGCCAGACTATCTGCTATGCTTGATGCACGTCTATAATATGGGGATTTCACAACCTCACAGACCTATCGGATTGGACTACTGATTAGGTGTTTGAGGAGCTTCAGGAGCAGAGATTGTTGTGCTTTTTAACTTTGCAGACCTTTTACATACACAAAAAAGCTTTTTGAAAAGCATGATATGTCTCATCAATAATGTTTTTTTTGTTTTTTTTTAAACACAATGACAAAGCAGAGTCCCAGTCATTTTAACTGAAATGACTTTGGCTGCTGATGACTACATTGCTGGAGAAAGACATGAAGTGTGAATGTGCATTTTCACCTGGCAGGAAACGTTTCTCATGCCTCAAGCGCTCAACCATGTTTGGGATGTGCTGCTGGTGTCCAGCTCTAGCCAACGTGAAGATGACCTGCATGATGTCCCTGTCCATTAGACTGCAGTCTGCGCTCTCTGCTTCCTCATTGGTCTGACAAAAAAGGGAGGAGTGTGGGTTTATCAGGCAGGAAAACAAGGCGAAAGTAAAAGATATGGGGTGGAGTAAAAGGGGAACAGTAGAGCAGTAGAACAGAGAGGAGAGATTCAAAAGGCCACCATGCATTAGACACAAACATACACTTGTACAAAATGTTCATCAGCAGCATGTTCATGTTTTGAAACTACACGCACCTTTTCCAGACTATCCAGGTCTCCCTTTTCAGCAAAGATGGTAAGCAATGATAAATAAGTGTCAGGACCTGGTTCAATTCCTGCTCCCTGCATCACAGACAGGATGCTCTTTGCACTCTCGATGTCGCTGTACAGTGATAATGATGACAGCTTGTTTAAAATCTTTAGTTTGCAACATTGAACATTTAAGT
Source organism: Scophthalmus maximus (assembly GCF_022379125.1). Classification (NCBI taxonomy): domain Eukaryota; kingdom Metazoa; phylum Chordata; class Actinopteri; order Pleuronectiformes; family Scophthalmidae; genus Scophthalmus; species Scophthalmus maximus. Next base: position 25,012,493 of record NC_061524.1, read on the forward strand.
ATATTAAAAGAAAGAAAAAAAAGCAGCGACACTTACTCTGCGCGACCATGGCCTGTCACCAGGGAGTTGAAAACAGCCTCAGTGATGGGTAAACCTTTGGTCTTCATGAAACCCAATATGGTGCTGAGGAAGCAGAGAAGTAAGTTGAAACGGGAAGAGGACACTTTGATGTTATAATATCTTTCTGTTTAAAAAGACTGATGGTCAGAGCTGGAGCTTTAACATTCAGGGACGGAATATGTAATATAATGTATCTTACAACGTACAAGCATATCATACGTTCAGTAATGTGAATTAAAAGTAATCTTTTGAGAACAATGTTTTGCAACCATCTGTCAAGTTCCATCAGAACATAAACTCTATCGGCTGCTTAATCTACAGAACAGAAGGTTTGCTAACCTGGCTCCCTCGATGTCCCCATTTTGGCAATAGGCTTCTATGAGTCTCTGGTAGGTAACCTGAGGAAAAAAAATCAGAACAACTAGAATCATCACTTTGGGGTCATACAGTTTGCCTCTGCCAACCAGTGCAGTTGCAGTTTGCATACATGTTCGTCTAGACTCATAAGATAAATAGTGCAGAATTTCAAGTAATTTAATAAAAAGATATTACATTTTTGGTGGAATTTAACTCATCATGTATGACCACCCACATCTAATCACAAGGCCAAAGACCAGTCCCAATAACCATGACTTTTGACCACCAATTTCAGTTCAACTTTGGGGTGCAAGTAAGGCTGGGCAATATGGCCAACAAATAATATTGCGATATATTTTTGTTATATCGCGACATACGATATATTTCGCAATATTTTTTAAATCTCATCTAAAGCACTTCATAAATGCACAATTTAACCCTTTGATGCATACAATCACACCAGTATGATGATTCTAGTTTTCCCTGCAACCTATGCCTCTATTAAAAACATTCTTTAATCTTTATCATTACTGGTTTCGATCGGAACAATTTTAAACTTGCATGCAAAAAGGGGGGGAATCTCAACCAAGTTAAATCTAACAAAACATCAGTGGGGAACCCTTAGAGACTTCTAGGACTTCAGAGAAGGCCTAACAAATCACCTTAAAAAAACATTTTAAATGTCATATTTAACACATTTCAATTAATAATAATCTCTTTTAATTCCGATTTTTGGCTGATATTCAATTAAGTTTGTTTCAGGATGACAGTGTAAATGATGTAAAACCTTGAAAATAGAGTTATCCAATCAGATTTAGCTGTTGTTGTCTCTAGGCAGAAAAAAGGTTACAGCTTGCTGACTCATTGGTTAGGACTTCATGATCGGGACAGAATTCCGGAGCTTGTGTTCATTTAGTAAGTGACGGGTAACCCAGCCAATCATATTTTGATATTGTAGTGGGCGGGACAAAAAAAACATCGCCCTACGCCTTCCGGAAGGTCACTGGCATCTAGATGGGTCAGTGAGCGTGAAGTGTGAGTGCCACCATAGTAATGATATTTAGAAGCTAAAGATTTTGGTGAATATTTTAGAAGTTTTATCTAACACCTTAACACCATGTCATGTTTTACAATTTTGGGATTTTAATGGAGTTTAAGGCAATGCGTTGCTGGCAGAGATTGTGTCTGGGTATGTGCCTGTGTGTGTGTGCGCCCACGCTGTGTCGTTGTGCGCTGTGTCGGAGCTTTTTACCTTCTGTGGTGCTGGCGATGAAAGTGTGTGTGTGTGTGTGTGTGTGTGTGTGTGTGTGTGTGTGTGTGTGTGTGTGTGTGTGTGTGTGTCTGAGAGGGAGAGAGAAGAGAAATGCCTAAGCAAGTCTTATGCCGGCTGCTTAACAAAATTTTCGGGACAATTTGTAGTCGCGGTATTTGCTTTAGTCATTTAGTCATTGAATATTTTTGAGATACCACCCATCCCTCGGTGCAAGTGAATGTTTATGACTGATGTACAAAATTCTGTAGGATAAAAATATTCCTCTAGTAAAAAATAAGGTATACAGAATCTACATATAATTATGTTATTACACCAGCAACAATTAGAGTAGACTATATTAACTAAATTCTTCATCTGGATGTCTGCATCAGTTCCCAAAGGCACTACTGATGGTTTGTCTTGCCATTACCCCACTTTGCAGTACTTACTCTGTTGGGGTAGACTTTAGCTGCTTCCATCTTGGTCAGGAAGTCAGTGGGAGAGAACTTGAACTCATTCTGCAGGTAAACCTTTAGCAGGGCGTTGTAGTGACTAACATCTAACTGTACACCTGCGGGGGACAATGTGCAAATTTATCACATCAACATTTACAACATACAGCCATTCTTGTACAAATCACATTAGGATTCAAACAAACCACCTGGTAATTCTGATGAACTTTCTGTATGTAACACAACTGCAAATACATGGGTTACATGACGTTTTCTAAACAGTCACCTAAAGCATAACTTGCCACCAGTCTTTAGCAGACTAATAAGCCAAACCTTAGACTCCTCTAAGAGTTAAAACCATGGTAAAATATTTGATGATATGATGGTTAAGTTGTTGAGATTGCTGTCGCCTCTTACCTAACTCCTGTAACTTCTCCCACATGCTGTGCACCAGCACAGTGCGTTCCTCCAGAGGCACCTCAGGCAGCAGGGACCCACAGCTCCGCAGGAGCAACAAGGCCTGGTTACCATTGTGATAACCTTTAAACCCACAGGAACAGAGGGTAAGGATGGATGTAGAGAGAGAAAGACTGGATTAAAAAAAATCTAAAAAGTCTGTCATTCTAATGAGAAGAAATATGGAGCTTTCCCAATTCACTATGCAGTGTTTGGTAGTACATTGACATAACAGTGTATACTGGATTGAGATGGGAAACTACAATAATTATATTAGAGAGATTTCTTTGACATCAAAATACACATTTAATTCAATAAATAGGCAGTAACACACGATTTCTGATAGCATCATGCCAGGGTTTCATTTACATTCTATACATTTATTATTGCCACCGCTGATTCAGAATTTTATGAAATGTCATGAAGTCACAATAACAGGACTCTGCAAGGGCTTTTATTTTCACATGACAGGACACGGAGACGGAGCGCTCTAGAATCTTTGGGCGACATACCCCCGAGGAGAGGGCAGGGGGAGAGAGACGAGTAATGTCTCAGACACACTACACGATTTTAAAGTGGTAAGATTGCTGTACCGTTCACACTACACGGTTTGGTGTCTTGTAATTTGATTTTCAGTCATTGTGCTGTTCACACTACATGACTCATCAGCGACGGAAGGTCCCACACTACAAGATCATTCACGAGGAAAAATGTCTCCAAAGTACCCTTTGTGAGGAAAACCCACGCGAAACAGGAATTGTTTGTCACTTTCACAATGGACGTCGGAAAGAAACTCTCGTGTTCAATTGCAGAATACACTTATGTTGAAGGGTCAGAAACGGGAAGTAGTGTGAGCGGACACTGTGTTGCGTGGACGGGGAGAAATAGAATGTACAAAGAATGTACATAATATACACAATACACACAGAACACAACACACTGATCTTGTGTCAATCAGCAACAATTTAGCTGGAGTGTGAGTACCTTGATTATACAGTTAATAATAATGGACCACCTCTTCATCTGACATCCATCTTTACATCCGTCTCTTCTGCTTGCCTACCTGTACTGCAGATATCATGGAAGACACTGAGCAGCAGTGTCTTGGTGATGCGGCCAGTCCTCCTCACAGAGTGGTCCAGCTTGGCCAGAGCCCAGTCAAACTGATGTGTCTGCTTGGACTGCAACTCAACACTGACCGTATTCTTTGTGTCTGAAGCCAGGGCATAGCCACGCACACACCCCACTGCATGCGGCCAAACGCAACTGTAAAGACATGACAAAGTGTGAGGTGGAGGCAGAGGTAGATGGAAGAGGTTATAGAGTGAATGAGAGTAGGATAATTCAGAGAGGGGGAGAAGACAAGACGGGTAGAACAACAAAACAGCAGCCACAGACGACAGGTAAACGTAGGTCTTCTGCAGATGCATGTGAGACAAAACATTTTTCTGCAGCTGCTCTAACCACTGCCGTAGTGCAGGATGTATTGAACGCAAAACAACACATATGTATACACAGTTCGCCCATTATTAAGTACATTTAGCTAATGAAGTCTAACACAACAATCCTCCAAAAATATCATATCTAAAATCGCATCAAAGTTATGTGGTTATTTTGCCAGATAGAAAAGGGGTAGACAAAGCAATAGAAACACCCGACCATATAACACAACAGTGAAGTAGCGTTACCAAAAAAAGGAATAAAGTTGAATCAGCACCTCTCCTAAAACGGTTCAAACTCAAACTGACCATAATAACATGCGTGTGGGTAGGATTTATTGCAGCACTGTTGCATGAGTTTCAGCTAGGTGTACCTCGTGAACTACTAGATGGAGATCAACAGAGTGGCTCTGGATGCAAGTTTAGTAATGTGCCGTGACCTTGAGTTAAAAAAGCCCCACCAGAGTAATCCAAACGCACTGTGTAATATCTCCACCATCACACAAGGCCTGTAGTCCGCTTGTGCTGCTTCTTGATAAAATGCATTTTGCAGTCTTTCAAACTTCAATTTCTTTTTTTTTCTTTTTTTTAAATTGCCAAGAACATCAGTAGATGTTGACAAGACAAGCTTGTCTTCAACGACGAGCACCTCGCTACGAGTTAGCACGCCAACGACTAAACAGGGACAAACATGAGGCGGCTGCTGCAGTTAAACCATGCTCCCAAACTCTTATGATGGGCTACACTGGAAAATGATGCGTTGCAAGTCTGGGTTCAAATGCACTTGGACAACCTCTGATCACTCCTTAGGTAAAACGGAGGCCATGTTTACTTCATAAAGTAGCTAGGTGACGTCCAACTGCAGGGCACGCGATCGAACAAGAGGCTAAATATGTGTTAACACTACATTTGACACTGCAGATGGGTACAGGTGTTAATGCGTGCGTGTGTGTGTGTGTGTGTGTGTGTGTGTGTGTGTGTGTGTGTGTGTGTGTCTCTGGCTGTCATTGAGCCTCAATGACATCTGCTTCACGCGTGGATCGCGGCTACACCGGCTGCATGATACCTGCTGGACGCATTTTCGGAGGCAGGGCTGCTGAGACGGGCACAACCACCGGTCCTGCTGCCGCCGAGGGCTCCACTGTACAGCCGGCCGAGCGGCGGCCCGTTTCTGCTGGTCGCCGTGATGTGGAGCAAGCCAGAAGGCGATATTTTGAGTAGCCGCGCTGATCTCAAGAGTGCAGCCATGTTTGCTACCGCGGCGTGGAAGGGCATCCTCACCACGTGACCGGCAAAGTACCGCGAGAACGCCCGCGAGAACAACGGGTGAGGTTTCAAGTCTCAGCAGACATTGACATTACACAGCCACAGAACTTCCTACTACTGTTTGTTTTTTTTCTTTTGAAATTATACGTGATTTTTTTTTGCCTCTGAATTCAACACTGATTTTTACTTGTTTACGTGGTTTTAAATGTTAAAACGATTCCGTGTAAATCTATTCAGACGCAACATCCGGGACACCAAGGATTAGCAATCGATTGTGATCTCGAACCACATCATGTCATTCAATGATGTAAAGTTGGAAAGCACAGATTCGGACTTTTCGGATCAATAACTAACAAACAAAACGTTATTGAAACACAAGCGCAGCCTCCTCCCAATCAGAGTAAGGTACACAATGAGCTACAGCATAGGTTTCATCCAAACGGCCTGGATTCCGGGATGGAAGAATAGCATGGGTCTCTATGAGCAGCCGGCAGTGAGACGAGTGCGCAGGGAGCGTCTTCAAACAGCACCAACAACAACAACACCGAACGGCTGCAAAAAAAATAAATAAATCAATATGTTTACTACTATGCACTGTAGTGTTACCAAAATCAACTGACACATAAGTGGTGTCCTTTTGAACAGACGACGACGTAGTTAATTGAAAATATGTCGGAAATTATATGGAAGTGTTCTCCTTTTTTATTCAATATTTCAGAATAGAAATCTTATAAGCATAAAACATTTGTGACAGAAATACAATTGGAAAACTGAGCACAATAGCCAGGAGTACAGTGCAACGTAAACAAAAGTGCAAGTAAGACAATGAAATCCACAACTAAAGAGGAATAAATAAATAAAATAAAATAATAATTCTTTAATTTCTCGTCTTGGGTCAGATTAAATGAAAGGCATAAGCACTCAGATGAAGAGCATTTTTAGATCGAATCAAGCTTAAGTAGCTTCATAAATGGTGTGAAACGTGGGATAACTTTAAAGAATTGCCAATATTTGGCAAGTATAATCAAATTATTAAACAAAAACAAATTCATTTTTTTGTCCTCCATAATCAATCCAAATTCAATATGACTATAAATCAAGGATGGCATATCCAGATTATTAACAGAAATCCAATTGTAGAAATCCTCCCAGAATGAATTGGATGTATTACAAGAAATAATAGATGTTCCATTGTTTCTATTCCTGAATTACAGAATGTACAAAAACTCCTTGCATGGATAAATATCATTCATTATTTTAAAGTGTACTTATTTGGCTTTGGGTGGTAAATAGAATTTAATATATCTAAATCTAATTCTTTTAGCGGCGATAATAGAGTAATCCTCCATTAAGTATGCTCTTTTTAAAGGTGAATGAAAACATTCTTTTGAAAGTACAGATCTTAAAAATTTATTTTTATATTTCTTAGCTGAGAAAAGGCAATCTTTAATAAACAATGGATACAGACAAGAAAAATTTTGAAAGAAGACTTCACCAAAAGCGTTCATATTAATATAGAAAGTTTTGTAACCACTTTAGCTTTGGGGAACCATTCATGGAATCAAACTCAATGGCATTCAGACCTCCCTCCTCCAGCGATTTAATGATTAATGATCACCTTTTCTGATATAGTGATGTCTGTTTTTCCCAAAAAAATTAATAATAATTGAGTCTTGACAGACCTTCAATTTTTGAGAGAAGAAATGTAATGAATATTGATAAACCCCTTTGTAACCAAATGTTCAAAATAGTTTTATTCTTCTTCAAGATATTTTAAAAATATCTCTTTTTTGTAAATCCTTAAAAAATTGTAATCCCTAGGTATTTGACTTTATTTTTAATTGGTATGCCTTGAATAGTAGTTAGAGGGTGATCGTGGATTGCAATCAATTCACATATATTTACATTCAAGTCAAGTCCTGAGGCTTTTCAAAAGAGGGAGATGATATTTAGAGCTTTTGGAATTTGTGTCTCATTTTTTAGAAATAAGGTCATATCATCCGCCAGTTGATTTTTGATTAGTGGGCATCCCATTGCATTCAATTGTTGGATATCATCAATATTCTTAATCATAATCGCTAACATCTCTGCAACTATGATAAAAAGCAGCACAAGGGTGTTCAACTCTGTGAAAAGCTTTACAAAACTCTAAAAACTAAATAAGACTGTCTTCCTCAATCCTGTCACCATAATCTAACAAATGTAGTACTAATCTGGTGTTATGGATGGAAATTATATTGAAGTACGTAAATCCTGCACCCTCTATCTTGTGGTTCTTGGTCTTTAACTCTGGTCAGAATCTGTTTAGGACTTTTTTTTTTTTTTTTGCTTCTTATTTTCTGTGACAAGTACTTAAACTGAGTTTTTTCCCTTTAATAATAGATTGTCAAAAGTCAGTAAACCCCATATTGGTCTCTACCATCGAAAATATTCATAACATTTAAAAAAAAAGCTACTACCAGTGATTTTTTTTTATATATATATTTTTTAAATTTAAACGATTTATCTGTTTTCTAAATTTTTGTATGTCAGTCAAGTTGATAATTTCAGCTTACCATCACTGGTGTGTTTATGGATACCTGGAGAAAAATAATGAAACTGTACAATGGGGGTCAATGGTATTGTGCATCTGTTTTTATATCTGGTGCAGTGGTTCCATGTTTGCTAAACTTAAAACTATAATTCTAATATATGATGCAATAATGTGGCTAGCACTGTCGCCTCGCAGCCAGATAGTTCTTGGTACGAAACCAGGTTCAGACCTTTTAAGTGTGGAGTTTGCATGTTCTCCCTGTCTGCGTGGGTTCTCTCCGGGTTCTTCCGCTTCTTCCCACAGTGCAAAGACATACAAATTGGGGTTAAATTGATTGGACACTCTAAATTGACCATAGGTTTGAATGTGCATGTGAATGGTTGTTTGTCTCTGTATGTTGGCCCTGTGATACTTTAATGTTAGATATTTTATGTTAGCAACTATCATTTTGTAACGTGACATAATATATGTTATTGCTATGCTTAACTAGAACAGTGTTTAACAGTATGTTAAGAACAGACCAGGAATGACCTTTCGTTGTTTTTTTTCAGTTTTACACAATTTAATTGAGTTTCTCATGTATTTCCATTACAATATGAACACATTAAAGAGGCAGTTTAAAGCGATTTAGCGTTTCTTTCCTTGTTGTCGTGGTGTCAACGCGTGATGTTTACAAAATGCACTTGCAGTTTTGTTGGTACGACCCGAGCCATTTGTTTTGTGAGAAAATATTAGCTGATTTTTACAAAACGTGTTTTGCTTTAGAATTGCTAACAGCCCCTTTAACATTTCCAAAAAATCTTTCATTAGCTCAGTTCTTCAACCAACTTACTATTCCCTCTACTCTTCCCTTTCTTCAAGTTCTCCTCAACTGCAGTCTTAGCTTTCTCCAGGCTATTCCTTACATTCTGTCTTTTACTGTGTTCATTCCATATCTCAACAGCTAGTCTACGAATCTGGGGTGCATTGTCCAACACCCAGGCTTGAAAGAATTCACACTTCTTGCTTGCCAGGAAGTACTTCTGCCTCCTTGCCCCTTCCTCTCCCTCTTTAGATAGGGTAGTTCTGGCCTGGGAGAGAACTGAGCGAAGCTGACTCAGGGCTGCCAGGCAATATCCTGTAGCATCTTTTCCATCTCTGCCAGTCATTATGTGAGCCACAGCTTCAACCGCCCTGGTTGGGCCCAGAGGATCCTCTTTGTTGAGGTACCCTCCACCAAAAATGAGAGTTTCTCCACAGTCCAAGGTCTCTTGGAGAGAGCTGAACACCCTGCTTGAGTTCAGGGCCTCCGACAGAGCAAGAATCATGTCACAAAACTCAAATGTCAGTGAATCAGTGTCACCGTTAAAATGGCACAGAGCGAAGGTGTAGCCGAAAAGTGCATTGGCCAAACCATAACATATGAGGGGAGATGGATTTGCACATAAAGAAGTCAACTTTGGAATTTTTGCAGAAATTGAAGGCACAGTGGGATCTGTGGAATATCCCTTAACCTTGATTGTTTCCTTTGTGTTTCTTCCTTTAATCTTTCTCAACTTTGTAGCTGTTTTGACCTGTTGGTGATCCACTTCTTGCAATGTCTTGGCTTTATTATAAACATCCTCTTCATCCGCAGTTGTTGAATGTTTGCTCTCCAGTTTGCTCACTTCCTCCACCAGTGCTGTCCCTCCCCCGTCATGCTCCTCCCACCATGGCTTCCACAGGGGAACCAGCCCGCCAAGTGCTCCAGACTTCATCAGGTCAATAAACGTCTCTTTCTCTTTGCTGTTGAGAATTTCCCACAGCTCCTCTTCTGAAAGTTTTTCTATATCCATCCCTGAGAGTCGTTCCGCTAAGTCCAGTTCCCCTTCAGCACTTTCAGCATCCTCCTCTATGTCTCCGGGCAGAAACTCCCCCCCTCCAATCTCGTCCAGTTTTTTCAAAATAACCTCAATCTCTGTTACACTCCCCTCCCCAGACTGTTGGAGCTCGGCCAACGCAGACAGGAGCTCCACAACCTGAATTTTCTCTGCTGTCACTTCTTCATCCTCGTCTGCGTCGTTTAACACAATACCTGCGTCTTTTAACAATCTTTCCATTCCCCCATCTATTCTTTTTGCCTTTTGTCTGAGTCCCACAAGAATCTCCTGCATTTTCTTTCTCTCATCGCCTTCTGTCTTCCCCATATCCTTTAGTTCCTCTAGAACAGATTCCTTGTAAAATGCTTCTGAGCAGACAGAGTGAGCTGGGCTCTGGTAGCAGGCCAAGCCACAATAACACAGGTTACACCGAGGACAAGTGTAGCAAGAGGGTTTACATTTACACAACATGCAAGCCATATTCCTCCCAGTGTTACTCCGATCTGTAGACTCCACCTCCTGTGCCTGGGATGGCATGAGAAATTCCTCTTGTCCAGAAACAACGCCTCGGGACGGGAGCAGGATCCCATCTCTGGTCACTGTCTCTGGCTCTGCGTCAGTCCACTCCTCCTTCGGACCGATGTCTGTCAGAAGACTCCTCACAGACAGAGGAAGTCTCCGTCTAATCAATGGATTCATTGGCGGTTGAACTGGGATCAAACAACGATGGTGTAGCAAAGGAGGAGACACCAAACAGGACACCTGAGAAGTGAATAAATGATAACGGTTGTGAGCAGACTGTGACGTAATCCTTATGTTACAGTCACAAAGTAAAGACAGCTTGAGGTGAGACTGAAATAATTAATGGAAACTTAATTGATCTCACAGAGCTACCGATTCTCAGATTTTGATCAACATATTGTTGTGATTTGAGCGAGAGCTTTAACACTGTTAAAAACTTATTTACAAAATTGGTAAAAATTTGGATTATTAAAAACATGTTTCCCCCCCCCAAACAAACCACAATGGACCAGGTCTAGATCAAAAACTACTTCGACTCACCAAACCGGAACTAGATTTACCTACAGAAGCTAGAAGTTTATAACACAGTTTGGGGAATCAACCTAATTGCAAAATCTAGATTATATTAACAAGGATAGTGTAATGTCCATTCAAAATACAAGTTGAGATTCGTGAAACCTTTACTTTAGTTTTAGGAAAAACGAAACCCGTCAGCGTCATCAGGTTGAGATGCGTTAGTAAAACACAGTGTGTACAATAACATGCTGCGTCACAATCGTAAACCAGTTTAAAATCACGTTAAGATCTCGGGGCTTAGCCAGATACGTCGATATCGTTAGTGCAACAATACATCTTCAGCAGTACAGTAATGTCTGGAAGACCAAGTGAGCTTACTTCATTTGCAGAAACGACGCCTCGCTCACGATCGCAAAATAACACGTCAAGTCGCCTTTTGATGACGTGTCGACTTCTTTTTCTTCTGATAAGGCGGTTGCGACCCAACGAATACGTGTATTACCGCCACCTACTGGACTGGAGTGTGAATACGTGGCTGAAAACTGAAAAGACGCTGCAAGTGATGGCTGGTTCCCACACTTACAAAAAACATTGAGGTTTGAACTATGTCAAATGCACACACACACACGCACACAGTATACAGTATGCATACATTTATACTCCAGTCTCCTTCAAGAAATCTAGGATTGCTGCAGCTTTTTAACTCACCATGTAGTACATTTTCTGAAGTTATCTCATACATTTGCATTTAAAATTTTCCTCCCTGATGATGATCATCAATGATCCCTCCCTGTCCTCATTTGTGCTTTCCTTTAAGTGCATGGTTGAGTTGAATCCCATGTGTCCTAATCTTGGAATCTTGGAAATGAAACTGATTCTTTTCTGTTTTCCCATTGTCTTTGTTTCTCCAACTTTTTTTCCTGCACACCACAAATGTCGTTCTTTTGTCTCAGTATCCCATAAGTGCTGCCACTTCTTTTTCATTTTTGGTATTATTATTGTTTTTGCTTCGGCTTCGCTAATTTGCCACCTCAACCCTGTTTGTGTTTAATGCCTGCTCGTTCCCCAATACCCACATGTGCGTGACCTTTTATTCTCCCTCAATGTCCATTTATTTAAAAGCCATCTTTCCAATCCCATCGTCCTTAACAAACTTCAAAACATAACCATCTCCTCCCTTGAACTTTCTCCACATTCTAACATCATTCTAACATTGCTCTATTTCCTGTAACTGGGTCACCATTGCCTGTCTTTCATATGTAAATGTTGTGCATGACATAAGGGCATACGTAAGTGTCCAATACTCATTGGATGCTTAATTCTGTTGACTGTTTTTCCTATATAACAAAGTGTACTGTTACAGTCCTGTGCCCAATTCTCAGCCTGCTTATTATTACTCGATCGCTCCTTCTTTCCTTATTTCTTAATATACTTACTTGCTCAGTGTAAATGTTTTCCTTTTACTGCTTCAACCCAATGCTGTTGCTACTGTTCACCTTTTACCACACTATCTTTTCCCCCTGTGATTTTCAAGTTAATATTAATTTGAACAATTCCTTTATTTGACTGCTTCTTTTTCAAATTAGTTCTCTGTCATTTCCCTGGCTATCTGTCTGTGCTCAGAATCATCATTATTTATTATACAATATTTTGTTACTTTGTAAGTGGAACTTTAATATCCATCCATCGTCTACCACCTTATCCATTTTAAGGGTCACGGGGGGGGGGGGGGGGTGGGGGTGGGGCTGGAGCCTATCCCAGCGAACATTGGGCAAGAAGCGGGGTACACCCTGGACAGGTCGCCAGTTTATCGTCGG